>NW_006436282.1:5001534-5066114 GCF_000325575.1 Pteropus alecto | reverse complement strand
CTATTCAGAAACTATAGCTTTTGGCCTGGGCAAGCAACAGGGAGGACTAATGTGAATGGTTTGTAACTGGCCAACAAAGACTTTGTTAAACAGGGTCCTAGACAGAAAAAAATTCCAGGAACAGAGCACAATAAGGAGGTCTTCATGTTTGAAGAACTACAAACAGCTCCTCATCTCTAACTCATCCGGAGACCTCAATAGTCTGAGCCACTCAGTCTCAGGCCAGCAGACCCACACATAGGAGTTCTGGTTCGCCAGTGGAAATTGAACAAGCTCAAGAACATGTGCGTCCACGTCTTCCAGGACTAGACATGGAAACAAGAAGTGGGTAAGGTAATCTCACCTGCCCAGTCTCTCCTTTAATAAGAGATCACCAGACTAAGACCAACATAAAGAAAGGAAAATATGGACCCAAAGACAAACAGGAAGAATATCTCTCTGGTGATAAGTTTGCACGAAAAATTGTAGAGAAAACATCTTGATAATACTCGAATGATTATAAGAAAACACAATCTCTTACATGCAGGCTTCTGAGCAGAGCTGGAAAACCCAGGTGGATTGAGGATCTCCACTCTCAGACAAGCCTACACACTTCCTTCCTTCTAGGGAAGCACCCTGGGGTTTTCTTCCCCCTTCACTACCTCACTATTCATCATCACTAAGACATCCAACAGATACTTAAGAACAATGTGGTCATGCTAATAGCAGTTATAAGTTACAATTTATTACTTAAGTGCACAATGTAACAAGGCGCTGTGCTCAGAGCTTTACACAGTCTTAATGCTTACAACAACCATATGAAGCTTTATTATCTCCCATGTTGATGCATAAATTGCAACTGTGAAAAGATAATTTATCCAAAAGTCACTTAAGTGAAAGCATTAGGATTTAATCCAGGCTGTCTATTCCAAAGTCTATGTTCTTCACTCTGTGCCACACTGCCTCAATGTCCAAGCCCAAGTCATCTTCCCGGTCCGTACACGTGTCCCTACTCTATACTCCAGCTCAGAAAAAAAGCATGATGGTACAAACAGCCACTAGAGACAATCAAAAGTGATACCTTGATTCTCTCCCTTTCACTTCCAATCCACCAACCACTAAGTCAAGTCCTACAACTCATGATATCTCATGAAACTTTTGGTTTTTCTCCATTCATACTGCCACTAGTACTTGAGTTCATCTTATCAGAATCTCCAGGATGGATTACTGCAACCGCCTTAGGGTATCTTTGCAACACAGTGGACTCCTAGAAGCCATGTTTGTTCCCAATCCTCCCCAAGTCCCCTTCCACACCATAGCTGTTTGGAAGACATATGGTCAAGTGACTAGAGCTGGCAAATTAGATTCTCCCAAGAGCTGGTCACAAAACCTGGGACAGCCATATAGGTATGAGTAAACAATGAAGTAACAGGTGCTTGGCTGGAGAGAAAATGGTCTTTAAAAAAGACAGAATACAGCTTTGGATTCTGAAGGCTTTCCTGTGCATTCAAGCTTACCCAAAATGGTACTAATCAGTTTCCTTATGACTTAGAAATTTAAGCTGGAAGGTAGAAACAACCCAAATGTACATCAATCGAAGAATGGATACATAAAATGTGATATAATACATACAATGGAGTATTATGTCATGTTAAAAAGGAATGAAATTCTGATGCATGCTACAACATGGAAAAAACCTTTAAGACATAATACTAAGTGAAATAAGCCAGACACAAAGCGAGAAATAGTGTATAATTCTACTTATGAGGTACATAAAGTAGTCAAATTCATAGACTGTTTAATGGATACAGAGGTTCAGTATGACATGGTGACAAAGTTCTGGAGATGAATAATAATGATAGTGGCATAACATATGAGTGTACCTAACGCCACTGAGCTGTACATTTAAAAATGGTTAAAAAGAGAAATTTTATGTTCTGTATATTTTACCACAATCAAAATAAGGTTTAAGCTGGTTTGAAGTGGTCATGTAACTTGTACCAAAAGCACTTTGATGAGGATATTCCAAGTCATGCTTCATCCAGAACCCAGATGCTTAACCTAAAATGTCAAACTGATTATTTCCCTCCCTATCTAATGCTCTCCTCCAGCATCACTATTAAGCTGCACTCTTTGGTAAGGCATGAGGAAGATATTCCAAGTTCTGGTCTTTACTTAGCTTTACCCTTAATTCTTGCCACTACCCTACCATACATCTTTGCCAGACCTCGTTATCTTCAACAACTAACAAAATCCCCACACTGCTTCTCTAAAGGAGCATCTGTGCTACTATTTTAAATATAAATGTCTTTTTTTATGCATGGATAAGCCAACAAGAGAAGACAAGAATTCTATAGAAGCCAGAAAGGTTAAAAACCTTCAAATCCACAAGGATATATGCAAGTACTAGAGCTAACATTTTCCCTGTGGCCACTGCTGATTTCTAATGGCTAAAAGCCTGTGTTTTGATGATCCATATCCCACAGAGAATAAGGACAAAGTCTGGAGCTCTAACATCTTGGTTAGAAGAAAACACAAATTTTCTCTAGAAAAACATACTCTCAGACTAAACGTCAGAGAAATCAACAAAAAAAATTCCAAGAAACATGAATTCAAAATCAAAGCTTACTATACAAATGAAGAAACAAGCTATAATAAGGAATAGTCAGCAAAATCAAAAAACAATACAGATCAGACGCATAAAGACTGGGGATATCAAAACTAGAAAATAAACAGACTTACTTTATATTCTATAACATATGACAAAATAAAGGGAGATCTGAAACTATGACAAAAAATACATCTATAATAACTATTGATTTGTAAAAAAGAACCAAACAGAACTTCTAGAAACAAACTAAAAATAGTATTGAAATTAGACAGAGCAAATGAGTCACAACTGCATAAAGAATTAGTAAACTGGATGACATAAATTATCTAGAATTCAGTACAAAGAATCAAAAACACTGAATTATAAAACAAAAATCAAGAGCACAAGGCCCTTCTTACTTCTCGTTGAAATTCCAGAAGGCATTAGAGAATAGGAGGTGTTTAGAAAAAATAAACAACCTTCAAAGCCAAAAGCTTTTCTGAAAGATAGGGTTTATTGAGCCATATGCTAGTTGGAAGAGAACCAGGTCCTGGGGCATGCAGTCTAAACCACCAGCAGCCGGGCTAGGTGGAGAAAACAAACATGCCCACCATCCTGGGTTGCAGGGGCTCTTTCATACAATGGGTTTGGGAAAGAAAGATGTTAAGTTGTTTTGAAATAATGCATAGTGGTGATAAAAGGGGTGTGGAAAAGGTGAGGGAGGGAAAGTTCTGGGAGAGATGAATAGTCCATAAGGAAGAAGTATATGATGCTTCTGGATTGGTTGTGTGCAACAATCTGGAAAGTTCCTGCATAAGCAGTATTCTCAGGTGCTTAGTGGTTGGCTATTCCTTCTAGATAAGAACTGAAACAGGTGCCTGGAAGTTGATCCAGCGTTTCAACACACAGTCAGGAACATGAGCAGTCTTTTGGTGGTTTTGGCCCAAGGCTGTTAACTAGTTAATCTTTCTCCTCTCTTCCCAGCACCCTGCAGCCTGCTATGATTTAATTTAGGACATCTAAGAATTTTTCTCTTATCAGAGGCAATATTTGAATGGATAATGGTTGAAAATGTCTTAGTACTGATAAAGATAAGAATTATCAGATTCACAATGTACAACATATTCACCAGCAAACTAAGTAAGAGAAATCCAGTAGAATTACAGAACACTGAGGATCAAGCAGATATAGAGACATGAAAAATTACGACGAACCACAATTTAAAAGAAAAGTAAATATTATAAGAATAAAATAATATCAAAGTAGTTTTGGGAGAAATTAACTATCCATTTAGAATTCTATACCACATAAAGATATAAAAGCTACCTTTTGAGAACAAGGCTGAAATAAACATATTCAGAAAAACACAAACTGATAGAGTTTACTACCAAAGATTCTCACTATAAGAACTTCTACAGAAGGTATCTCAAAAAGAAAGGAAATATTACCAGAAAAAAAAATGGTTGAGATGTAAAAATAAATAATAAGTAAAGTCAAAAGAAGTGCTAAACACTGCACTTAATGAGCTTGATCCAACAACTGGAAAATAAAATTTTTTTCCCAAGCATACATGAAACATTTACAAAAATTGCCCAAAAAACTTGTACTTGATAAGCCTTAAAGCAAGTCTCATATAATTTCAAAGAAGTAGTATCAGGCCATACCATCTGATAATGCAATTATGTTAAAAATCAACCACAAAACAAAATAACTTTAATAAGCAAAACTATACACTTGGAAACAAAAACAACCCATGATTCCAAGAATAAATATGTTGGAAATGAGAAAATATTTAGAATGTAATGATGATGACTATCTACTTATGAAAACTGTGGGATATGCCTAAAGCAGATACAGGTAACTATAGACATATTTTGGAGATATTGAAAGTGCAATTCCAGACCACTGGAATAAAGCAAGTATCACAAGAAAGCAAGTAATAATCTCTTTGCTGGTGGAAGGTCTTGCCCTCAGTTTGTAAAAAACACAACACCTACGAAGTGCTATAAAGCCAAGTGCAATAAAACATGGTATGCCCGTAAACCAGACCCAGAATGTTTTACAGGTGATATCTACCAAACAATCAACAAACAGATCATTTCAATTTTACACAGAATCCTAGAGAACAGAGGAACCACTCCACAACTCATTTCGTGAGACTAGTATAACCCTGATAATACCAGAATCTGACAAATACTATACAAAAAAGAAAAACCGCACGCCAATCTCATTCATGAACATGGATGCAAAATCCTAAACAAAACAGCAAATCAGATCTGGGAATATATAATAAAAGATAATGTATCACAACTAAGTTGTGTTTCTTCCAAGAATGCAAGTGTGGCTCTATATTGGAAAATATATTAATTTCAATCATCTCAATTAAGAAAAAAACCCATTTGATTAAATTCCATAACCACTCAATTAAAACTCTTCTCAAACTGGGAATAGAAGGGACAGTCCTTCACCTAACAAGTAGAACTGCAAGTTGTGAAGGACTTCCAGGAAGGCTCCTTAAAGGGAGCTGAGTCCCATGAAGGCACACTTTTTTGCCTGCCCACTTCTCTGCTTTCTGAAATGGGGACTAAATGGCTGATGCTCCAGCACCTATTCTGGCCTGTGAGGTGACCTTAAGGATGAAACAAGATACTGAACATAGAGGAAGAGGAGGAGCAAGACAGAATGAATCTGGGTCCCTGATTTCTCAGGGACTCTACCACACAGTTGCATGCTGAGTTGCCCATCTCTGGATTTCTTTGAAATGTGAAACGAAGTCTGTGTGTATTTACGACATTTTTACTTATGTAGTCAAACCCCATCTTAACCGAAACACCATTTCTATTCAAAATGGTACTGGAAGCTCTAATATGGGCAAAGGCAAGAAAAATAAAATATGTGAACACTGTTAAAAAACAAAACTATAATTATTCACATACGAATAGAAAACCCAAATTAATCTTATAGAAAATTACAAGAAATGAGAGTTTACCAGGACAGCCAGAAAAAAAGTCAAATGCATGTCCATATACCAGCAACAATCAGTTAAAAATCTTTAATTTAAAAAAAATACCATTTATAATTAGCAACAAAAACAAGGCACCTAGGAATAAATCTAATCTAAAAGTCAAAACTTTAATGTAGAAAATTATGAATCGTTTGGAAAGATTTTAAGAGGACCAGAATAGCTCAAGAATAGTACGAGTGGTTGAGATGTTACCCGAGCAATAGTGATCAAATCCCAACACAGTTTTTCGTGGAACTTGACAAGCTAAATTTTATATGGAGAAGTAAAGAGCCAGGAATAACTATGACATTACCGAAGAACACAGTGAAGTATAAGGACTTGCCCCCAGATACCAAAAGTTATAAGGCCACAGTATTCAATGAAGTGGGTGCTAGAGCAGAGACAGAAAAATGGACTAATGGAACAGAACTGAGAGTCTAAGAACAGACTCACACATATACATTAACTTAAAGTCAGTGGCAAATGATGAAATAATCAATTAATGAGGCTAGGACCATTGCAATAAAAACAAAACAAAGAAATTGGATACCTATCTGACAACATACATAAAAACTCAATTCTAAATGATGGAATATTTTTAAATATGATAAACAAAACTATTTTAAAAAATTTTAATATAGAGTATCTTTAAGAGTTTGATAAAAAATTCTTAAATATTTTTTAAATTGACTTTTCAAATATATTAAACTTAAGGAGAAAATATTTGAACTATATTAAAAGTAGCTCTTCCCAATGAAAGAAAAAAAGGAAAGATGAGAAGAAAAAATAGAAAAATAGGTCCCAAACTGAGAAATGCAGCATGACTATCCACACTAATACAAAATGCTCTCAAAAATCAGTAAGAAAAATCAGCAAAAAAACAAAAAATGGTAAACACGAATAGCCAATAAATATTTGAAAAGTTGTTCAACTTTATTAGTAATCACAGAAAGCGAATTAAGACCCCAAGAAACTATTTCACACCCATCAGATTAGGGAGAAAAAAACTATTAAAAGTTGCCAAAAACGTGCATCAACTGGAACTCTCCTACACTCCTGATAAGAGAATAAATTGGTACCAGGACTTGGGGGGAAATCTGGTTTTACTAGTAAACTGAAGATGCACACCCTATGTTCCAGCAATTCTACTGATACACCTTTGCACATCTGCACCAACAAATAGGTACAAAAATATCATAGAAGCCCTGTACACAATACAAAAGAACTGCAAAAATCAAAATGTCAGTAACAGGGATATAACAGTAAAAAGAACAGGGATATAACAGTAAAAAGAGCTCCACCTACATGCGTCAACATGGATTAATCTCGAAAACAAAATAAACAAGTCAGAGATATATATGGTATGATTCCATTTATATAAAGGTCAAATTGGCAAAATTGAACAACATACTATTTAGGAATGCCTACATGTGTAATAAAACTATATAGAAAAGCTTAGGATACTTAACACAAATTTCAAAAGTTTATTTCTGGCTGGTAGGGAACACTTAATTAAAGAAATACAAACTACTAACAGGTAAAGTTCCATTCCTTAAAATGAATGAGAGGGCCTCATGTGTTCATTTAATCTCTGTGAAGAGTACTGTATACATATAAACTATATATACTCTTCTCTGTGCACTACATATTATGTAATAAAATTTAGGTGACTCAAAAAATATCCAAAAAGCTGTTTTAAATGATCTTCTTGCTCATCTCCCTGTTTAAAAAAAAAAAAAAAATCTGTTGGTACATAAAAATGGTCTTTTAACTGTAATAAAACAATGATATCAGCATCTGGTACTTTTAGGGTTGCTCTCTAAAAAACTGCTATTAAAGATATTCATACATACCCTACCCTATATAATGTGCATCAATTTGTTTACCAAAGCGACACTAAAGTGCAAAATCCTGTACAGGCTTTGCCCAGAAACATAACATAGACTGTACAGACTTGCCCCAATACATCCACTACTTTTTTATACGCCAACTAACATGCACCCTGCATCTGTTAATGAAGTCCTTTAAGACAGCAACATTATAACAAATTTGTTAAATGCTAAGTAAACACTGAGGGAGACTATCATTTAATTATGGTGCATGCGATTTCCATCTTAAATTGCCACGTGAAATCTCAAAAGATCTTACGTGCTTAAGGCAGAGGTACCTGAATTTGAACAGTGACAACTAGGTGACTTTAGACAAACTTATTTTAATATAATAATATCCCAATAAAATGTATTTTCCAATTTCTGCAGCACCACTAGCAGAAATTGGAAAATACATTTTATGAGCACTCATTCTGGCAGCTAAAACCCCGAACATCAAGAGCCACATGAGCCAGTGACAGTTATGAGAACCCTCCCCCCAATTTCCTGAAACACGTTATCTTCCACAACTCCAGATCTCCCCTCCAGAGTCCTGGGTGCGGAGGACAATGGGAGAAAGATCGCTAGGGAGTTACAAGGAGTCCGTGAATCATATGGACAAAAGTTATTTGGGACCTTGCAAAACATTAAGTTATCTAACTCCCTCATTTTGCGAATGGAGAAATTGTGTCTCAGGGAGAAGCGCACCTGCTCAGGATCTAACGGCGATTTAAATTCGTCCCTTATCCTAACCCCGTGGTCCTTCCCGCCACCCAATCTCAAATGCTTCAATGTGTTGCTAACACAAAGGAGGTAATAAAACCCGCATCTCCGCAGTGTGGCCAGATTGTCAGGGCTAGAAAGGGTCGCAGAGGTAATCCGGGAGAGTGACGCAGCTTGAGCAGTAAATAAACCCTCTGCCACCGAGCACCAGGAGCCTGACAAAGGCGGTGAAGATCGCTGGCGACCCCACTTCCCGTCTCCATGACAGCGTGTGTCAAAACACACCATCCCTAGATTTCATTCAGCAAGAATCATGCGCTTCCCACGGAGAATCTGGAAGAGGGGGAGGCAGAGAAATGTGAACAGCTGGTGCACAGCACCGAGAAAGCCGCGGAGGGACAGGCACTCTCTCCCGCATCCGTCGGTGGGGAGAAGAGGAAAGAGTAAGGCTGCGGTGCCTCCCGCCAGAAGAGGTACCTGAGCCTGGTGCCGCAGTCCCCCGCCGCATCCGCACTAGAGCCCAACACACCTGCTTCCGGGGTCAAACCGCGGCGGGGAGGCCCGAGACCTAGATAGGGGGCCTCAGGCCCCGCCCAACCCAAGCCCCGCCTCCGCTTTCCACTCCGCAGGAGACCAGGGCAACTTCCGGGACGCCGCGCGTCACTAAGCAGCAGATCCCCACTTCCGGACACATCCCTTCTTTCGCGGTCTCTTTCTCAGACAACGAGATTTCGATCGAGATTTCAGCGCGTTTGATTGGCGGAGCGAAAGCGTGCTGGTCTCCGCCGATTGGTTCCGGGGAAATCCATCGTAGACGTCCGCGGAGCGCTCGGTCTCATTTTTACGCTTGTTTGCCGCCAGCTGCAAATCTTGCTTCGCAATCATGGTGGACATAATGGATATGCCCAAGTCCCGCGTCAACGCCAGCATGCTACCTCAGTTCATCGACCGGCCGGTCTGCTTCGTAGGGAGGCTGGAAAAGGTGCGCGTACTCACCATCCCGGTTCCCCGGTCTGTAGTTGCGGGGACAGACCCCGTGACCTCCTGGGTGGTAGCCTCACGGTGGGTAACGGAAAGTTGAAGGAGGACAGAAAGCCTGAGAGCATCACTGCGCTCCCACTTGCTTTATTTTGCACAAGGGGACTTTGCACACTTTTTAGCTATTACAGCCCCATTTTGGCGCGGAATAACAATGTTTTCGAATACTCCGTTCTAAGTTCTAGTGTCCCCCGTTCTGTTTGTGTTTGCATAAAAGAAATTATGAACATGGCCCCCACACTTACCTTCTGATATTTTACATTAGCCGTGCTTAACTGGTAGTCTAATTTTGTTTCCTTCTGCCGTTTTCTCGTTGAAGTTACCGCTCCATAAAACATTCCTTGATTGTTCCTCCCAGATTCCATAGCAATCTTTTATCTTGCCCCACTGCTTGATTGCAGCCCCTTCATTCTACTGGTGAGAAATAGGCCCAAAGCCTCGGAATCAGTGAACCGAGGAAGCTGAGAGAAAACCAGTGTTATATAAAGGCTTAGTAGTTCATTTTGGCCATACATCCTCTTGGTGAAACGGGTGTTTTGTTCCGACTCCACAGGTAGGGAAACTGGATAGGAGTGGATAGGCCACAGCAAGTTACAAAGTTGGCTGCACTCTGCAGCTGTCTGACACTAGAACCGTTCTCTCTTTATTTCATCATGCCCAGTTTTTAAAACATACCTAAGAGGGCTAATGTACTATTTAAATCATGGGTGCCAGTAGATCTCACTTTTAGGTAATATGGACCCCTTTCATTTTTTCTTAGCATAGCGTTGCCAGATTTAGCAAATAAAAATACAAGACATATTTGTACTATTGTTTATCTGAAGTTGAAATTAAACTAGGCGTAGTTTAACCAGATAAAGTAACACAAGATTATAATTTGAACCAAATAAACTGTTCAAAAACAACTGCTTTGTATGCATCTACTAACTTTGAGTCAGTATGCCCATCTTGTGTCAAACATATTTTTACTTAAATGAGATTTTAAGTTTTGTTATGTGAGATTTTTAAATCCTGTTTCTTTTTTAGGTTCATCCCAGTGGAAAAATGTTTATCCTTTCAGATGGAGAAGGAAAAAGTGGAACCATTGAGTTGATGGAACCTGTATGTTTAAGTATTAATTCATGTATATTATAGTTAATTCTACATCTTGTTTTGGTTTGTTGCTGATATTTCTGATTCCTGGAGTGGTTGTATAAAGGACCAGCTTATAAAACTTCCCTGGTTCTAAAATTAAATTTTTGTCCTCTTCTTACATTTATGTCTCTTAACATGTCTAACAAAGGATTTTTGGGGCTCTGTGATTTTTTATTACATTCCTTAGATACTGGGTTCTTTTCAATGAGTACTTTTAAACAGATTACTCCTTGTAGAAATTCTAGACATCCTCAGTATCTTTAAATGATTTTGTTTCCAACTTAAACTTTAACCTATCTTTGGACCTATGCTAAAAATAACAGGACTTGTAACATGCTGACCATAAGTGTTCAAACTTTTTTTTTTTTTTTTAAGTTGCAATTAAATTTCTGCATTGGTAAAGTTTTAAGTTACTTTATTACATGAAATCAAAGATTAGTAGACTATACCAATTTTTCAAGTTAATTATCAACTGAAAATGTGATAGTATGAAGTTAACATTTTTTTCTTTGTGTTAGCTTGATGAAGAAATCTCTGGAGTCATGGAAATAGTTGGAAAAGTAACAGCCAAGGCAACCATTATGTGTGCATCTTATGTCCAGTTTAAAGAAGATAACCATCCTTTTGGTAAATAAAGCATTCTAGTTTTATATATTTAGGAGGAAAACAGTTTTATTCTTATCATGTCTTAGGTCTTGAGTCTCAGTCCTGCTATATTTTCGAATTCTATAGAATTTTCTGATCCCAAAGGAAAACGGGAGGACATTTTGGCCTGTTCGTAAGTAGTGCACATATACGTAGGAAACTCAGATTAATTAATATTTGTGGAAAGAGAAATTTTTAAAA
The DNA here is from genome assembly GCF_000325575.1 of Pteropus alecto. Classification (NCBI taxonomy): domain Eukaryota; kingdom Metazoa; phylum Chordata; class Mammalia; order Chiroptera; family Pteropodidae; genus Pteropus; species Pteropus alecto. The sequence goes on along the minus strand of NW_006436282.1, from coordinate 5,054,932 downwards.
TAGAACCAAAATGTTCATCTTTTTTGTTTTAATGTCTGGTTTAAAGGCCTCAAATAATGCATAGCACCTGAAACACCACCAGGCAGGAACTGTGCCTGTACAATGGATCGTCTCCTGCACCCCCGTGTCTTTTATTTTTTTTGGAGCCACAGTTAAATAAATATGATCAATGGCTCAATTTTAGAAGATGGATTGTGAAAATAAGTTGACTTCTAAAAGGGAGAGGAAAGAGAAAGAGGTAGAAATCTTTCAGATAATAATTGGTGTTACAACTTTCCACTGTAGATTAAATGTTTGCTAAAATGTGTCTTTCAGATCTTGGACTTTACAATGAAGCTGTGAAAATTATCCATGAGTTCCCTCAGTTTTTTCCTTGGGGAGTTGTACAAAATGATTGATCCTGATTGTAGACCAACTGCATTGAAGACTGTTAAGGCCCCTGATATTTGAGGGAGAGATTCTGTTATTTAATTTGTTCTCTTTTACCTAACTTTATTAGATATTCCAGTATGCTATTTTTGATGGAATTGGTATGTTGACAGTTCTCACCTGCATCCTCATAAAGAATCACTTCTCTGGCATATGGTCAGAACAGATGCAAGAGCAATAGTCTGAGTTTAGTTTTCTGTTTTAATAAAAGTTTAAATGGTACATATTATTGGTCGTTTCATTCTTTTTCGTTTAGTCAGGTATTAAAGCTCAAACTTGGAATTTCATAGTTGTAAGGTCAGAACTTAGACCTAGCAAATTAAACCCCAGGCCAACTGTGTTAAGAATTTACTTGCTACCTCATGAACTACACCATGTTATTTCCTTGACACACTATGAAAAAATGATTTTGATTTATTAAAAGAGCAAACAGAATCCTTCATCTTCTATAATTTGCGAGTACTATAGTAGAGACTCAGAACCCACGGAATATAAGGAGGTTTGTTGTAGGAGTAGGTTTACATAGTTATGGAGGCCAAAATGTCCCATGATCTATCACCTACAAGCTGGAGAACCAGGAAAGCTGGTGGAGTAATACAGTTCGAGTCCAAAGGCCTGAGAATCAGGGAGTTGATGATGTAACTCGCAGTCCAAGGTCAAAGACCTGAGAACTGAAGGCCACTGGTATAAATCCCAGAGTACAAAGGCCCAAGAACCAGGAGCTGCAATGTCTAAGGGCAGGAAAAGATGGACATCCAGCTCAAAAGGAGCAAACCCACCCTTGCTCTGCTGTTTTATTATTTGGGCTCCCAAATGGTTGGATGAGGCCCACCTACTTTGGTAAGGGCCATCTTTTTTACTTAGTCTTCTGATTCCAGTGCTAATCTCTTCCAGCAATACCATCCTGGAGACCCAGAAATAATGTTTTACCAATTATTTGAGTGTTCTTTAGCCTGTCAACACATAACCATCACAGTACCTCTTTCTCAAGATTTTAAAACTGAGCACTTACTAATGCAAAATAAGAGATACCAGATTAATAATGCAGTGAAATCATTTGATTCTTTTTCTTCCTTTCAACTGTCATCTTTAGAATGGAATTCCTGTTTACCTGCACTTCATACCACCACATAACATTGGGGGTGGACAGGTACTGATGTGGCAGCATAGGAGAGAGAGTAATGCTGAATAACTGGTGACCTATATGGCCAGTCAGGTTTTATAAATCCATTTAGATCATAAATTATACTGAAAATACTTTTAAATTGATAACATCTTCAATTTCGACTTTCATCCCAAAATATTCTACAAATTACAGAACATGACCATAGCTAATTATGGTAAAATATCTTATTATAGGAAGTAAAGAGAATGTTGGTGAAATTGAGGGACATCAGCCAGTCCCAATAACGGTGTTGTCTTGAATGGAGTTAGTCCTAAATTGTGTTAATTTCTGAAAATTCAGTGCTATTAAATGTTAAAGATGCCCCTGCTTGAAACCTTCCCTGGAACTACTTACTATGTTTAATAAATTGGATTAAATGAATATGGTATTGCACTTTTCATCAAATGAATCCTTTATACTAATGATTTATAGTGCCATATTTCAAGTTCCAGCCTCACTGCACCATTGCCTCTGGATATACCACCAGCAGTTTAGCTCAAACGAGTGTAATTTGAATGAGTATAGCTGCCCTGCCATCTGTTCCCTGATTTTTTTGGTAGTTTTATGGCTTTAGTATATTCACAGTTGTACAACCATTGTCACAATCAATTTTAGTACATCGCCCAAAAAAAGAAACCCTGTACCATTTACCTACCTATCATGGCCTAATCCTTCCACCACCCCACCCACTCCCTGGCTCCAAGAAACCACTAAACCACTTTCTATCTCTATAGATTTGCTACTCTGAACATTTCATATAAATAGAACCATATGTGGCCTTTTGTGACTTCGCTTAGCATAAATGTTTCAAGGTTCATCTATGTTGTAGCATGTATCAGGGCTTCTTCCTTTTTTATGGCCAAATACTATTCCACTGTATGGATATAGTACATTTTTAACCTATCATTTGGTGGATATTTGAGTGGCTTCTACCATTTGGCTATTATAAATAATATTATGAATATTTATGTATAAGTTTTTGTGTACACGTTTTTATTTCTCTTGGGTATATACCTAGGAGTAGAATAGTAAATATATTTAACTTTTTGAAAAACTGTCAAACTTTTTCAAAATGTCTGTACCATTTTCCATTCCTAGCAGCAGTATTTAAGGATTCTAATTTCTCCACATCCTCACCAACACTTGTTACCATCTGACTTTTTGATTTTGGCATCAGAATGGGCATGAAGTGATATCTCATTATGGTTTTTATTTGCCCTGTTTCTTTTAAAACTGCCATAAGCCATCCTTATTGCCCAGAAAGCTTGAATCGCAGCAATCCTTTTCACTATTATTGCCACTTATAAGTTCAAGCAACTGTCATCTCTTACTTCAGCTACCGCAACAGCCCTAGCTATAACTGGCCTGCTTGTTTCCAGCTTGTTCCTATGACTCAGCCAATGCGGTTGCTTTAAACATCAGTTGTAATCATCATACTATAAATTTTAAAAACCAGAGAAGTTTTCCGAGAAGCTTACTGTGTACAAACCTGGCCAATATTACCTTAATGAAGAAATCCGTTAACACCAGTCTATTTACGAGGAAACGAGACAAATCAAAAATGAGGTACATTCTACAAACTGATCAGTACCCCTCAAAACTGTCAAGCTCATGAAAAACGAAGAAACTCCCAGAGCAAAGAAGACAAAGGAGACATGACAACTCGGTATGATGTGGGATCCTGGACTGGCTCCTGGAACAGAATAAGGACATTGATGGAAAATCTGGTGAATGAAGTCTGGAGTGGTTAATAAAACCAATGTTGGTTTCTTAGTTTTAACAAATGTACCATGGTAATGTAAGATAACATAAAGGGAAGCAAAGGGTGAGAGATTATATAAGAACTCTATATTCATAACTTTTCTATAAATCTAAAATTACTCCAAAATGAAAAATGTGTTTTTAAAAAGTTAATCTCCAGAGACTCCTGTCTAGATGAGGTCCATATTTCTAATTAGTAGTTGAGGTCTTTCACAGTCACAACATCCACCTCAGTCCCATGTTCTACTCTCCCCTTGAAGCTACCTTCCAACACTGAGCTGACATTCCCAGAACACACTAGACCCTTTAAGATCTGGGTGCCCTTGAACTTGCTGTTTGCTGCGATTGGAGTGTCTGTTTCTGTGCCCAAAGGAAAACGTTCTCTAAGCTTTCCCTAACTTAGACAAGCAGAGTTCATTACTTTGTGTTCTATTTGTTTTTATACCTCTCATCTCGATAACGTTTTTTTTGTTTTTGTTTTTTTCAAATTTAAAAAACAATAGTCAGAAAATAAAGTTCTTATATGTCTCCCCAGAGATGCTGCTATGGACTGCTAAATAGCTTTCCAGAACTTTATATAGATGAACTGTCCATAGGACCTCAATATACTGTTCAGCAACATGCATTTACCTTTTGATATGTTTTGGCTATGAACTACCCATTGTGCCAAATGTTCCCTAATTTATTTAATCAGTCCTCTAATTAATCTTCCCCACTCAGGAGCAGTCCTTAAATGAAGAACCTGTAGTTTAAAAATCTGTCTTGTTGGTATTTTTCTATGCCCAACATAGTGTAACGTGAGTAAATTAGTCCATCCAGCCTGGTTTGAGAAGCCACAGGCCGACAGGAGAGGTAATGAAGGCGTGAACTGTAACAGGTGAAGTGGCAAAAGGCAGGAGGCAAGGAGTTCAGAGTATATTCGACGGGGTTCTGTAGGACACAGTGATGATGCCAGGAGCTAAACAGACTAAGAATCAAGGATGAGTCAAAATGTGAGGAGGCAATAAATTCACTTCAATATAAATTTAAGTAGGTGATGGGTCCTTTAGTAAAGATGTCCAGAAGGTGGTGGAATAGTAGGACCAGGTAGAGATTTGAGAGACAACCTGCTTAAAATATTTAGAGATATAACAATCCCTTATCTGCAATTTCAAAATCTAAAATGCTTTGAAATCAAAATGTTTTTTTCCTAAATTTGGGGCAAAACTCATTTGGCAACATCCTGATAATTATGAGGCTACTTATAGTTTTCATCCCACTTACTGTAAATATTCATATGCTTCACTGTAGACATAATAATATGTTTGATTAGAAGATAGTACCTTTCTGGGGAGGGTGTTACATAACAAACAGTAGCTATACGCTATGACTGTTCTAAAATCCAAAACTTCTGAATTCTGAAGCACATCTGGCCCCAACAGTTTCAAGTAAGGGATTTTGTTCCTAAATCAAAGGATAACACAGAGTGAGAAAACCACAGAACCAGTGAGAGAACCTAGGGTGAACTACACACTTAGGAAACAGCAGTGAGAGAGTGACTGAGTCCGGAGAACCCCAAAGGCATCTGAAGGCCTAGTAAGCACTCAGTAAGTGTTTATTCACTGAAAGACTACCATGAAAGGCAAGGAAGGAGAGGTTCAAAGAGTAATCGATAACGCTGAAAGCTCAAAGGACAACTGAAGATAAAACACTCACATTACTAACATATATCACACATTTCTAAAACAGATTAGGCTACAAAAATGAAAAAGGAAACATCAAAAAAGATGACGACTATAATCACACTCAATAGGAAATATAATTAGGCATTAAATTTAGCTTCATGTGTTCCCGGGAATTAGGAAAAGAAGGAACAATAGGCTACAGAATTTCAATAACCTTAAATTCATTAGGAAAATAGAATTTTTCCTAATATTAAATTCTAAAAGCAATATCACAGAGTCTAATGTGAAGGATGACGAACTACCAAATGGTTATCTTCAATAGTAATTTTATAGATGTTCTTTGAACAATCATTTTAATTTTCATCTGACAAAGACAAAATTAAAATAACTCTGGACATATCTTTTCATAGGGTGAGTTAAATGCTTTGAGTGATATACTATTACTATTACTAAATTTATCAAATTTTGAGATGTCGATTTAGTATGTATTGTCACTCAACAAACATTCTGTGTCAAATCCTGGGCAAATTATTAGGGATACATACGAACAAAGTCCCTGTCCTCTAAAATATCAATATATGATAGTTTGGCATAATCTCTAAAGATGTCTTGACTCAGATTTATTTAATATTTAATTGGTCTAAAGTTTCAAAGAAATCTACCATGATTAAGAGAAACTAAATTCTGTAGGTTCTATTTAGTGAAACTTCAATTTGGTTCCCTTATTTAATTCGCAATGGAATTTAATTCTGAGCCATTGCTGAAAGAAAATTAATAATCCTGGTACCACAGGTTATTTTTCCTGAAAAGGTGATGCTAAATCTAGAATGCTAATAAAGCATATGTTTTAAGTTAATTTCTAATTGCAGTGTTAGAAATTTGCAAATTTGTTTGAAGTAAGCCACTTATGTTCTTTATGACCCCATTTGACCTACAGCATAGGGTTTTGAGATGGCTAATTAAGACCAGAGGTGTAGACTATGAACAGTTTATAGTGTAATATATTCACCTTGACTGCAAGGATTAAATTTGTCATTAGCATGCCATTGTTTCTTCTTTATATATTATAAAATGTCAGAAGCAGGGCACTACGTTCTGTAGTATTTCCTCATATTTTTTTTAAAGATTTGGACTGAAATATAGAGGCTTTCATATATGAAAAAATATTTTTCAACATGATTATTTCTGTAGGTAAAGAATTATCTCTGTGGATTCTATATAATGTAGTATTTATGATAACTGAGAAAATTTTGAAAGTTCTCAAAAAACAGTGAGTGTCAAATTGGAAGAAAGAAAAATATGTGAGTAGTTTAATAGTTTAGGGTAATGCCATAGATGACACCGTAATTTAATTAGTCCCCCTTTTGAAAAGTCTATTTTTCACAGGAATTTGAAATATTATCCAAGAAAGTAAGCCAATTATTTTGGCCATTAAAAATCTCTCACCATAAAATGTTATGTTAAGGTAATTTAAAGTAATTTAAGGTAATTAAAAGTTTATTTAATAATAACAGGTTTAAAGTGATTTCATTAAAAGATCTTGGTATCATATCACCCTGAATCTTGAAGATAATGAGCAAAGAGATATTTTTCTACCGAATAATTATTAATTAAAAAGATAGATAATTTAATATTATTTTACCTTAGTTTTCACTTAGGAAATAAATATTTAGATCTTAATAATTCAACTCCACTTAATATGCAATGATCATTTAAAGCCAAACTGCATCAAATAAACAGCATAATGCTATAGAAAATCAGAAACAATGCCACATTTTCACTTAAACTTTAAAATTTTCTTTAGCTTTTGAAAAGCTTTAAGTATTATGAAAACATTGAGCTTGATGAGAAAAAAACATTTCTTTTTAAGAGATGCATCTATTCTTTTAAGTGATCAGGATCCCATTGAGTCAATTATTTCTTCCATATGGCTCAAAAATGTCATGCCTTAGTTGATCATGTATTTGACCTTTTATGAGATGCAGACAGTGGTTCAGGGGCTGCGTCATTTTGGAAACTCCTCAAAAATGACTAAATGCTTTCCAGATGAGCATACTGTGGACCAAGGAGGAGCTAAGAATTAGAAATTATTGCCTCCAAATCAAGGATATTTGTAGACTTCTTTTTCTTTTGGAACCTGTTGACCTAGAGGAATTGACCTGCTCGACAATTTTCTTTACTCTCAGCAGTATGATTAAGTCATGAGAACAACTAAGGATAACATATATTTATTTATTTATACTCCACTTGTTTCAAAAAAAATTTTAAGACAGTTGTAAAGCCTTCTATCCCGTTCCCTGTTTTCTTATCATAAATTCATACAATGTGACTTTTCCAAATGTAAACTTGAGTCATCAGTAGAGATAGAATGAGACAGTCAATTGATTACTGTCATTTGTCACAGGAAAATTAATCTGCTAAAACTGGCACTAATATCTTGCTTTATTCCTTCTTAAGGAAAACTTTCAAATAACATTTCAAGATGAATAAAACATGTTCTATGTTGCTTTTCTTTCTTTATCTTCTATTTTATAACCTAAACCTATTCAAGGTACAAATTTAAGAACATATTTTAAGCAATAGAGGGAAAATACATTTTTAGTACATCAGAACTCAAAAACTAAACCTAAGATAATGTACACAAAAATAATGCTCCCTGTTTATTCTGTGATTCAAGGTTGATTCTTTCAGTACTTATTTAAAGGAAAAATAGGCCAAAGAAAAGGCCAAAGAAATATCTGTAAATTTTGTCTACAATAATTGGTAAATGATACCAGTTACATATACATCTATGATTCCCTAATCGAAGCTGGAAAAAATTGTAAGGCACCATATGCCTCCAGGTATGACTCCCTAAACAGTCTGGAATACATGACATTTGGCTTCTACGATCTAGAAAATAGGATCTAGAGATAAGTCATTTGATAAATTACCTCATTGTAAATGAGGTTAGGAAACTGCAGGGATTTAGGGAAATATGACACATAAAGACAGCTATTTGCAACAGAACACTCAGACATTTATCTAAAGTACGTTTCAGAAATGAATGATTTGGATTGATGCATTTGAACTTTAAAATTTTTTATGAGTTAAAATCATTAACTCAATGACATTTAGAAACAGTCATACTGCCTTCTGTGTTCTCAACAGATTCTAAATTCAGCTACATGTGCCTTGTGATCACAAGATCTGGTTACAAATAGCAATAATTGTTGCAAAGCAAATTACATGGTGGTACAGGAAAACATTCCCCCTTCCAGCAGAGGGGGGAGGGTAGATTACCTCACTCATACAGACTGCAGGTTATATAATGGAGATTACAGACTTTCAAATGAAACGGAATGTATGCTAAAATAGAAAAACAATTTCATGAAAAATAAAAAGACAGATTGCTTTGTTTAGGGAAAAACTTCTAAAGTACTGATGAGATACTTTAGATACAAATATTTAAGTGTTTATAGGCTATGAAAATTATTACTAAGAAATGAATGTATTCATTTCCATAATATTTATAAAAATGCAGGCATGCAAATAGTTTTATTCATATAGGCCTTGGATGTTATTACAACATATTACAATATACATCACACAATAATATTGTATAAAAACACTGTACATTTATGCAATATTGTATATGATATATTATATTTACATATCGCTATGTAATTGTAATGGTTTACTACAATTATAAACAATAGGTTACAACCCGAAAATGGGTAATTTCTATTTGGCTGGATTCAGTATGCATATGTATTACTGTTAGTTTTAACACATATATTTTACTAAGTAGCCAGAGCATACAAAATTTCAACTACTTCAGTATACATTTTCATATAAATAACCCTTAGGATGTTGCAACACACACAGGTGATTATTGCAACAGAGATTCCAAGAAGTAGGCCAAGGAACCGTTTTATTTTGTCTACAGCAGTTTATTCCCTTAACTGTTTCTCAATCTTTTAATAACTTCTTTTGATAAATATTAAAATTTCATGGCGGAAGCTTCCCTGACAGTATTATAAAATGCTTTCCTCCAAGAAACCTGCAACCCCTCGAAGAATCACTGATAATGAGAAGACCTTGAGTGTACTATCAGACTTTTTTAGAATTTCTTGCTTGTCAGCCTATACAATATTCTGCTAACTCCATGATCGTAGGAATAGGGTGGTGGAAACTCAAAGACATGGATGAGGGGAGAAATAAACCATCTGAACCATGTGAATAAAAGTTCCTATTTAAAAGTTAAATGAAAAAGTCTTCACAATAGAGGTTTGTTCCTGAATAGTTAGCCCTCAAGTAAACAGGGTTTATTTTTCAATAGGATTTGTTCTCACTAAATCAGCCAAGTTCGATCACTCTGGCCCATCTGTAAGTATATGGAGTTATTATCCTCAAAAGAGAGAAACAGACATTCTGCGATTCCTGAACACATGACTTAGTTAAAGTGGAAACCATGAGAAACAAGATGAATACGAAGGACCTATGCTAGGTAGCCACAAGATGATAGAGTACAATAGCTAAGGAGCAACATTAGGACAAAAATGATCTCTGAACAAAAAAGTCATCAGAGACTTTTGGCAATACTATTAGTCCTCTTCACCCAGCTGCAATCAGTGTCTCGTGAACTCAGGTGATACGTGAAGAATATGGTTAAACTTTGAGAGAAAAATGATAGACACTTAAAATTGAAAAATAGAAACCTAGGTATACTGTGTTTCTTCTTTTGAACTAAGTAAATTACATGAAGTAGATTACATCTTCCAAATTACTTAACAGTAATGACAACAGATACCATTTTTGAAGGCTTCTTATGAACTATGTTTGCCCTTTATTTTATTTAACATATCAACCCCTCCTTTCTCAGATGAGAAAAATCAAAGCTGGGAGGTATTACCTAATTTGGCTAAGGCTGCATAGCTACTAGATAATAGTCAAAACCACCTCTATTTGACTTCAAAATGTGATCTCTATTGTTACATATCTTTCATCCCTTGACAAAGGTTTAAACAGCTATTTTAATGTCATCACTGCTGGAATCTTTCCAATTAAAGCAAAACAAAAGATATGGGAGGGTTTTTGTTTTTTCTCTTTGGGGTGAGAGAAATATAGAGGAAGAACATTAAAACCCTGACGGTGGAGAAATGTATCAAAAGTAATTTTGAAATTTAGCAGAAAAGATGAATAAGGAGAAAATATTTAATTCAGGGCTTTCCAGCATTAGTTTTCTTTTTTTTTCCTCAAAGAAAATTAAGATTGAGCATGGAAATGAATAGGCTGCTCTATTCTATAAATAAATAAATACAAACAGTGGATAGTCAAACAAAATCTATGTTTAACTTCACTCAGAATTAAATATATGTAAGTTAAAATAAGATATTTTAAAGATTTTCACCTACAGAGGGTCATAATTAGAAATTTTATAATGCCTGGTATTGACGATTTTGAGAAAATAGAAAATCTCATCTAGTTTTTAGGAAGATAGTTGGTTCAACATTTGGAGGTCTATTTGGCAATGGCTATCAAAATGTAAAATACAAATTTAGTAGTACCCCCCTTATCCATGGGGAATATGTTTCAAGAACCCCAGTGGTTGTCTAAAACCATGGTTAATACTGAGCCCTATATATACTATGTTTTTTTCCTATACACACAGACCTATGATAAAGTTTAATTTTTAAATTAGGCACAATCAGAGATTAACAATAACTAATAATTAAATAGAACAATTATAACAATATATTGTCATAAGTTATTTGAATGTGCTCTCTCTTATTCTCAAAATTTCTTAATGTACTGTACTCACCCTTCCTCTTGTGATGATGTGAGATGATACAAAGCCTATGAGATGAGATGAAGTGAGGTGAATGATGCAGGCATTGTGACATACATTAGGCTACTATTGACCCTCTGATGATATGTCAGGAGGATTATCTGCTTTGGATGATCCTGTATCATCAAGCCATGAGGACTGATCGTGAGTAACTGAAATCATAGAAAGCAAAACCACAGGTAAGGAGGAGACTACCATAATTTTTGACTCCACCATTCCATCTCTATAACTTATCTGACAGGTATGTTTACTCACAAGTACCCAAAGATGTACATGCTAAGATGCTCACTGCAGCATTGTTGGTAAAAGCAACAAATGAAAATACCCTAAATTTGTATCAATGGAAGGACATATCAATATAATCACATACCATCCAGTTAACAAACAAACAAACAAACAAAATAGTAGCTAACAAGGAGAACTCTACAAGTATAATTTTAGGTGAAAATAAAGCAATTTGAAGGAGAATTTATATACTATGATCTTATCCATACAAAGATAGAAAGGCAAAGACTGACAAAGAGATACAGAGATAGAAGCAATGTATATAGAACTTCTCGTTTGAATGTGTATACAAACTTTAAAGCAGTTTCACCTGGGAAGTGAGAGTTAGAATTTTGGGAGGTAGAACATAGAATATAGGGATAATGAAGCAAAGGGCTGAGACATTTATTTCTATTCTATATTTTTTGTAACTTTTTTTCTTTTTACCATGATTCCATCTTATTTTTATAATAAAAACACTAGCTTCAAAAAAAATCGTTGAGCGTTCATATATGTTGTACTAACACCACAAAATTCATCTGGTCTAGTTTATCTTTCTCCGAAACAGAAAAGCACTAGACCTCAGTCAAGAGACCTGAGATCTAATTCCAGCTTTATTACATGAAGTACCTCCCTGAATGATCCTGTAGCTTTCTTCCAGTTCTAACAAGTCATGATTTTAAATATTTCATGAGTCATTTTCCAAATCAGTGGTTAGCTAAAAATGGCAAAAAAGGTGAACATTGACCCGTTGGTAGTTGCTGCCTGGAACACTATACTGAAAAGGGTACTGACGGAAAGTGGGCGACTGATACTCATGCAGCTTGTGTCACAGTAAAGAAGGGTGTTGTTGTTCACTCCCATCAGATTAAGCCCACTTTGGCCTACCTTGTTCATCTCATGGTTACAGAAAAGTTATTTGTCAATGGAGAATTTTAACATGTAAAGGAAGTTTGTAATTGGTCCACTTGTTATTGGTCCTCTTGTTCCCGTATGTTTTCTCATACCACTGCAGTATTTCCTCTTACTAAAACCATATTCTACCCACTTTCCAAAATACAGGTCTTATTTATCTACATCAATCATTGTTAGGTAAAATGTCCTCCACCTAGCAGTCCTCAAAGCAGCCTTTTCTAGCTTCTTAAAATATATACAAACCAGGAAAAGATTAAAATTCACAATACCATCACTAACTACTAGAATCTGGAAAGAACCTTAATCAAATATAAGGCAGAAGCAGCTGGATTGAGAAAAATCTACAATGGCTCCATTTCATTGTACAACAGGTCTCAGCTCTGAAGAAAATGCACATGCTCTTCAATTGTGTGACCAATACAAAGTAGTTCAGGTAGCTGTCTTAATTCAGAGGTAGGTTAAACAGTTGGTCTCATATATTCAGAGAGCAGACAGGAAATGAGAAAATATAAGGGGAATGTAAGAAAACATGTTATGTGCTAGCAGACCAAAGTAGATGAAGAGGGAATTTAAGTGCAGTAATACTGAGAACTTACAGATGAGAATCCCAGGAGCAGAGAGAGAGATACTAAAATAGAAGTTCTAAGTTCCAGTCATTTTCCTTGGGTGTATCACTTTACCAAAACTACAATCTGCCACTTTTTGGTAGACCTATGCAGACCCCATTCTCTACGTTTTAGAAATGCAGCCCACATCACCAAGACATCTAAATGGTGTTCTTGTCTTTCTCACATCTTGCTGAAAAGACAAGTTTCATTTCAATATATCTGAGTATCATTTGTCAATCTAGATCCTTTAACTTCTCTTTTTGGATTAATTTTGGCCTGTCAAAAATATCTAACACTACCCTTTTTTCTCTAAAGGCAATAATTTGGCAACTTCATTTCCACCATTGCATGCAAGTTGCACTATTTCACAAATTTACATTTCATACAACAGTGATTCACAGAGAATGGGAAGTTTGGAAACCTTAGTAGGTTGTACTTGAAACAAGAACTTCACTTCCATTACTTCCACGTTTCCTTCTTCAATTTAAGATTTTCTGGTGCTGGCCAAGATTGCAAAAACAACTGTACCAGGTGTGACAGTGACTCAGAAGATATTAATGTGTTATTGTTAAGCCATAACTTCTTTTATTTAAATGCTAATCAATTGTCCTAGCAAACACTCTAGTGGCAGAATCAATTTCAGTAATGATGATGATGGCTGCAATATGATCAAATGAAGTCTCCACCATTTGCTAGAAAAGGAATGGAAATGATAGGCAGCTTATTAATCATTTATCCCAAAGATGAATGTGTTCAGTTGCTGACAGGGGCTGTAGGTGAATGCTGCCAAAATGAGAAATGTCAATTGTCAGGCCTCATGCATAATAATGGTGGAGCTATTTTTAAGTATCTTTGAAGATTAAAATTGTGCTTTTTTTTTTACAGTCCCATCACATATGTTTGGCAATTTTGTTCTGAGAATTCATTTTCACTCTGCTCAGATGTCTATGCTTTAGTAAACATATACCCCACTCAAAGGCTAGCATAAGATATTTGAAAAGTTATTGAGAAATCTATAGCCCACATATTGGGAATGAACTCTAAAAGAAAAAAAGAGGCAAACCAGGAAAGTTATTGAAAATGAATAAATTTTAAGCTAATTTTCTCCCACGAGATGTTTTATCAACAAGGATGATACATGTTTTTAATTTCTCAGGTCCCAGAAGAAACATAGTCTATAAATCATATAACATTTTCTGATAGAGATAACAGAATTCAATAAAAGACTTAAAAATTATTTGTTCACCAAGTTAGGTGAACAATGTAACCAAGAGTAGTTGTCCCAAATGACCTCGAAAATCTGCCCCAGCTTAGTTATCCCCCATTTGTGTTTGATCCTCCAGTGGAAAATAAAGTTTCCTGTATAGTGGAAAAGTCTCTTTTGTAAACTGCAGTGTCTTACTCATTGAAAGAGTTGCACTTACTTTTCCAAAAATAATTTAATGTATTACAGAAATTTATCTATTTTAAAAAATGATAATTTGTCCTTATAGAGTCAGAACTGACACTACATTCCACTTTTGAGGAATCGAAAGAAAAGGTTAGATTTAAGGTGAGAAAATGTATTATTTTTGCAAGAGATACTTCTCCCACATTTACCAAGTTGCTGAATATTTTGTTCCATAAACTATATTTTGGTAACTTTTATGTACCATACACACTCATAGTTGTATAAATATTAAGTATACCTGTTTACTGCACATAATACAAATTTCGAATTGATGGGAAATTTTTTTTCTTTGACATAACTACTATATGTAGCACAGGAACACTGTACCAAATTACTACAAAATAATGTTATCAAATTACTTGCTGTTAAAAAGGATACTTAGTTTTTACCACGTTTGACAGTGGCAACTTCTTAAACTGTCATCAGCAAACTGTGACTGGAATGTGCTAGAAACCTGGATAAGCAAGAATTTTGACATTTGATACTTCAAACTCCATGTATGCTTTCTTGTATACACCCCCACCCAACACACACATAAATTGGAGCTAATATTCTCTAAATAAAAAGATGTAAGACCAAAAATTTACATGAATTTTTACAAAAATGCCTGTTTTAAATTTATGAGACATTAATCCTTTCAAATGTTCTTCCAGACTACCCTGTCTTTATGACTTTATAGTTTAAGAGCCCAACTAATTAGATTCCTATATCTGGATTTCCAGTTATGAAATTATGTTAAGGTACCATGCTTTTCATAAATTGAATGATGACTGTATCACTGTATTACTATTATTGCTATTTTTGACATTACATAAATTATCATTTTTAGCAAAGCATTTCAAACATTGTGCTATTAACACATTAGTAAATTACGGTCTTGAAAAATGTATGGACTTCTACTTCCTCAAATTATGTCTAATTAGAACATAATTTCTGAAAGTCCACATGCTTTTCATAAATTGAATGATGACTGTATCACTGTATTACTATTATTGCTATTTTTGACATTACATAAATTATCATTTTTAGCAAAGCATTTCAAACATTGTGCTATTAACACATTAGTAAATTACGGTCTTGAAAAATGTATGGACTTCTACTTCCTCAAATTATGTCTAATTAGAACATAATTTCTGAAAGTCCAAAATTAGAAAATTAAATAAAACAAACCTTTTTTTTTTTTTTGAAAAATGTATGGACTTCTACTTCCTCAAATTATGTCTAATTAGAACATAATTTCTGAAAGTCCAAAATTAGAAAATTAAATAAAACAAACCTTTTTTTTTTTTTTTTTTTTGGCTCGCAGAGTCAAGATGCTTAAAGGATGTTCTTTCAGTAACTGTAAGTATTAATCTGAATGGCTTTGAGTCTGCTAAAAACTATGCTTATGTCTACCTCTTCCATTAGACACACAGTTCCTCCAGGGAAACTATGGTGCCATCAATTTCTTGAAGTCATAACCTTTCACAGGGTCTGACCCACTAACATAGGCATGCAGATGTTAGTGGTCTGTTAGAAGCATGGGCATGTGTGCATGTTCAGAATTCACCGCTTAAACTAAGTAACTCGTTATATTATTGTAAATAAATTAAGTGCATTCTAGAGTGCATTGGATAATTACGAACTAAATTTTAGACATAGAGGACAGGTTTCCTGTCACAGGCCCAGAACCAAAACAGAGAAGTCTGGAAATCTCATGAGGAACATCTAAAAGAGAGAAGTTTGAAATAAAATCATTAATTATATACCACTAACTTCAGGGAAATCAGAATTCTTTTATGGATCCATTACTCAACATGCTTAATGGAGAACAAAATGCACTATTTCCAAAATTAATGAGAGAGATGATTAAGAGTGGACCCCATCTTTTTGTTATTCCTACATATTACCACAGGTTATGAAATGTAGAAAAATGCTTTCCAATTAGATCTCAATGCTAACATCCATAATACCTTACATCAAGTTTATTTAACTCACAGAATATTCCCAGTATGTGACTGTTCATTATGGTAATAAGATACCAGTTTGTGGGTAGCTTTTATAAAAGCCAGTGATGTGTGTGTGATATGCACATTATAAATTACTGTAGAACCAGAAGATACAGATAAGCAAGAAATGTCACTTAAAAATCCCACTGTTGATGACCAGTTAATATTTTCGTAATATTCAAGTATTCCATGCAAGTATATTTATATACTATACATATAATCCTATAATTAGCCTTTCCCTCCATTTATCAGTATATCGTGAATCATTTTCTTGCCAATTAAAATGTTATCTGAATAGTTTGTCAGTATTCCATTGCACGTATGCAACAATTTCTTTAGTCTTATTAGTGGACAGTTCCAGGTTTCCAGGTTTTTATTATAAACAATACTGTGACCAACCATTTAAAAGAAATACACATCTTTGTGCACTTATCCAATCCTTTAGAAATATTCCCATTATACTATATCAAAGGGTACAAACCTTTTTAAGGCTTTTGATACATATTGTTCACCTGTCCTCAAGAACATTTGTACTGATTTAAACTCTCATAAATTGTTATCTGAAGATGTTCCTTTCCTAGATCCTTGAAAATGTATATTATTCTTTTTAATCTATATAAGCAGGTAAACAGCATCCTATTCTTTTAATCAGCATTACTTCTTTACTGATTTAACATTTATTTATATTTATTGGCCATTTTAACTTATTTTACCTGTATAAGACCTTGATCAATATTATCTATTAGTTGTGTCTTTTCTTTATGGATTTAACAATTCTCTTTGTGAAGGGTATTAAATTTGTCACGTGTGTTGTACTTTATCAGTTTGCTTACCTTTTAACTGTTTATGGTATTTTTTGCCACATCAAACTTTAAGGACTAGAAAAACAAGCAAGCACTTTCCTCTGCATTGCTATATGCAGAACTGGAGGTAACAAGAAGATCCCTGTTTTTTCCTGTCTATAATGGGAAGGATTCTAGAACTTGTCCACTAGGCATGATGCCAGCTGTTTTAGTAAAATAGGTGGAGAAAAATAAAGAAAAACCATTTCCCTTGCATGTAAAAACTAAATCTCAAAAACAAATTAGGAGTCAATTTTTTAAATGTTATCAAGTGCTTTTTATATCCAAAGAATGATTGACATGGTTTTTCTCTTTTGATACATTAACACTAAATATAATAAACCCTTGCCATAGTGGATTATTCTCTTACTCATAGCCCATAAAGTACTATACAGAAGTATAAAATAGTAATTAAAAGTACAGAGTGGGAAGTCAGACTACTGAAGTCTAAATCTTGGCTCTGCTATTTACTAGTTATGTAATGTAGGACCAGCACTCCAATGTCCCTACACCTTCTATAGAATAGAAACAGTAATGGTATACCTGCCTCACAAGGCTATGGTGAAGATGAAATAGGATAACATGCATGGTACCTGGCACATAATAAGAACCAACAGTATTATTCTCATTAATATACTATTAAATTTGATATTCATTTGACTTATGAATGTATCATATATACCTCTAAGTGAAATCAGTTCCTTGTTTTGGCAATCTATGATAATTTGACATCTGGGTTATGTCAGCTTTAAAAAAATATTTGGAAAGCTTTCCTTTTGTCTCTATATTCTGGAATAATTAATATTTTATAAAAATAGTATTTTTATTAACTGCTTTTTATAATGAGCAAAGTAACTTATAAAATTTTGAGGCAGGGGAAAAATAAGCAGATGGTGTAATGGAAGGAGTCAGAGTACTAGACAGGAGAGGAGCTGTCCTGCTAGCCCCATCTCTGCCATGGCCACATGGATCTTAAGTACTCAACATGAGGATGCTAAACTAACATGTAACACATCTCTCCCACCTCTCTAATGCTTCTACCTGAGCAGGTGTCAGACATGGTGCCTACTTACTTTAACTACAGCTATTCCAAGGGAGAACAAATCTCACAGTATACTTCCTTTTTTAATTACCACTACCACACCAACACTTTACCTTAAATGAACATCAAGTGTAATAAAATAGCAGAAAAGATTACACAGAGATAATACTGATACTTTCTCCCGTAACAGCCAGGATTTAAGAGTTGACTATAGATATGAAAACCTCAAGTTTTCAGGAGTTACTGGTCAACTGTCCAGATTCGCCAAAATTTTAATTTTCATCCCTGGGTTCACTTTCATAATACATTAAACTCTCAGCTGGCTGTTCAGAGGATTTCTTCATATAGCAAAAAGTAGTATGACAAATACAGAATGAACAAAAGTAGCTAAGTTCTATCTCCAAAGAAAATGCCATAATTTATCCAGATATGGGAAAACAAACCCTTGGGAAATTTCTACTCCTTAGACAAATGTAGACCCTTCATTTAAATTATACCATATTCAATTAAAAAATACACAAATAACTGATACAGTTAAGGTAACAATGACTGTTAGTCACTACTTATTATGTGACAGGGATATAGAACTTATTATGTGACAGGGATATAGAACTTCATGTTTATTTCATCACCTAAAACTCCCATCACCTTATAAGGTAGGTATTTCTGCACCTTGCTTTCAACATGAGAAAACTGAAGCTCAAAAAGGTCAAGTCACTTTGCCACAGAATTATCATTTAAATTTCAAAGCACACATTTAATATCGCAGTCAAATGAGTGACTGAAATTAAATTTAGCCATGCAATTAAATGCGGAACTATTTTCTTTCAAACTCTAATACTTACCATGTACAGCACTGACAATGGAAAGCTGCTTTTTGAATAGACAATTTCAAAGAATAACAACCACTCTAAAAAATACATTAAACTGAAACACAGAGCCTAAAAAAAGTTACTTCTAAGGTTAAGTATCGAATTTGCCATCAAATTAAGTACTAATATTACTTTATTGCATTATTTGTAAAGGAGTCATAGATAATTTCTAGATTAGACATATTGATTTCAACCCAGATTTATTGAATTTTTTAAAAAAATAAAAACACTTTTATTAAACACTTCTACTGAACATGTTTAGGTAAAATACCTTGTTGAGTTAATAAACCCAAACATCAATGACCTAGTAATAAAAACAGAAAAATAACTTGAATCTATTTTCATGGTCCATGTACACTGAAATGCAAAACAAACATAATAGACAATTTATATGACTATTTGAGCTTCACAGAAAATATTAGGAAGTTGACTCACAGGCATAAACCACCTTAAAAATGTCACCCTATATGATTACAGATTATTTACAGCAAGACTTTAATTATATTTTCAAAAATTATAAATATTTTAGATATAACTTTATTCTAAATATACATTCAACAATTTTATCTTATTTTACCTAAGGACTTTGAAAATGTATAAGATAGTTTGATATTACTTAGAGCTGATTTTTCATATTTAGGGCATCGTAAATTTGAAAGGAATACTTCAATTGAAGCAATTTTAAAGGTAAAGGTTATGTTGTAGTAAAATGAAATCAGGAAGATTTACTTAAGACTGGAAAAATTCCCCTTAATAGCAATCTTTAAAAAAATTATATATCATTTATATGTGTATATATATTCCAATTTTTTCATTTTAAACAAAGACTATAATCTAGGTGAGACGTTTAGAGTAGATATGCAATGTTTTCCTAGAAAAAGAACCTTTTGTATCAAATCTCAAAGTAAAAACATATTTTAATTCACTTTTTTTCAATATTTAGGTCACATCTCAAACTAACTTAATAGATCTTAGTTTCACCAGGTAAAACTGCTAACATAAAAGCTCTTAAAATTCTTTATTTTTATTCAAAAACTATGAAATAATTAAGTTTTAGGCTTACTTTTTATTGTATCTATGAATATAATTTCAACTATGAAATTCAGTTCAGTCCTCTGTATAAGTCAGAGGACAGAGAAGTATGCTACAAATCCTTTGTATTTCTCTTTCAACTGCCTACCTGTGAAAAGGAAAAATATAAACATTTAAAATAAAGGTCTTGAATTGGCCCAAATATACTTACTTTTAGAAACTTACATTTAAAGTAAATGTGTCTCCAAAGTGACCCTGTTTTTCCCCAACACCTCCCAGTTTACCTTAGAAAAAACAGGGTATTCCAAAACAGGAGGGAATTTGACAGTAGGACACACTAACATAGCTTATGCTGAATGGCTGTTCCCATATAATCTTGCATAGACTTTATGTACAGTAAAATGCTCCCAAATGATGAGCATAAGATGATGAATAGAGAGAGAGATCTCTGAAGACAAATCAGGACATTGAAAAGTAAAAGGTTGAAACTGAAATTTTTATAGCACGTTCCCTTGAAATGATCCATATTTTTCTTTTCAGAAGAGAAAATTTATAAGATATATTCATAATTTTGCCTTTTCTAGGAAGACAATGATGATGCCAAAAGATTTCTTACATTAAAATGAAAGTGTGTAAGGGAAAAGACACCTTAAAATATATACACATATATATATATCTCAACCATGCCTTGATCAAATTTATTCTCTAATGTAGGGTAGGGGCTTTCCAACTCTAAAAGTAAAAATCCAGAGTTTTAATTTTATCTGAAAGGAATCGAAGCATGGGTGAGCTTAAACTGAATCACTGAATTGGTCATTTTATCCTATTTTAAAGGTGAATAGATAAACTGAAAGATAGCCACTTTCAGCTTGGAAGATACAGATTCAAGGTCTGTTCTTGGCTGTTCCAGAAACTGTACTTGCAGTGTTTATAGGTTCAACAAAACCCTAGAAAGCTCTTCCAAAATGAATGTTTTCAACCTATTAAACAGAATTTGTGCCCATCTCTGATGTTCATTTCAGCAGCATTTGTCTCTGTGAAGCACATCGAAATCACTCAAACATCATATTGCTGATTTGATAGAATGATTTATTTTCCCATTACAGGAAAGTCATGACTGACTTGTTCTGAGGTATGTTTTTGAGCTATGAAGGACATCTATTAGAAAGCTCCACACTTGAAGGTTTCTCTTTAGGTGATAACATTTATGGCTGGACAGTCTCTGCAGGTACCAGATTCCCTGTTGTATCCAACTGCATACATTTACACGTGCATGCAGACACGGGACACTCTGCATGGTCCCTAAAAAATAGGTCAAGTGACAGTTAAAAATATAAATCATACATACATATATATGTACTACATTTATTTATCTGTAGCTTATCTATATCTATAATGCAATTTTTCAAAATGGTATTTGGAAAAATACAGGAATTAAAACCCCAAAACGAAAAGCATTAAAAGCATTAAATTAGAAGTGACTGCCAAGATGAACTTAGGGAGAAAGTTACTGAAAAACAAATAGCTTTAGTTTCTAAATATATAACAAGATATCTCATTTACAGTTTTAAAGTGACAAAGATGTGCTCAGAGTTTAAATTAAAGCCAATGTGACAAACCGGGTGTAAAAGCTATAGCAATAAGGATTACAGGGCCGCTGGCACTATTCAAAGTAAACAGTAAACATGGTCTTGAGAGTCTCCATTGCACAAGGGGCTTTCTTTCTACATAACAAGTTTATTTAGAAGATAACTGATGCAAGTAGTTTGATATGCACTCTATCATTTAACTTATAGTTCAATTACATATTACATATGATAGGATATTCAGTTAGTTGTAAGAAAGTATAAACATATCCTTTCCCCAAGTAAAGAATCCTATTCAAATACTTAACCCATACATCATATTTAAACTATTTATTATATGTTTTAATTTTATCATTTAAGATTACAGAGGATACCTAATAATGGAAATGTTGACACCACCTTTGTTAACTCAGGTGACGGTAAAGAAGAATTTCATCCTTTGGCTGCATAAACCTGAATTATTTAAAAGGCCATCTGTTTCATCTCCTCTAACTCCAAGCCTATTAAAGAAAAAATGTGCTAACTACCTTTGAAAGGGTCTCATTCCTTTCAAAAATAATTAGTCTAAACTTACTAAGTAATCGGGATATTCATGTATTTAATTGGGATACAGTCAATATGTGTAATTATTCAAACTAAGAATCTGAATCAATAACAAAGTAAAAAAATTATCTAAACTACAGTAGATAAAAACCAAATTGAAAATGACAATTAACAAGTATGATTTTACCAAATAAAGATTATAATCATTTATCATTAAAATGTAAGGTAAATAACAAATAGAAATTTAATAACAGTGAACCTTTACTGAGAACTTACTATGTGTAGGCACTATTCTAAGCATTTATTATATAAACTCACTTAACAACAGAAAGTTTTCCTTTATGTTTTTTTTTGGGAGGGGGAAAGGAGGAGGTAGGAAATGGAAGCCATTGTTAACAAAACCGAATAATAGTAATAATGTGCCAAAACAAATGATACTTTTGTATTTTAGAATACATAAAACATTATTTCCTAGCATATATCTATAAAATGATCACTGATTACAGCATTGCCAATTTGGAAATGTTTAGTCAATTATGGGCCAATAAATTTAATAGTACAATTTTCTGTTTTAATTTCATTCCTTTATTCATTTTGATAAATATTTCCTACTTTATCACAGGCAAATAGAACAAATCAGATGGGAATTTAGTAGGCAGCATTAAACAAATCACCACAAAAGGCAATTTTCAAATATAAATTGTAATAGCTTTAATAAAGGAAAAGCATACTTTATTAAGAAAGCATAATGAAAGAAACCAGTTTTGACTGGGATGAAAATAGATAAGACCTCACTAAGTAAGTGATACTTAAACAGAATCTTGAAGACAGGAGCTTCTAGGCAAAGGTTTCAGAGAACATTCTAGGCAGTAGTGATTGCATTAAAAAGAAAAAAAAAAGTAGACGAAGAAGAAAAAAGAAGGAATGTGCTCATTACCTGAACCAACTAAGCATATGTCCAGCATGCCCACCGTGCCTGCAATTGTGACACCATGTAAACCAGTTGTTAAACTGAGCCAATTTTTTGTCCTTGCTCAAATCTACTTTTTCATCTGATTTGGATCCTCCTATGGGTTAAAGAAAATGATCTTCATTAACTACATCAAAAGAATATTTTAATCAAAGATTCTTAAAAGGTATTTCTAAAATTATGTCAAAATACAAATCATATATTATACTGAAATAGTAATTTTAATTCTAGGATCTAGTTTAGATTTAAAAAAATACCAAATAAAAGGAGTTTCCTTATAGTTTTGATAGCCAATAAAAAAATTGAAAAATATGAAGTATCAAACCCACCAAGAAGCTATCTGAATTAACAGCTTTAGAGAAATAATCAGTAGTTTAAAAATCTTCCCACAAAACGAATACCAAGTCCAGTTTACAAGTGAGTTCTACCGAACATTGAAAGAACAGGTAATTTGCATCTATACAAACTCTTTCAAAGAACAGGAAAAGAGGGGAAATTTCCCAAAGCACTTCATGACGCTGGCATAACTCTGCTAACAAAACCAGACAAAGATAATATGAGGAAGGAAGACTGCAGGCCAATCTCACTCCTGAAGAGACACATAAAAATCCTAGGTAAAACATTAGCAAACAGTATGATTTAGCAATTCTACTTCTAGGTAAACACACTGGAGGAACTTTATACACGCTAAAATAGATATAAGCAGAAATGTTAATAGCAGCATTGTTCATAATAGTAAAAAATCTGGAAACAACCCAAGTGTCCATCAATAGCAGAGTGAAAAAACTGCTATAATCATAAATGGAATAATAGTAATGAAAAATGAATAAACTACAGCTATATTCATCAGCATAACTGAAACTAAAAAAAAAAAAAAAAAGATAAAACTCCAATGTTGACCAAAAAAGGCAAATCAAAGGATATATTCCGCATGATTCACTCGTATAGAATTTAAAACAGACAAAACTAAACATGTGATAAAACTATACAGAGATGCTAGAGACTGAATAACACACAATTTAGGACAGTTGTCCTCTGGGGAGGAAGAAAGAGGTGTGACCAGGCAGAGAGAAATGATCAAAGGCACTAGTATAGACAACGTTATCTCAAGCAGGATAGGGGACTCACTGGATGTCTGATTTACTGCAGTACATGAAAATACATTCCTATCTGTGTTATAGGTCATAAATACTGAAGAAAAATGTGTTATTACACATGCATGGTCATACATGTACATCTCGATGCATATATTTATGTAACATTTAGTGCTCAAAAAATGCTCATTCTATTCATTTTGGTCACCTTAACATGTTTTCTTGTTCTAAAACAACAAATGAAATTAAAATATTTTAAGATTGTATATAATTAGAGACAAAAAAGTAAGTAAAAATGTTAAGTTTAATTAAGCAATGTGTACCTATTACGACATGATGTCATGTGCAAAATTTCCCCTGGACCATTGTTGGTCACTCTTTAATAACCCCAGGTATAGTCTTGAACAGTTTTTTAAAATTACCCACCTGTAATGATATGAAGGTGGAAAGGATATGTAAGTGGTTCAAGAATTTAAGATGTAAATACACTAAAATTCTTCCTAAAAATTTCATGAAAACAATTAACAATGAAAAAGGGGAAAAAAGTGAAAAGAAAATATATACCGTTTAAAGATAAATTTTTATACTTTTGTGTTAATGATTCTCACTTTGTTTTTGTAAATTCTAATATACACAGAACACAGACTGAATCCAGAAAAGAATAATCCTTATGTTTCTCTGATGAGAGTTGAAAATATTAAGGTCTACCTTGCTGCTGCATGAAAAACTTTTTATTTTTTAAATTTTTTTAAGAGAAGTAAACGTTTTCTTTCACACACACACAAAAAGCTGGCTATGCTGTGAAAAGGCTTTTTAAAATCAAGTAGCTTTAAATCTTAAAAGATTTATAATGAATTATGAAGATAAATGCTACAGAACAGTTGAGGGAAAGACTTTCACTTAGGCGTTTAATAATAACAATAGAAGAGTGAGAAAGAAACCAGTACAATCTAACTTTAAAAATCATACCTAGAAGTTAAGCTCTATAAGGGCAGGGATTTTTGTCTGTTTTGCTCACTATAACATTTCTGGCAATGAGAACATAGGTACTATTTATAAATATAACAAGTAGTTATAAATATTTATAAATATAGTTGACCCCTGAACACAGGGGTTAGGAGCGCCGACCCCTGTGCAGTCTAAAATCCAAGTATAACTTTTTACTCTCCAAATCTTAACTACAAGTCTTCCTCAGTATCCACTGGAGACTGGTTCTAGGACTCCTGTGGATAGTAGGTGCTCAAGTTGCCTATATAAAATGGCACAGAACAATCCACGGATTCCCAACTGCATATAGAAAATGCTGCTTAAATACTATTTTGATCTGTGGTTGGTTGAATTTGCAGATGCGAAACCTGGGGATGCGGAAGACCAACTGTATATTTAATGAAAAAAATCTGAGAATAAGTGAACCCATGCAGATCGAACCATGTTGTTTCAGGGTCAACCATAATTATAAACATCTGTAATCATAAACTCTACTGAAAGTTTCAACAGAGTCCCAATCTTCAAAGCACAATTGAGTGTAAAAATATGCAACTCTGAGGTAAATAAGCTTATGGAAATCCTGGACATTTGGATCATGAAATGTGATAAATGAATGCAATCTCTAATAGCAGGAGGGTTTGTACACCTGAATCTTTAAACTCCCATGAGCCGGCATCTGATTTCTAATGGGTCCTGTTTTATTTTGGAACTCAGATTCTTCTCATTTTACATACCAAAAAAGTATATGTTTATTATTTGTAAGTAGCTCAGAGATGCCTTTAAAGATCATAGTCAGGCTCCCCTATTTTTCTTACACTATTTCCTATTAGTCCACTTCCTATGCCCTTGTCACAATGATGCACATGCTAGTTTCCATACACTCTCTGAGCATACCCACCAATTTACCCTAGTTCATGCTGTTTACTCTTTGTCTATGACCTGGAAAAGCGTCCCTAAAATCTTCACATATTTAAATCTATCAAACTTTAAAGGACTAGCTTAAATGGCATTTTCTTTTGAAGTCTTCTGGATATCCTTCATCTGGAAGTAATGTTTCCTCTTTCAAAATTCCTAACACTTTCTTCACATAATATCCCTTATTTGCCTCAGGGAGCTAAGTGTATTTCAGAATTCAAAATGTGTTGGAATTTTAGAAAAATAATGAGCAAATATCATAAAACACCTCCAGGAAAGTCTGAAGCATCACCCTGTCATCACACATAAGTATTTCTGCAGTGAAACATATGAATATTCACAAATAAATAAGAGAAATAAAAACCTTAATAGTCTCATGTCAATTCTGAAAAGGTTTTTGTTTGGTCAAATGAGATTATAAATTTATTTTTTAAAAAGTTTGGATTTTCATATCTTTTTAGAGATTTTGGAATGACAAATAAGGGAGTCTGGACCAGTATTTATTTTCACTGTACACTCTAAGCTCCATGAGAATCTTTGATTCATCCAGTGCATGAGCCTTCTCTTAGTGTATTAAACAAGTGCTCAAATATATATTTATATAAAGAAATTATTTCTGAAGCAAATTAGAAAAATATTTCTCAGGCAAATGTTAATATTTGATAAACCTGAGTGTTTGATATATATTAAATTAATAGTCTCCATAACAGAGAGCTTGAGATGTTTTAAGATTTAATTTTCTTCAAATTCTAGAAAATTGTTTTTATCTTTTCTTAACCTATTTCAAAACAGGGAAGAATGAAAAGCTATTATCTAGCAAAAAGGAACAATACTCGGGCCATTAGAGCTTCCTGGGGCTTAGGGTCCAAAAGATGTATAAATTTAACTATTATAATGTATCTCAACTCAGTTCACAAAGAACTTAATTACTAATCTCCTCCTTGTTCTTTCACTGTAGCAGATTTTTATTTTCTATTTATTATTATCGAGGCCATAAAAAAAGTGACCAACATGCAATGTATAAAGTGAAAATCCTTGACTAAAATTTAAATAGAAACACATACATTTGAAAACATTACATATTGCCTTTGTTTAAAAAAAGGCATCTAGACTGAAAAATACGCAGCCAATGATACCAGGAAATCTTTCATAGATGTTAATGTAACAATTAAAAAGGCTACTTACATGAATAAGCTGCAGAAAAGAATTACAAAATTTCATAACTAGAAAGGATCTCCCAGTCCAACATTTTATATAAAAAAGAGCTAAAGTAATGCTCAATGTCACAGACCGAATGTCAGAGCTAGAACTAAAACACACATTCTGACAGCGTATCCAGTTCTTTATTCATTATCTACTAAATCAGTATGCCAAATATTCAAAAGTTTTTAATTAAAATTTTTGCCATTTTATCATATTCGAGTTATATAAATAGCTGGAATATTTCCAGCTACTGGGTACATTATATTCAATTATCTACTATTCTCAAAATGTTTTTCTATAAGTTTACTATAAGCAGTAAACAATAATCCTAATATTTCTAACCATTAAAAAATATTTATGTAGAATATATTTACTAGGTAACTGACAAACATAGCAGAAACAGCACCAAAACTTACAAGTAAAGGGATCTGACTTCTAGGTTAATACTTTCTCTATGCATTTCACAGCAGATTTTGAAGTTGAAATAAGAGTAAATGTGAAAGAGCTTTGAGGCTATCAAAGTACTGCATACAAGGTAATTTTTAATAGATGAGGGCACACTAACTTTTAAATATAAAATTCGAGGGAACTCCTCTTAGAAACAGTGACAAGACAATGGTATAATTATAAAATTACTTAACATTTAAGCTCTTCTTGCTATTTTCAAATTGGCCAGAATTTGTGAGACTATCTAAGATATCATGGGTATAGATTTTACTTTTAATGTACAGATTTTATAAACTATAGAGAACTCAGGCCAACAAAGTGGCTCACTCTTAGAAATAATATAAAATCAAGTTTAGTATATCTTTTATTTACAACATTAAATTAATTATGTAGAAACAATTCAGCTCAGAAAAGTATACTGTAGAATTGTCATACCAGGACAGCTAGAAACAGGTGTTCCCATATTAATGAGACAAAGTGCACATCGAGGAAGGGGTTTTCGACAGCCAGGGCAACTTGTGACTTTAGATTTTGTTGGTGAGCCACTGACACCATACTGACTAAAACCTCTGCCCTGATGAGGCACAGTTGAACAACTGTAGGAGATAGACTTGCCACAGAAATTGCAACTCACAAACACCTATGGAAAAATAAAAGGAGTTAAAATATAATGCAAACTTTATAAATAAAATAAATAATTCAGTTTGATCCTAACAAATTACTTTAATGTTTAAACTTTATTTTCTATTATCTGCTAAGTTTGACTAGCTCTCATTTTATTTCAACTTAGCAGTTACATTATTTGAGTACTTTTCTGTCACCTTTGTTTAGTTTTATATTCTTCCTAATACCACTGATGTACAACAGATAAACTTAGTAACATTAGATTCCCAACGTTTTAGAGTTCACACTAGACATTAAAAAATATCCCAGTATGAATTCTGACACAAAGTTCTATGTTATAATCTCCTGAACAAAATTTTCTTGTAAAGAAAACACTCATTTCCTAAGATAAAAAGAATAATGTAAATAGTTAAAAACGTTAAAATAATAGCAATAGAAACTGTTCATTTTGCTTTTATTTTAAACTCCTAGGCTCTTGAACACTTATCATATAGATCAGTAACAAATATTATCATGTTGTGCTATTTTACTAACACTCAAATTGTTTTAATAGAACTAATTTCTCATTCTAAATTAAGAAAATAGCACCATCCAGTGCTCACATTGAGGATATATCTGATATTTAATGTCTGAACTTAGATATATAGTGATCTCATGTCATGTGCTTTATGAGATAATGATTTTTTTTAAATTAATGCTAAAAGAAAAAAAACTAAAATTTTCATGTGTAATCAGACATATAGATATATATGTATACACTGTTAAAAAAATCCTGCCTTATAGTGCAGAAAAGAATACATAAATGGAATTTATAAGATCATATAATAGTTTAGATTCTGAAAGAACTTGGAATATACTGGAAAACTTCAGACAGCCCGAGGGCTGATTTGGATTTGCCTAAAATCCACTAAGCCTGCAGTGTTTTGCTGTGTCTCAGACTAAAGCTCAAGCCACTGAGATGATTACTAGGAAGTGGCAGGATCAACAAAAATAGGAAGATCAAGGACAAAATGCAGTCTGAGATTGATAAAGACATAGATGGGAACTCAATATAAACAAAAGAATGAGCTAATACTAATTTATTAAATTGCACTCTAAATTTATCTCACATAACATGCTGGAAACACTTCTATTTTTGGCTGGACTACTAGGTACATGTTACGATTTTATTCTCTCTAAAATCACATACTTACCTGTGCTAAAGGCTTGGAACTGGGATCCAACTTACTTCTGTGAATATCGAATTCAGCTCGTTTGTGCCAAAACCTCCAGGCATCTAATAAATTCCTATAATTCTCAATCCAGTACTGAACTCTTTCATCTTTAAGAACATCTAATGGAGAACCCTAAAAAGAAAATATGAGTTATTTCAGTTTTAAAATTTCCTGGATAAACCAGATGATTCTAGGTAACAAGTTAGTATGAGTCACAGAGAAGAAAGAGGCCTCCTTTTTGCCAAAAGCTGGCTCCTAGTGAAGATATAGATAAATAATTGATAGAAACTCCATTAATTTACCTTAAGCTGACCTATACTAATGACAGAAATATGAACTGTATATATCATTATATCTGGCCAGGGAAATATTATTCTCTATTTCTTACTGAAGGTTAAAAACCCAAGAGCAAATAATTCACCTTCCTGGTTGAATGCAGTATAGAATGATGTGAACACTATTTGGCCCAACAATTAAAACCTCTAGGTTCACAAAATTTGTTTACAATCTAATCTGAATGCACATCAAAACTGCTTAATCACGTTTAAAGTAATACTAAGCCTGGTCTTTCATATCTAGAGATGCACTGTAAACCAAGATGCTGTTTTTTGTACATCTATTTATCTGAAAGTTAAACTTGTCTATTGTTTCTCTTGCTCACAGACAAAACATACATTTATCACCTTAAAAAGTAAAAAGAAATAAAACCAAACCAAAAATGTTCCTCCTTCTTATGCCCCTAGGCCATAATGAAAATTTGTTTTCCTTAAATTTACTTTAGATTTCTTCTCATTAAGAAATTTAATTTCTTGCCAGTAAGACTTTCCCTAAACCTGTATTTTCCCCGGCAGCTGTGACATTTCACTTTTCACCTATGCTTGCTTTTAGGTCCTCACAGAATATTTTAGCCCTGTCCAGCATATCTTCCTAAACTTCACATGATGAAGAACGTAGAGAAAGCCTCGACTCCAATGATGCCACGGGCATTAATCTGAAGTACAGTTTTCTCAGTTGTATTTGGTAGCCAGATAGAAAATTTCAAAACTCAGCATGCATCTTACTTATGAAAAAAATAGAAGAAATCTGTAACAGCTAATAAATCAATCTATCTTTAGACATTCCATCAAAATAGAAGCAGCATATCTTTCACCTATTAATTAGGTAGTAATTTCAATTACCAGAGTTAAATTTAGCTAAAAGAACATGTAAAAATTTAGTTGACAACTTCATTTCTTAAAAAAGTAAACATCTACTCTAGTCCTAATTATGACCAACTTAGTGGGAACTAAATATTAAAGTAGAATACAACATCTGGTTTGAAAAGAAAATTCACAGAAAAACAGGAAATCTTCATACTCCCACTCCTGTGTCTTACGTGACAGTAAAGACAAACTAAGAAAGAATTTGGTCAATTCATATTTAGTAAGTCTCTAGATCTGTCCCAATAAAATCTATTATCAAGCTCTAACAAAATCTGCAGAGAAAACAGTTCAGAGATTAAATCTGACCAAATTAGAAGGGCTTGCGAAACTCCTTAGGCTTACAACAGGTCCACAGTAGCAAAATATAAAACCAAAGTGAACAAGTAATTGAACTTCCAAAAGCATTAACCAAAATTCTTCGGAAAAAGGTAAAAGGATCCAGAGCTCTATAATGTTACTGTTCACAACATGCAGTATTCAATGAAAATCAGTAGACATATAAACAGGTAAATGTGGCTTGAAGTCAAGGAAAAAGGCAGTCAAAAAATAAAAAGAAACCTAAAATAGCCCATATGTTAGAGTTAGCTGACAATGAGTTCAATGCAGCTATTGGACATGTTCAAAGACTTAAAGAGAAAGTGTTTTAATTAGTGAATAGATAGGGATATGAGCTGAAAAATATAAACTATAAAAAAACTGATTCTAGAACTAAAAAGTACAACTAAAATTAAGTATTCTCTGGAAATATTGACATCAGAAAGCAGGTGACAGGAGAGTCAATGAAAAAATCAGTAGAATTTATTCCATTTGAAGAAAAAGGGAAAAAAAGGTGGAAGAAAAATGAACAGTCTCAGATACCAATGGGATAATATCAAATGGTTTAATATATATGTAATATAGTCCAAGAAAAGAAATAATGCCTGAACACTTCCCAAATCTGATGAAAAACAATGACTTACAAATCCAAGAAGCTCAGTGAATCACAAGCAGGATAAAAAGAACCACACTAGGTATCAAGGTTAAACTGCTGAAAATCAAAAAGAAAATCTTGAAAGCAGCCCGAGGAAAAAAAAAACATTACATAGTGAAACAAAGATAATAGCTGACTTCTCATCAGAAACAATGGTGACCAGACTATAAAACTACATCTAAGTGGTGAAAGCAAAACAAGAATAAAATGGACATTTTCAGTTAAAATGAAGCTGAGAGAATCTGTCACCAGTAAATCCGTACAAGAAATGCTAAAGAGAAAGACCAAAGAGAAATTATATCCGATAAAATTTGAGTCTATTGGTCTAAGCAGGAATAATAAATAAGTAAATAAATATGAAAGCTCATGTTTTCACTCTTCACATAATTTATATAAAAATAACTGTTCAAAGCAAAAATAATAAAATTTGGAATTTATAACATTTGTAGATGTAAAATATATGACAATAGGAAGAGGGTGTACAAATGGAATTTACATTTGTGAAACATGAAATATGAAGCAAAAAGCAGAAAGTGTTAGGTGTGGGGTCTGAAAGAGAAAGGGTGGAGTAGGAAGCATAATGTATCAGGTGTGAAACATGAAGTATGAGGAGGTAAGTATGACTAATGAGTTAAGAATGCATATTGTTAGAACCTGAGCAACTACTTTAAAAAAAGATAATGAAAAGGTGTATAGCTAAAAAGCCAAGAGATGAAATAAAGAATTACTGAAATATTCAATTAGCCCAAAAGAAGGCAGGAAAGGAACAGAAAAAAGGAAGAAAAAAATGGAAAACAAATAACAAGATGGTAGACTTAATTTTGACCATATAACTCGAGAAAATATTCCATTAAAAGCAGCTGTATATGAGATTTTTTAAAAACAAGATCCCATTACATACTTGCCTGCATTTTAAATATATTTTATAAATTTTGTTAAAAGGTTAGCAATCCATTGCACTCTGTAGCCATACATCTACAGTTTAACAGATGTCATCTCATTTTAGTAAGAAAAAAATGATGCATTATGTTTAGATGGCCACCTTTCCTTCCATGGACAGTGGCCTGATACCTTAGGGTAAATTTACATTGTGGTTTGTTCATAAGAAAATAGGGTGGGGGAAAAGGCATTTTACTATGTTTACCCAGCACATGGCATCCTATAATATTGTATAAAAGGATGAGAACAGGAAAGAAGACATCAAGCATGAAAGGATTTGATTAGCTGGAGGGCTACAGAAAATCTCAGTGAAATGCTCTAAATTTTCACCAAATTTCCAACAACAGTAAACTAAAAGGGAACCTTTGCCAGGAATCTGTTTGTAGCCACTGGACAGTAAAAACAGAGAAGATAGATGAAATGGATACCCAAATCATGTCCACTGATAATAAAAAGGGTAAACAAGAGTTAAGAGAATTGTGGGATAACCTGCCTCTCTCTCCTGCAGAAGGTGCAGTTCAGTAAACTGGAGAAGGTGGAAAGAGGTGTCTCTGCTCCATTTGAGCTTTACATAAAATCAAGACTGACACTTCCCGAAGTGAACGGAAAAACTGGACAACCCAATGTGGGAATCTAAGGGACAGTAAGATGAGGCAGAAGTCCTCTGTAAGCCAAATGATTAGGTTAAAGTTAAATGCCTTCTAAAGATCCAAAACAATCAAAAGAGCATACCCACTCAATGAGAAAAGAAAATACAGAATGTGGTTAAACTTATTTTTTTTTCTCTTTAAACTGCTGCCATGATGCACTAACCTGTAACATGCAGTAACTTGCTGTTTGGACATCTCCAGTCCTATCGACATAACTCTCCATTAAGTCTACTCCATCTTTAGTAAGTCCAGTAAGTAATATCCCTTCCAAATTTCCAGCCTCTTTCATTTCATTGGTCAACTTTTCGATGTATCTATTTAACTGGAAAATTCAAAGTGATTTTTTCTGAAGCAATCCATTTCACTATACCTTTTGTACTTCAAAACTTCTACATCTAGAATAATTTTATTCTTAATAAAAAACATTTTAAAATAAAAGTCCTTGGAAAAAAATCTAGATATGTGATCGCTAAGAAGTCTGTGTCTATTATAAATTACAATGCAGCATCCATGATCACTTAAAATATTTTTTTTAAAAAGGCAAGGCATTAACTATGTTTTGATAATTATTCAATAAAAGAACCATAGAGGGTTTACAATTTTAAATTTAAATTGAACTGTTCTTATGCTGCAAAGTTCTTGCTGTCTATTATAGTAAGACAGAATAGGATCTGAGTTGAAAGGGAACGTCAAGATTATCAAAAATAACCATCTCTTGTAAGGTCTTCCCTGAACTTCATTCCATCCCAAACTCTAGTCGAGATTTCTCTATATTCTCCCAGCACTTTCTCATTACTAGAGTATATAATACATTGTATTACTAGTTGTTTACGTGCATTTGTCTCTCTTCCTCCTCTCTCTGTATTTAGAGCATATGTATTCAGTACCTGTTTATTATATTAGAAAACAAAGGAATGCTTTTATAGCATCCCTAAGGGGTGAGTTTAACATTTTATATACAGACCAATCTCACTCCTAAAAGCAGAAACAAATATTAAGCCAACATTCTTTAAAAAAGTAAATTTAGTTACAATGTACATTTACAATATCTTATCTAATAGAGATGATTTACTTTTTAAAAGAATTTTTATACATATCTCATACATACATATTTCCATGTACAGATTAGTTTCTTAATCCAGTGACAGCAAATATTAATCACTTCAACTACTGAATTAAATCAGTTCTTACCTGACTATCACTAAGGAATTTACAAGCAAATGCCACTCTGTCACGTACAGCAACTTTGTTTTCATACTGAAAAGAGAAAAAGCAAGGAGTTATTTCTAAGTGCTCTGAGTTTTAAATTTTTGAAGACTAAATATTTTATATATGTAGTATGTAATTTTAGTTTCAAAAGTATTAATGCTATTGTATATACAATGGCAGAGCCATTGATTCCCTAAGATGCCTTTTATAATCTAATTCTCAGGAAGCTCACTGCTAAGGTTACTGTCCTTATGAAGTAAGTTTACTGCTTAAATACTGACCAGATAAGTTTTTAAAAATTCCAGTTCAGTCTTAATACTTAACTCCAACAGGAAATATAAGCAATGATGTACAGTTTATCAAATTTAAGATGCCATGCAATCTTTCCATCATAAAAACTAATTTTGAGGAAACAGGAAATCTTTCTTTGGCTAAGTTAATCAAGTCTAGGAAATCTGTGAACTACTAGATAAGAGTTTGACTATACCAGTACAGAATTTAGAAAGAAAATTAATACATGTTTCTAAATATAAAGTGGTTGGTTTTAAAACATACCCTTACAAATAAATGAACACAATTTCATGACTATAGTAAAATACTATTTGATAGGTGGTTTGTGACAAAATTTTCAGAGGAATTATGATGTATACTTAAATTTGTGTATACTTGTCAATATTGTAAAACACTATTTTGAAAAATATTGTCTATGGCCATGCTACCCTGAACATGCCTGATCTTGTCTGATCTCAGAAGCTAAGCAGGGTCAGGCCCCTGGTTAGTACTTGGATGGGAGGCCACCTAGGAATACCAGGTGTATTCTAGGGGTAAAAAAAAAATCTTTTTAAAAAAGATAAAAAAAAAAAATAAAGAAAAATGTTTACTATAAATGTAGAAAGGTACAATTTTGTGATAAATAAAAAATAGTTTAGAAGTAGAAAATTCCTATTTCCACTGAAGTCATTCTATGAAATAGTTTTCCTCCTTTAAGCATAAGACTACTTCAGTTGATACCTAACTTAGTGTATTTTTGCAAATATATGTTTCTGTACTAAAGAGTAAACACATTTGATACAAACTGGATTTAACTTTTAGATTCAGTTGCATGTGTTAAAACTTTTGATGTGGAAAGACTTATAAATATTATCTGTCCCATTTTATAGCTGAGAAAACTAAAATCCCCAAAAGTTAACTGACCAGATAAGGTAACTGTGGCAGAGTAAAAACTCAGGCCTTTATCTTCTGATTTTCCGATTCAGTACTTTACACTATTGAGACTTGACAATTTTTTAAAAGAACAATGTTAATTATAATTATTTACACATAAAGCATAATTAGGTATGCTCTTGAAATAGTTTGGAAACATGAACTTCCTACTCAAGATAAGATATCCCTTACCTAATAACTTGCATTTAGGTATAGAAAAAGAAGAGTATTTATAATAGATCACTTAATTTAAATACAGAATTTGATATTCAGACAATTCTCTAACTACCAATTTAAAATTTGAGCAATCTACTTCTTTTTCTAGTCTCCATTCTCTAGCATTTCTTGGGAGTATCGTTTTATTTCAAGATAAAGTCTTCTGTTTAACAAAATAGAGTACTAATAGTAAAAATAAAAAGAACCCCGTATACTCTTGGATATTAATTTGAAGTTGTTAGAAAAGTTCAATAGTAATTTATTAAAATTAATGGAAAAATATATGAACTAAGGAATTGCCAAAATGAACACTAACAACATTTATTAAAATTTTCATTAAGATATCTCAATAAAATACATGTTTTTATAAATTCGTAGGAACTGACATTTAAAGTAATTATTTGAGCAATGTATATAAGAAATGTTATGATGGAAAATATAGAAATAACTTTGACGTTAGAAAGCTTTCTCAGTGCTAGAAAGAAGCTCAACAGTGCAAAGAAAGTTGTGGTATTAATATAAAGCTTGAAACTCAATAACAAAAACTGATAAGGAAATCTCACTTTATTCCTTCTTTCTCAACATTGTGATAAAGAACCTATTTGGTAATTGTAGTCATAGGTTATTAAAGCAGAAGAGAAAAAAATAGCAATAAAAAGACCAAATAATAATAAAAAAATGAAATAGTCCACTGTAAGTAGTGATCACATAATTTATCTTCCAAACTGTTCTAGAACATGTCTGAGAATGACAAATACTCAGACAAGATATATGGTCATCCTGACCATAAGTGATTATGTGCTGATTTACTTAGCAAAAACACATGCACTTTTAAAAATAATATTTCAATATAAAATTTATGCTTATATAGTTGTAGAGTTCTAGAGCCAGTTCTTAAGCTAAAGAATAAAACTGTATTCCTTCTATGTCTGTAAATTATATTACTGAAGTGTTTTAAAAATTAAGTTCGGTTTCCTATCAGCTAACTAACTCTACTTCAGAAATCACATTCAAGAAAAGTTGCTCAAAAAATGTTTAAGTCACTTTTTTATTTCAAATAATAGGAAATGCATCCAAACCACAGCAATATTTTACGCAACAGACATTTGAAAATTTTAACAGTTAGATAAAAATGCCCTTAAAAGGAGAGCTTTATGAAACAGAAGTTAGCTTACCAGCACTCCATCATAAGATCCTGTTTCACTTGTCAGAAATGCAAACATGACACACAGATATGGGTTATTTAACTGTAATCGTAGAGTGCTGCACATTTCTCTCCAAAGGGAGTTCTTCTCTTCCGTATAACCTGATAAAGCCATTGCTACCACATTGAGATTCAGATCACCTGCATATTAAAAACAACTGCTTATCAAAGTGATCAAAATCTTAATATCTCCTTCCAGTTCTTAAATAGTAAACAAATAAAGATCAGAAGGTGGCTTTTATCCCCAGAAAAATAAGCTCACTAGAATAAGGGTTTTGATTCAAATTGGAAAATTTGGAAAGGACCATAAGCAAAAATTTCCATTTTTATAAAACTTTTGTACATATTGCAAACTCTGTGCAGGACATCTTTTAATGTTCAAGTCCTCATTCCAGGCAGGTTCCTAAATAGTATGTTATTGCTCAAGGCCTAAATGAAGAAAAGTGAAGCCATACAATCAGTATCATGGCCAACTTTTATCAACAAGTTCATTTACGTTGGTTGAGATATTTCAAAGTGTTAATATTATATCTCAGGACTGCAATTTTCAGAATTATTTTGTTTTCCTATTCCTAAATATGTAATACATACCTACGTATCTATGTATCCATGTATCTATCTAGGTATCTAGGTATCTACCTACCTACTTATCTACCTACCATCTATTCTAACTACAAGGAACTAAAAGCCAGTATTTCAGCATTCTCATTACACTTTTAATTTTTCTAGGATAAAATTAACTATCAGAATTACCACAGAATTGTATTTAGACATTCGCAACAAAGCATTTTTTACTAAGTCTTTTAAACATTTGTTCTCAGAAGTTTATGCGGCTGCTGCTAAGCTCTAACTTGATAGTCAGCCCTACAGCTGCCTAGTCTTCTAACAAATTTAGCTTTGAAAGAGAACACTACTCACCTTTAACTTTTAAGTATTTTTCTACATTTATTATAGCAGCTTGTTTCCTGATCCTAATAATTTTATTTTCCAAATAAAACAGCATTTCCCACTTTATGTTCTTAATAGCCTTCTTCTTCACTTCTATACACACTTTCCCCAAGTTACTCTGTGCTTGTTTTCTCTGCCTACTTTATTAAATCATAACGTCTTTAATGATTAAAACAAAAAACCAAAGAAATATCTTCCTTGAATCCTGCCTAGAACAATTTATTTCCAAATGGAAAGGAATATTTGACTCAGGAAAATCTTTCCTTCAGTCCTTAGCCAAATTATTAAAATCATTAGAATACTTTTCCCTTATTATTAGTAGGGGTGTTCAAAGCTAACACCAAATATTCCAGGTACACACGACAGGGAAGCATCATGCTCTCAGGTCATAGCAAAATTATAATTAAGAAATGGCTTTAAATATCAATTATTTTTCCATCAGCACATGTCTTCTATTGCAATCTCAAATGGGGAAGACAGCAAAAGGGAAGGAAAAGAGGTCAATCTGGGCAAAATATTAGCTTTTTCGACTTTTAGATTGCAAGTAAATATATTACAGTTAATTTCATGTTTTTCTCAATGGTACAACAGAACTGTAATGGTTTCAAAATGGACCAGCAAATAAGAATTAAGTATTCTAAATACTAGAAATAATTTGCTAGATGTATTAAAAATTGATAGCTATATACATCTTAAGAATTTTCAAGTGAGTATTCCTGATAAGAAAAAAACAATGAATTTCTGGATTAAGACTTATTTCTTTGAGTATTCTCTTGCAAAATGTTAGAGTAAAAACTTTATTACATCTTACTGTTTCTTCCTTTTTAAATATTAAGTGGAAATGATGTTTAAATCATTAGATTCAAGTATAAGCATTTTTGCTGATCAATATCATTTTTATAAGAATCTATATTAATCTAAATAAAAATGTCATTCAGAGTTTCCTAAAAGTCAACCAATAACCATCCAAAAGATAAAAAATAAAAGTCAAATGTTTGCCATAAAAATGCTTGCAAACTAAAGTAGTCCTAATCTCCAAGAAAATACATTTTAAAAATGTATGTGAACTACCTTTAAAGGAAAAAACTGAAAATGGACACATGAGCATTCCTTATATTATTAAAATGACAATTGACACATTTCCTTTTTTACAACTTAAACCAAAGCATAAACAAAAGGGATGGGCTAGTATTTACTTTTATATAGTACTGTGCTAATTTCTTTTTAAAACCTTACATAAATATATTAATTAGACTTTTGGAAATTATCAGCATCTTTTCTTTAAAGGATTCTATGAATCCTGCAAGTATCTTAGAATATAACCTAATACCTTTCTCTGAAGATGCCCCTTCATTCAGGATTTGGATTGCTCGTCGAATATCCAAGTTGAACAACGCCACGGCAGCAGCTCTTGCCCATTCCCCTTCTTGTACAAGGGAATTCAAAAATGGCCCCACATCTACATCTGTTCCTTTCTTTATCCACCCGCAAAGCTGTAAAGCTAAGATTCTCTCTTCATTTAAGTTCTGCATATCAGTTTGCTTATCCAACCCACTCCAATTATGTCTGCTGCTTTCCACCATTCCTAAAACAAGAAACATTTTTTGTATTAATTGCTTTATTATTTTTTTAATATATTTGGAAAATCAGTTTTACAGAGAAATATTTCATCAGATTTTGAATATTCAACTTCCCAGCCACAATTTTATGACAGCAAAAATATTTTACATGTTACCAAGTAGGACACTGTCTTGAATTATCAAAAAGAGCTATTTAGAATAACAGTCAAAGCCTAAGCTGAGTCACCGCTTTGGAGAAGCCTCCCTGACCAACTAATCTGAAATAGGGTGCCACTTGCTACTATCTAACTTAATCATTGTTTCCTCTATTTCCTTTAGCACAAACATAAGCTCCCATATTTTACTAATTCATTTTTTAGTTTCCTCTCTTTTCTACTAGAACATGAGCTCCAGAAGGGCAAGCATCTTGTCTATTTTATTTGAAAGGTATTCCCAGCGCCTGAGATCCAGCAGATGCTCTCTCTCCCTCCCCACCTTTCTGTCTCTATGTATGTATGTATACATATATATCAAAAAATGAGATCATAAATATCAAAGTGCTTTGAAAATTTCAGGTAAGTACTAAAGCTAAAATACAACAGG
Source organism: Pteropus alecto (assembly GCF_000325575.1). Taxonomy (NCBI): domain Eukaryota; kingdom Metazoa; phylum Chordata; class Mammalia; order Chiroptera; family Pteropodidae; genus Pteropus; species Pteropus alecto. The sequence continues at coordinate 5,014,784 of NW_006436282.1, read as the reverse complement.
AATGATTTGAAAATTTTTCCCTTCTTACTGAATCAGGAGATTTTATATTCTCATTCTCTTTTCATAAGGAATCTAAACAATTCTTGTAGCATTATTTAGATTGCAATTGAGGCAGTTTTTCCTAATGACAGGATAATTTCACTTAGGATGATACTTGGTGCCAAATAAAAGTTAAATAAATAAAGACAAAATCAGGACCCTATTTAATTGCAACTCAAATTCTTAAATGTTCTAGAAAGTTTTGCCAGTGAAATTGTCATCATGTAATTACCTGTTACTTTAACAAAAAGGATTTCCAGAATAAACTGAATTAGAAATTAGGCAGAAAGGATAGCCAACATTACAAACATCTTTTATTAGCAGTAATTTAAATCGGTAATTTACGGTAATTCTACATTTATATAATTGCATAAAATATAGTAATTATACATTTTAAATAATTAGATCAATAACAAAAAAGTGTTTTAAGAAATAACTCAACTTGTCTGTAGTAAGGAGAATTGTAAGATGAGCTCCACGATTTCTACCCCACCTCCCTTCCCCGGTAACCACACCCTTGTATAATCCCTGCCCCGTGACTACAAGTGGAATCTGTGACTTCCTTCTAAATAACAGAATATAGTACAAGTGAAAGCATTTTGTGGGTGTTAAGGTTGTTATTCAGTTGATTCTCAGTTAATCAGAGGGAGATTATCCTGTTTTAATCAGGTGAATCCTTTAAAAGAGAGTCTGGAGATCATTAAAGAGATTCTCCCCCTGGACTGGAAGTAAAAGCTGCCATGTTGTGAGAAGGTCTGTGAGAAGGCCATGTGGCAAGGAAGTGTCGGCAGCCCCTAGGAGCTAAAGGCAGTTCCTTGGCTGATAGCCAGCAAGGATACCTCAGTCCTACAACCTTAAAGAACCAATTCTGCCAACCTATATGAGCTTGGAAGAGTACTCCAAACTCCAGGAGGAAACAAAGCCTAACCAACACCTTCATTTAGCCTTGTGAGACCCTGAACAGATGACCTAATTAAGCTAGACACATGGAAATGAGATAACAAACGCAAATTGTAGAAAATAAATATACTGTCCAAAGTTGACTTCAGCAATAGTCTGATCAAAGCTTTAAGGGAAAAACACAAGCAAAAATGAAAAAAATATTAAAAATTAGTTGTCATTTCCAAGTCAAATATATATATTATATATAATGCAAAGCATTATTTCTTAAAATTCACTTAGTCTAAACACTTGGGAAGAGGAAAATTAGTACATAGCAAAAGTCTAAATTCTCCATCATACCTAATTCAACTTTTAAATAACTTTTTTCATTATATGGTTGTTAGGTTGTAGCAAAAGTCTACAGCATTTTGGGACATATTTTAAACCAAATATCATTGTTTTATGAAAAAGTTTCAAGATGAGTTATTTGGAAATTTTTGGAAATTTAAAAAAGTGAAATAATTACACTCGAAATTACTTATTTTTAACCTTAGTATTAGAAACTGTTACCAATTCAGTTCAAGGAGTTAGGAGGAGACTGCTGAAAAGAAGTTTTCTTTCTTTAAGAGAACCCCCTGCCCATCAAAATGAGGAAAGATCCTGCTCTAGTTGCAGCCACGAGGGAAATCAGTCCAGACAAGAATCACTTTTAGCTTCTCAAAGTGAAATTTTAAGAACTATGAGAAAATTCTGAATGATAAATGACAATGTTATTCAAACACATTAAAAATTAAACAAAACATTACTTTTCTGAATAACAAATTTAAATTGCTTAGCTAAATGTAGTCATCAAATTTCAGGTTGAATAAGCTACAGATATACTATAAAGTATCTATTTTCATATCACCACTATTAATTTTGGATTTAATGCTGATATTAACTAATTAATGGTAAAAATAACAATTTTAAAACAGGTGAACAAAAAGGAGCAATTTATTTTTCAAATGGTTCCTCACAGTTTAATATTTGTTTCTTAGAGTTCTTACTTTATAGAAATTACGTCACGGAATAGAGATCAAATGAATCCAAAGAGTTCATTCCTAGTAGGTAGAAAATTTGGGCTGCTCAGAGACCTTCTTACTGCTTTATAACTATGCTACAGGTAATTAGGGTTAGCAAATAAGCTATGTGATATTATTGTCAGTTTTTAAGTATTTAGTTATATTATGATTTTTAACACGTATGAATTTTTAAAAATCCAGTGAACAAATATGAACAACTTATTACTGAAGGAAGTAAATCTGTATGTGAACTTTTTTATATGAATTTTTAAATATATAATTTTAACAATCTCTGAAAAAAATTAAAATCTATGCATGTTATGCAATACTAAAATGACAAAATTGTATCCCCTAAATTTGAGATTGTCCTATATTTAAAAAATAGAATCAACATTTTACTGAGGTTTTGTATGAGAAACAAGTCCACTTAAACATTAAAAAAACATTAAAAATTTGTTTCATATACTATACCAAGCAATAAGACACTATGCTATTTGTAGATATTAATTTGTTGCATTTTTACAACTATATAACAAAGCAGTAAAATTATCCAGTGTTTATAAGAACATTTTGTTGTTAAAAATACTAAATCCTAGCTATTTTGTTCCTTGAAGTAATTCTGAATAGATGAGTTCTCTAGATCAGAGTTTACCATTTAATTATGAAAAATATTTTCATCATGTTAGAAAGCTGACCATAATTTATTATGCAATTTTCTGCCATCTTAAAAGGAAGAGATTGTACCTAGTGACAACTCTGTGAAAACTGCTCTGTAAGACATTCCCTCAGAGTATGCATTCGCTTCATCCGGGTTGATTTCAACACTTAAGTCAGCCCAATAAACTAGCCTCTTCATTCCTTCGCTTCCTTATCTCCAGCGGTCAGCAGCTCCAAGATTAACCAGTCCTTTCATGAACACACTCCAAACTATTCCTCTACCACAAGAGCCAATTTCTAACCACAGCCTCAAAGCCTTCCAGAAATCTCACTTCTATATTCTTCCACCTTACAATCTCTTGACCACTCATATTTTTACTCACCAGTCTTCTGTCATTCTCCTCTCTATCCAAGTTGGATACCAAGGACCAACAAATGAATCATTCTCTTGCCAATATCCTTAATTCTCTTGCCCTATTGTTCTTTATTCTTTCCTCTGGTAAAACGACATTGCCCCACAATCTTCCCATGTTTCTCAAGACAACTCTCTCTCATCTTTTCTCTACGCACTCCCCGCTTTCTCAACAAGCAAACCTATTACATTTTGAAAAGAAAAGCCATCAGGTAGAAAAACCTCTGTCTCTGGTCACTGAACCTTAAGCAACCTGCATACCTTTCACCTTTTCCTCTAACAAATAAGGAGGTGTACATCCTCCTACCTAAAGCTCTGGATCCCATTCCTTCCCATTCCTAAGAATTTTTCTCTTCATCCCCTTTTCTCTACATCTTCAACCTCTTCCTATGGGGTTCCTTACATTAGCATCTAAACATGCTTAAATCAATCTCATATTAAAAACGAAAACAAAGCAACACAAGAGCCCTCCTTTGACCCCAGCTTCGCTGGCTGCTACTGTTTTAACCTTCATCCTCCTTTGTATAGTTGAATTTCTTGACTTTATTTTAAATGGATGACTTCAATTCAACCTAAATTTTTTACCCACTAGACATCTCCATCTAGCTATCTTAAATTCAACTTACTCCATAATAAACTTTTTCTCTCCCTATTATTATCTAACCAGTATTAATCCAGTTTCCTAAGCTAAATATATGTGCACTTTCACTTTTCCTTCTCCTCCATCCCCTTTATCCAATTAATCATTAAATTTTGTCCCAATCTCTGATTCATCCATATTTCTCTAGCTCCTCTGCCACTAACCTTATTAAGAACACCGTATCTGGCTTGATTACTGTGGCTTCTATCTGAGGTCCCTGCTATCAATATTGATCTTCCTTCATTCTCCTCACAAAGAGTGACAGCTCTAAAACACAAATCTAATTCTGTCACTGCTCTTCAAAATCTTTCCTTGGATTCTCTTTGTTATAGGATAAATCTCCCTAAATCCTTACTACGACTTCTAAGTCCTTAGCTATCCACTGCTTACCTTTCCAGTCTTCATTCTTTCTTCACTTTCTCATGTTCTGTTCTAGCAATACTGAGCATGCTATGCTCTCTCTGCTCTGGTTTCACTGCATATGCTGCTCCCTGTCTGGACCTTGTCTTTGCCTTTACCTCCTCTGGGCAGCCTTCCCTAAACTCTACAACCAGACTAGGAATTCTTCTATACATAACTGTCTATTCTTCCTCATGTTATAACTTCCCATTTACCTGTCCATAATCTGAACTAGAATGTAAACTTCCAAGAGAAGGGATGATAGCTATCTTGTTCAGTATCCATGAAGAGACGTATCTATCCTGTTGATAGTTATGTCTCCAGTTCCTAAAATGTCTTAGCATATACTGAGCAAGCGATAAATATCTGCTGAGTAAGTGAATAGATTTAGTTGTAATAAGTAACATAGAGAAAGCAACAAGCATGATGTCTAATACATAGTAAGAACTATATGTATCTATATCTATTATCTATCTCTATCTCTCTATCTAATTTGTCACCTAAGTTAAAATATAGCTGTGTGCTCTAATAAATTACTGTGGGCAAGATGGCTCTGAGTGTTGATTTACTATGTGTTGAATTATTAAAGATACGATTAGAGAAAGGAGTATGGCCAAATAAAATATTGAAACCAAGGTTACCATCTTTGACAGTCATTTCTCTACTTATTACTTTTGGATTGTAGAAACAAAAAATATATAAACCAAACCAAACCAAACCAAAAGCTGTAAGTCTAGCAAAGAGGAAATCTTTCAACAGTAGTCTTTTTCAGTTTGGAGGAAGACTACTCATGACTCAAGTCACAATACTGTTTCCCTCTACTGCATCAGAAACTATACCTAGATATTACATTTTTCCCCTTGCTTTTCCTCAAGATAGTTTGTTGACTTTTCCCTAAAATAGATCAAAATACAACAACAACAAGCCTCAGAATAATTGAGAATGCAATGTGGTCTGACCTACTATGCAGCTAAAATACTAAAATTTCTATAAACTTGGTGTTTAATTCTTTGCAGCAGTGGTTCTAAAATCATGAACCGTAGTATTCAGGCTCATTTATAGGGCTAATACAGTATATCTGCCCTTTTACTTACATTAATAAAAAACAGAAGTTTCTAATTGAACTCATTCATTATTTATAATAAGTTACTTTTTTGGTAGAGAGCTAATGAGAGAAAACCAAAATGAAACAAGTCAGATAAATAGTCTAATGCATCTTCGGCAATGTAAACCAAAGTAATGTGAAAGTCCTTCCTTTAAAAAAATTGTAAGTTTAATTAAAATGCTAAACCTATTATTAAAAAATAGCATTTTATTTAGTATTATTTGTATAGTATTCATGCAAGTTGTATTAAAAATCAAGTTGAATTTATAACTTCTCCTACCAGCAGGCTCAAATTTGATCTAGGCCCAAATTTGACTGCTATCAAAAACTATATACTGAATCCTCGGTTGGGGACATAATTAAAACATAAGGTACAATTTAATTCTAATAAAAACAGTAAGAACAACTGTTTAAAGAAGTCAGTGAAAAAAATAAGTTTGGTTCTTTTATCATCTTTACTCTTAAACAGTTTATCAATTTCAGTCCTACATTAATTCGCATTCATTCAATCATCAAGGACTATTCAGGTATGACTCCTTTAGATAAGATCATACTTCAAGTCATAGTTACATGGACCTCGCCATTAGATAGCTAAGTGAAAGCAGGCAGCAAAATAAAAAAGAGTCTCCTTCAGTTAGAAATCTTTTTATTTAATTTCTATAAAAGCAAAATCCTGTGATAAAATTTGAACTAACAACCAAGATCCTATAAATCATCTAACGTAATACATTTTAAAGTGAGTCTTCATAAAAAATAACATTAAATAAATGAATGAAAGTACAAATCGGCAGTTACAAAATAGTCACGGAAATGTAAAGATAGCATAAGGAACATAGTCAATAATATAATAACTATGTATGGTGTCAGATGGGTACTAGATTTATCAGGGCGATCATTTCATTAGTTATATAAATGTCTAATCACTATGCTGCATCCTTGAAATTAATATATAATATTGTATGCCAACTGTAATTAAAAAATTAAAAAATAAAAGGAGGAAAATAAAATAAATAAGTGGATTTAATGTCAATATCACTTTAAAGAACCAAGACTCCCTCCAAATAGGATTTTGGATATAAAAACAATTATGCATTTAACTCAACAATTCACTAAGTTATCTAATCAGAAACCAAAAGAAAGGGGAGGAGGAATAGTTATGTATATTATCCTGAAATAATTAAATAATGAGGAAAAAATAAAAGTATAAAAATTATAAACATATTGCATAAAATAAAATTTTCTTACCCAAAGATGATTTTATAATCGATTTAATTCCTGCATAAACCAATGATCCTTTGTTGCCTGGAGATTTCTGATCCATGTCTTCTGTATACTGCTTCATAAGTATTTAAATGCATAGGAAATACTACTGAAGATGCATAATAAAATATTTCAAAGCTAAATTTACTTTTGATTTGAAGCCAATTCATAATAAGCATCAGTGCAAGGTGGTTCTACTCTATTATAGAGATATACTTTCTTCCACCTACATGACCTGTAAAGCAGTATTTCAAGTTCAACAGTTTTAAACAATTTTACTTTGTAATTTTAGTATTATGTAACTTTGTATTTGCATATAAAACATTCAGCATATTTACAGACTGACTTTTCAGTAAACATCAATAACATGTGATTCATCTCAAAATTTACAACACAAAGGATATAGTGCAGAGTATACCAGAGTGACTTGAGCTGTGGATCTTCATTTCCAGCCAAAATATGGTTTCTCCATACCTGTTCTGTATCAAGTCCATATCTTGATAAAGCCCGAAGGCGCATCTTTGTTGCTATATCTTTTTCTAAAGAATTATCATTTTCTTCTTCTGCACATTCATACAAATGACGACCACAAGCCCACATTAAAGATGTAATTGGGCTCCAGGCAAGAGATATCCTTTCAAAAACAGTGAAGTCAGACATTGTTCGGTTGGGAGTTACAACTATCATTCGATTTTGACTTGTTGGATGCCAAGCAAAGGAAGCAATGTAATTGTCACAAGGTTGCACACTTCTTTCAATTATTGTGGGTTCAGTTTCATCACCAATAGGAGTGGGTGTGTGCTGCATATCATATAATCTAATAATATTACTGTCTCTTGTTAAAGTGGCAAGCAGACCAGTCCTAGTTGGACACCATGCTACTTTTGTTAAGGGCTTTGGTTGCTCAGTCAAAGTCAAAACTGGCTTCTCAAATTTTCTAAGATCCCATATTGCAACCTGACCTTCATAGAAGGAAGCAACACGATCATGGAAGTATGGGTCTACTGTCACTCCCTGAACAGCTTTTGTATTTACAAACATCTTTTGGCTTGTATTCCGAAGATCAAATATGGCTAGGTTACGATGCATACCAGCAAGGAGAAGTTTCTGGTCCCTTGGAAGCCAACAAAGAGAGAGACAAGCATCATTCTGTCCTAATTCATAAAGTGGTTTTGTTACTAATAATGTTGTTTCGGTTTCACCTGCTGAAAGCCTCACTTTCTCCATGGGGACTATATCAGGAGTATATTTGCTGCAGATATCCCAAATTAGCACTGAAAAGTCAGCTCTATGTTTATCTAGACCAGCAGCAAGCCAGTTACTATCCAATGGATTCCATGCAAGAGTATTGCATTGTCGTGCATGTTTTGGAACAAATTCTTTTCCTATCAAATCTTTGAACTTTGAGTTATGATCTTGACCAAGACTTGTAAGTACAACCCGACCATTTGCTTGTCCAACTGCCAGGAGACATTCAGGATCATAATTGAGATACCAGGCAACACATTTCATATAGGGTGTATCTGAATTTATTGATAGTAATGTAGCTGCAGAGTCTTCAGATAAATGTAAAGATCCAGCTTTGAGCTCTGAATTCACAGTAGATTCCACATGATAAAGGCTCAGTTCTGAGTCACACACAACAAATCTATCACCCTGGTGTGGTGCCCACAATATATCAGGTTTGGTACCACTCATGATTACTGATGTGCTCAAAGTGTCCAGTCAGGTCCATTCATTGAATATCTGTTTAAAAATAAAGAGTTTAAAATGTTAACAAAATATAATTCTAAGTTGAATAAACTATTCAGAAAGTTAGGAAATTCTCTATACAGGTACTCTATTTTTCAACATATTTATATTTCTTCTATATGCTATGAATTCAAGACAATATTTATTGATAAAAGAGAAGAAGTTGTTCCCCCAATAAGATGAACTGGTGAGAATCTAAGAACTCCATTCTGGCTTTATTTCCCATGATCAATGATCTTAATTGCACTATTACTAGTACCTCCAATTTAACATCAGGGTTAAAATAACTTCAGTGTGGTGAGTAAATTAATATGTATCATCTCTTTGAAGGGGGTAAAATTTTAAAGTCTTACAAATCATGTTCCTATGCAATAGTTTAGATCAGCACTATCTACTAGAACTTTCTGCAATGATAGAAATTTTCTATATATGTACTGTCCAATATGGTAACTACTAGCCACAAGTGTGCCACCAAACACTGGAAATATAAATAGTACTAATTTCAAATTTTACTTAACTTTAATATAAGTAGCCACAAATGGCCACCATAACAGACAGTAAAGACTTAAAATACAATGCCTAGTACGACAGAGGTCTCTTTCTTAGCTTTCAACAATAAGCAGTCCTATGGCATTAGAAACACTAGAAGGTACTAACCAGACTTGAGTTCTATTCCTAGCTCTGACATGTATTAGCTACATGCCTTAGAGAAAGCCATTTGTGTTTGGGAGTCCTTTTGTTTTCTCACCTACACAACATAAGAATTGGTTTAGGTTAGTGTTCCTCAAACTTCAGTCATTCATGTACTACCTATGAGGTTATTTTTTTTCTTTAAATTGGCTCATTTTTTAAAACTGAAAACTGACTTTAAGTTCATCATAAAGTCCATGAATCACAGGCATGATATTCTAAGTATATTTTTCCCTAAAATACATTAAAATAAATATAACTATTAAAAATGCTTGTTTTACCTAAAATTGCACACTGTGTGTACCTAAAATACATACACATTGCACTTTGTGAAAATGAATTAAGTGATCATTAGAGGCTCTTTCAGTTTTCAATTCTATAAACTTTAAATAAGTATTAAAATGAAATTTTTGAAAAGATTATAATAATTTAAGCACTAACTAAAAAATATCTATGCTAAAAATGGTATTTTATTAATAAAAGCTACTTACAAAAATGTAAACGTTTCTAACCAAATCTGGCTAGAGGTTACAATCTGGATTAAAAATGAGCAAAGATACTTACAATCTTTGTGGCAATTGGTATCTGCACAACAGTGTTGTCATTTCTTAAAGGGTGAAGCTATGGTTCATTCATCTCTCTACCCCCTGTACCAGATGTGAAGCATGGCATGGACTCCTAATAAAGATATACTAAATAAATTCAACTCGATAATACCTGCTTTACTTTTTGATCTTGTAAAAGTTTCCATCAGGAATTATCAGTCTAGAATTTCAAAAGACATAAAATTTAGATAACTAGGAAAAATCTCTAAGAATTCTTATAATGGCTTTTTCCTTAACAATTCTGAAACCCAAGATCAATCATTTCAATTATATTCTTACTAACATCCTCAATTTCTTCACTTCCTTGACATTTTGCCTTTGCCTTCTATAACCCTAGAAAATCCTATTATTTAATGTCTTCTTTCCTCCTCTCCATGAGGCTGCCAAGTCTCATGGCTCTGCAGACTGACTCCATAAGAAATTAAGGTATACAACATGTCTGGCCTGTAGTGCTGGTTCAGCAATTGTTTTCTTCCTATTTCCACTCTGGCCTTTATGAAATTCATCTTTATATACTATTAAAGTGATCTTTCTAAAATGCAAACTTAACCAGGTTATCTAACCTCTGCTTAAACCCTGTAATGGTTTCTAACTGCTTAGTGTAGAGTTCCAAATCTTCAAAATAACCTATAAAACTCTAAATGTTTGGCCTCAGTCTACTGCTCCAGCCTCAAGGCACACCATTCTCCATCTTGCTAATGATGTTCCAGCTACATTATCATTTTCAATTCCTAGAATGTAAACCACCCCCATTATACCTTTGCAAATACTGGTCCCTTTGGTTGCAGCCTTCTTCCTTCCCTTCTTGGCCAAGTTAACATTAAAACCTGCTTAAGCCTGACATCAAGCATCCTCGATCCCTCCCCAGTCTACATCAAATTACTTAGATATATACTTTCATTGAACAGTATTCCTTCCCTTTAAATAGGCCTCTCTGTCTCTCCTACTGGATTATAATCTCCGTAAGAGCATGTAAAATCTTTTGCCCTCCATTGTACCTCTAGTACAGCACAGAGCTTGGCCCTCAGTAGATACACAATAATTGTTAAACAAATGCATTTGTCAAATGCTCCCTCCGGTACTTCTCAGTGCTATCTCCAAGTTTTAACAATCTCCTCATGCTTCTACCCATTACCCTGCCTAGTAGAGTCTGGGTCCACCCAAAAGCAAAGTGCCCACTGTCATAACTGGTTTCAATGATAGGCATGAGACCACAGTGAGCCACTCTGAGGGTATCATGCTAATACACTTTCATTTACTCTAAGTATTTATTGGGCCTCTTCTATGTTCCAGACTCTGTTCTAAATGCTTTGAACACAGTAGTGAACGGGGACAGATAAAGTCCCTGGTTTCTATGGACTGTGTCCCCCTCAAAATTCATGTGCTGAAGCCCGAATCCCCCATTTGCCTATAGTGGAGACAGAGCCTTTAAGGAGGTGATTAAGGTGAAATGAGGTCATAAGGGTAGAGCCCTGATCTAATAAAACTGGTGCCCTTTTAAACAGTGGAAGAGACACCAAAACTCTCTTTCCCACTATGTGAGAACACAGCAAACAGGCAGCTGTTTGCAAGCGAGGAAGAGGGCTCTTTCCACAACTGGACCATGCTTTTATACTGACCTCAGACTTCCAGCCTCCAGAACTCTGAAAAAATTAATTTCTGTTGTTTAAGCCATTGGGTCTACTGTATTTTGTTATGGCGGCACAAGTAGACTAACATAATGGTCTCACAAAGCCTGTATTCTAGTGCTGAAGTTATGTCCAATCTTAAAGATAATTTAAAAATTTGAGAAGGAAGAGAGGCACCTCGTGTAATAGGAAGTAGCTAAGAAAACAAAAAGTAACAAGTATTGTCTCGTAAGGGTTCATATTAATACCCTCACAAAGAGAGGAAATTTCTTAATTGGAAGATCTGGCCCATCTTCCTATCTCGCTAAAAGACAAATGCTTAAATAAGCATATTTTAAATCTAGGTTTCCATTCAAAACCAGTTTTTACATGAATGATATATGGTAAGAAAATTTAAAGTCACATGAAAAAATTTATCTTAAACAACAAATAGGAAGTGTCACTGTAATTTTAAAACTATTCAATTTACAGGACTCTCAATGGAGAATCATCAGCATTTCTTCTGGTGTTATGCACGTAAAATACTTATATTACCATCTACAAAATCTGATTATAGAAATTCATACAGAATCACAGACCTTGAGAGTTACAGACTAGCAAATCTGTCTCATTTTGCATAGGAGTAAAACGAATACCAGATGTTTTGGTTCTTGTCCAACACTTCCCAACTCCCACCCTAGACTAATGCATAGAGAAAGGACCAGCTACATCATTTGCGGGGCCCAGTCCAAAATGCAAATACATAAACCCTTTGTTCAAAAATTAACAGCAGAGCATTAAACCAAGTGCCAGCCCTTCTAAATGACAGGCCTTGTGTGACTGCCCAAGTTACACACCATAAGCTAGGCTTGAATACAGAGATGCATCTATAAGTACACTCTTAAGAAATGTACTTCTTTACAATCCAACACACAATATAGATGGATCCTGGCTCATCAACATAGATCAATGGGAATATGGTAGAGAGCAAAAAAAACTGAGCCTGGAGTCAGAAGACCTCTAGCCACTCACTAACAAGTCTCTTAATACTTCAAAACTATAAAGTGGGGATAGAAGCTAGCCTGTTTTCTTTCATCTCACTAAGTTATGACAATCAAATGAGTTCTTCGCATCATAGAGCTGTATCGCTACAAATTCCGTAAACATTTCTGAAATTTAATGTTTTAAAATGTTGGAGACACTGAAAAATAAGGGGAGGAAGGAGTGGGATCTGCAACAATTACAGCTTATACTTAGATCCTCACCTTCAAGTTTAACAATTGCTCACTTCCTGTCAATGGTTTCTGAGTAAAGGAAAGCCATGTTGATTTGGTTTCTCACCAGACATCTATAACCGCATCTTCCAACAAAAATATAGTGAGCCACATGATGTAAAATTTCTAGTAGCCACATTTAAAAATTAAAAATAGATGAAATTTTACAATGCTTTATTTAACCTGAAATATTGTTTTTTCAACATGTAATCAGTGTAAAAATTGAGAACTTTTACTATCTTCGGTACCAGGTCTTGCAAATCTAATGTGTATTTTACACTGACAGCACACCTCAACCCCGTGTAGCTACTGGACTATGAAGATCTATAATACTTAGTGTACAAGGGTCCAATCACCCTTTTACATCTTTTTTTGTCTTCTAATTTTCTTACCATGACAATAAAAGGGGCAGTTTCAAGAATTTTCATAAAAACCATCTTCAACGAGATGCATTGTTATCTATATCCAAATTTCCCTTAAAGTAAGTTAAACAAAAGGCCTGGAAAGGCAGTCATTTGCTAAGCAATTTAACAATGCTCGTGGCACACATGAGAGGCATTATTCACCCTCTTGTGGAATTTTCATTACTCCTACATGCAGAGAACAGAGCTAACCGAGTGACAGGCCCTTTACAAAGTATTTGATAGAGTACAACAGAAGCGGGCACGTTGCTATTCCGGGTAAACCAGGAAAATGAGGGCGACTCCCACACTCCAGACACCTGGCTGTGCCCCTAGTCCACCGCGAGGACGCAGCTCCGCACAAACCCGCCGCTGCAGCGAGGCCCCAGCGCCTGAGGAGGACCCCGCGCGCCCTCGGGCAGCCTGCAGCTCCGAGGCCCGGCGCGGTTATTCCGCATCGCGGACG
>NW_006436282.1:4993558-5001067 GCF_000325575.1 Pteropus alecto | reverse complement strand
CTCCCGCAGGCCCCGCCTCTCCCGCTGGCCCCGCCCCTGGAGCCCACCGCCTCTTCCCGCGCGTCTTACCCCGCGTGCGCGCCCGCTGGCTTCGCGGGGCCAGGTTCTTGTTTACAAGCGGTTCGCGCGCTTTAACTTGATCAGTTTAAATTTTCATTAAAAGCTTTCTGTAGGCCATCGACGTAGTAGAAAGTCCAAGATATTTGGTTCACGACTTAATCACTGGTTCCACAAATAAGTCTTGAGCGCCTACTGTGTACCCGGCACCGTGCTGGAATGCTGGGGACACGACAGCGAAAGAAAAAAGGCATGGTCCCGGCAGGAAGCAGGCAATTAGAGTGATGCCTCGTTGGGGCTAATGTAGAGCCCCACGTGAGGGACGCCCCCTTAGTGTTGGGGAGTTCACAGACGCTTTCTTGAGGACCACTAGGATGAGACAGAAGGAGCCTTCTAGGGTAAAGGAAGAGCAAGTGCATAGCAATGGGGAATCAGTGAAGTATGGATAAGTGAGCAGAGGAAGTTGGGAGAGTTTAAGATACTGTATCAGAAAGGCATTTGGAAACCAGGTCAGTGAATTTAGATGGACTTTTTCCTAAAGGCATTGCTGGAGTCATTGAAGGTTTTTAATGGAGCGGGTGGCGTGATCAGCTTTTCAGGAGAAAGAGGGGAGGGATAGGGTATCAGAATGAGAGATAATGGTAACCCAAACTACCAGTTGAGTAGAGAGTGGAGAGGGAGAGAAGTGTGTGGCCTGGGAAATATTTAGCAAGTGGGATAAACAGAGCTTGATGATTGAGTGAGGGAAAAAGAGGATTCTAGATTTCTGGTTCCCATAATTGAGTGAACGGTGCTGCCACAGGTGTTACAAATCTGACACAGGGACTTTCTTCAGATGTCGGGCAATCTTTGTCTGTTCATGCTTAAAAGTGGATGATGTTGGGCTTGGGGTGATTGACGCAGATGAGCTTAGTCCAGAACTTCAAGGCAGATAGTTTTGGTAAGAGGATGAGTTTGGGGAGAATATTGCCTATGGAGGTCTGAGGCTCCTTTTCACTCCTGCCAATGGAGAAGTGGAGGCTGAAAAACTAGCTGTACTGCTGAGGGGAGATACCACAGAATTCATCACTTCAAACACTATCTTGCCAATCTTCTCAATGATTTTGGTCCTGGCTCCAAATCCCCACATGCAACCTCAGATCAATACAAGTCTCTTCCTTATCCACTCCTATCATGCATAGCTGAAGAAAATGTTTCCCCTCACACTCAGAGATGACTTTGCTTCTTACTCCAGGAAAAAAAAAAAAATTAGGTTGGAATTCCCACAGCCTCCTACTATTTTCTCTTTTTTTCTCCCAGCATCTTCATTCACACTCATTTTTACTTTCTTCTAGCTGACAGAGGACTAGGACCCTATGTGTTTTTCCGCTTTTGGGACCTTTCACCATCAATTTTCTCCTCTTCCATTTGTTTTCAACCTCCCCATTTCTACTGGTTCTTTACCTTAAACATATATTTAAGTCCTCAAAATAGAAGACCATACTCACTTTCTGTAATCTCACATCCTCCTGCCTTCCCCTAAATTCACTCCGCTCTGGCTTTCAATCCCAGCATTCCATCAAAACTGCTCATTACTTGCCTAGTCTTCCCCTTTTAAAATATATGCTCTACATCAGCAGATTTCATTCTGTTATGCCTCCACCCCAAATATTAGCAAGGCACTTGGTGACTCAGAAATGACAATACCTTGGCTTCCCTTTCAGCTAGGTGTGGCTATATAAAAAAGTTGTGACCATGAGATATGAATAGAATTGGACCATATCCCCTAAAAGAAAAGCTGCTTGTCATCCACTTTCTTTACCCCTTCAAGTCTGGAAAATGGCAAAAAGAAACATGGACTAGAAATGGCCATATATTAAGAAAGGTGAAATTGCCCCATTAGTCTAAGACTCAGCCTAATTCAGGGAACTGAGGTCCTTTCCTTGGATCAACTGCAGACCTTTGGGCCATTACACAAGATAAAATAAACTGTGTTCCTACTCAAATTACTATATGTTTAGACCTGTTTATCATAGTGTCTTAGCCTATTCCCTAAATAATACACAGGAGCTCTGTCTGCTCTATTCTCGATTAATCTCCAGGACCTAAAAGAGAGAATAGTACAGAGCATGTGCTCAATAAAAATTTGTCGAATGAATCCTAAAATAATATCTTTCTCTACTCTCTACTCCCGTCTTGCTAATATCTTTTTCTCTACTTCCTATTCCATCTAAGCTTTTGTGACAGTGTATTCTTCTCATGTTGCTGCCACTTCCTTGCATGCTAAAGCCCTTATGGAAATAAGTGGCACTTTTTTCATTCTACTTGGAAATTGATTCCTCCTCCACTAAAGCATATTCCTTGTGGGTAGAACTGAATCATGTCCCTTAAAAGAAAAGCTGTTGCCATCTACTTCCTTTTCTCCCTTCCTGCTGTCTGGAAAATGGCAGATAGCATTTTCCTCATGGGTACTGAACTTTTAGTATAGAACTTCAGATTTCCTATAGTGCATGCAGCATAATATGTATTCAAAAATTTTTACTGAGTAGACAAATGCATTGTATTTGTTGAAAGATTAAACTATATCAGAGAATTTAACAGATTGGTCTGAAGTTACACCAGTTGTCTTTATCCAACATGCATTTTGTAATAAATGCCAAAGTTGCTAAAGTTCAGTCTTGGTGTGTTTTTGTTTATTTTTGTTTTTAACTTAAACACTTGGGTTTCTAACAAAATGTCATTCTTTTTAAGTCCCTTCATATATGTTGTGGTGATCCAGAATAGTATTTTTTTGTAGTGATTTTGAACCAGTAAAGGATAGCAGTTGAAGAACAGCTAATTTTCTTCCTATTACTGCTACCCTCCACAGCAATCCACTTACTATTGGAACATTCTGTAGAGTCTGTGACTGGTTAATCCCCACTCCCTTTACTTCTACATGCACAAAATGTCTGTACCTGAGAGCAAGTTTTACTCTTAGGCATCAAGAGGAAATTTTGGCCCTGTAAACATGTGACATGGCTTAGGTAATCTTTTTATAAAGTTTGAGGATGAGAAGATCTGAGATATCTTAAAATATTGGTTTTCAAAAGTATTCTAGTATACTTCCAAGTAAATTTTATAAATCGATACACTTATACATTTTGGGGGTTATATCTAACATCATAATAAATTTACATAGCTGCCAAGGATACAATTTTTAATACATTTTTAACATTTAAATTGTAAATAAACTGTGGCATCACACTAAATATATCCAACAAAATTTAAAGACCTTAATGAGATTTTCTCACTATCATTCATTTAAAAAATTTGTGAATAAGCTATTCATTAATGATAAGAAATTCTATATTATTCTATTTTTAATTCTTGAACTTGTATTTCCATTCTATTTTCTCTTACTGGATTATTTGTTTGATAACAAACAATTATATAGCATATACTATTTACCAGGTACTTTATAAGATAGGAGCATTTAACATTCTCTCTCAGGTTGTGTGCCCTGAGAACCACGTTCCAAGATGAAGATTAAGATATAGGATACTTCTTACAGGATATTCTTGGGTTCAACACCTGTTGAAGGGAGGGGAAAGACGCAAGATTGAGCAAAGGGAGACCCTGAGCTGTGAATCAGTACTGACAAAGAACTCAGGCAATCCATGGGAAACTTTAGAACTGGCCCTTCAAAGATGTCTTAAGATGGGATGAGGAACCCAGGCCTTTATACCACCCCACTGATGTGAATGTGTCATTGATGTGAGTTGTCCCTTGAAAGAAACCATGGCTTTCAGTGAGGCAGTTTTTTTCAGGCAAGGCAGACCCCAAAGAGGGCTGACGGCTGAGGGTCATCTGCTGATAACACTCCCAGCAGCTGAAGGAATAAGTCATTCATTACTGAAGGTCAATGTCGGGGAAATACACCATAGAATACACCTCAGCTTCATCACAATTTCATGCGGATGATTTTGTTATTCTCTGCTGATAACACTCCCAGCAGCTGAAGGAATAAGCATTCATTACTGAAGGTCAATGTCGGGAAAATACACCATGGAATACACCTCAGCTTCATCACAATTTCATGAGGATGATTTTGTTATTTTTCTCATTTTACAGATGAGAAAACTGATGCACAGAGGGGTTAAATAAATTACCCAAGATACCTCTTAAGTGGTGGAGCTAGAATATTAACCCAGACAATCTGGCTCCAGCATTATGCTTCTAACTACTGGCCCACGCACTGTCAAATGGAACGACTACTTGATCTAATTCTAAGTGCCACTGAAATAATCTTTTAAAACAGAGACTGGCAAACTTTTTCGTGAAGTGCCAGAGAGTAAGTATTTTCAGCTTTGCAGGATATACTGTCTCTATCACAACTACTCAGTTCTGCTGTTGTAGTGCAGAAGCAGCCAGAGAGAGTCCCTATGCCAATGGATGTGGCTCTGTTCCAGAAAAATGTTATCTACAGAAATAGGTGGCAGGTTGGATTAGTTTGCTGACCCCTGTTTTAGATAATGGAAGCACTCATGGGTTATTGTTATAGGAATAAAATAGTACTGAATAGAATAAATGTAATTCCAACTTTAGTTTTTAAAGAGTGAAGGGAATTATGCCCACATTTGAACAGCAGATTTCTCTGTGCGGTAAGTTTAAAATTGATCATTATTTTCTTCATTACACTTTTTTATATTTTCTGAAATAAAAATATAAAACTTTTTAACGAGGGGGAAAAAACCCAATGAATATTATTTAAAAGAATATAGTTGGAAGCATTAGGATGCTAAATTCCATAATGATACACAGACACATCATAATCCTATACACACAGTATTAAAGCAGAAATAATAAGATTCAAGCTGCATGCTTGGGCAGTCTTAGGATAATAACTGCAACATGGGTAATGCCCACCTCCTGCTCTACTTATTGCTTCTTCACAGGGTTTCTGTTTCATTTGTGGGTAATTTGGTGTTACAGACTGAATGTATGTGCTGCCCCACTTCAAACCGGTACGTTCTAATCCTAACGTACAGTATGATATTAGGAAGGGGGGCTTTTGCGCGGTAATTAGGTCATGAGTGGAGCCCTCATGAATGGGGGTAGTGCCCTTATCAAAGGGACCCAGAGAGCTCTCCGTCCTTTTCTGCCATGTTAGGACACAACAAGAAGTCGGCACTCTGAAATCCGGAAAAAGGCCCTCACCAGAATCTGACCATGCTGGCACCCTGATCGCAGACTTCCAGCCACCAGAACGACAAGAAATACATTTCTGTTGTTTTTAAGTCACTTAGTCTATAGCAATTTGTTATAGCAGGCTGAACTGACTAAGCACTAAAGCCACAGCCATCAAAATTACTATCAAATTGGCAGTTAAGCCTAGTGAAACCACAACCATTTCACTGCTGGATAAATCTTATCCTCTTTGGATAAGATTTGAGTAAATCACATTTGGGCTTTTGAAACAGATGATGAGGCTAAATTCTGCTAATCTCTCTCTGCTTCTATAGCCATTGCCCTAGGTTAGGTCTTAATTATTGCTCACTCAGACAGTAGTTTCCCAAGTGGCCTCTTGTTCCCCTGTTCCCACCCTTTTACTCTAAACCATGTCCTCTGCTTGGCTAAACTGGTCTTCCTGAAGTACATGTCAAGCGACCCTCTTATTTAGAATCCTTCATCGGCTCATTCCTTACATACCAACATCCAAACCCCTCAGCCTGGAGTTAAGATGTCAATATTGTAAGCTTTAACAATTGATGAGGAAAAAATATATATTTGCAGTGGATCAAATTAATTTTAGAATTATTTAAACCAAACCAAGCCTAAAGCAGCTATAAAAGCAGGCTTCTCTTGGTAGTAAAATGAGAAAAAGAGTCCCTGAACCAACAACGAAATTTAGACATATATTTAACTATGAAGATAATGTGTTTAGAACCAGTGTCATTTTGAGGAAAAGACCAGGTCACAGAAAACTCAAAGCATATCTGATTGGCCTGAGGCAATAATTTGAACTGTTTCTGATGTAATATACAATGTGTGACTATAAAACCTTCAAATAGATAATGAACTGGATTCTAATGTTCAAAATCTTGGACCAACAGCAGCTTATTTGAGAAAACTAAGCCTGATTTTGTAAACTAAGTATGATTGTAACCGAGGAAGAAAGCAGAAGCATGAAAAGAATCAGAATTAAAATCAGGACAGAAATGATCAGGAAACAAATTTACTAAGTTTTATCCCTTTTGTAACTTTTGTATCAGTTTTATAATCATCGCATTGTTGAGTATTTGTCTTTTTTTGAGGAAAGTTTAAAGGAATCCACTACTCTAAACTTGAGAAGAGAGATTCAGTTTGGAGCAAACTGTTTATAATAGTCTGAGCATTTGCTAAATTAATATGCCATGTGTGAATGCTCTTCATGATATACAATATCATTTCCTTTGCAGTATAATATGTGTAATATACAATGTTATATCTCATATTAGAAAAGTGCTCCTTCATCAAGATTCTTGTGGCTTGACAACTGTAGAATAACCATGCAAAGTGCCCTCCTGGAAGTGTTTAACACACAACCTGCAGAACTGCAGGCCTTAGCCCTGTGAAATGACACATTATTTATGCAATTAATATCTTAGTGTAGAGTTGCAAAAATTTTTTTTGTATATTTAACATATTTTACAATTTATATTAATTTATTAAAGAATTAAAATTTTAGTTGTTTGTTTTGATTTCACTTGAATATCACCAATCCATTGAAAGAGCAGGACTCCATAGGATGTATCACAAACATTTTTTTCCTTCTGCTGCCCTTTTATATCTACTTTTGAGGGAAGGATTACCTTGCTATTTTAGTGAAATCAGAGGCAAATGTCATCAATCTTTGAGTCGATCTTTGATATAAAAATTACTTCTTTCACATTTAGTCATAAAAACTATCTCATTCCAATAATTAAATTGTCTATTCCCACATAGTAGTTCAAACTCTGAGCCTGAAGTTTCTCCTCTCCCCAGCTGGGGCTTGCTTCAGGCTGGAAGCCTGCGGTGGGAAAGGGGGCATGCCCAACTTTTCTATTTCCCCACTTTGTGCCCCTCTGCCTTCCCCAAAGTCAAGAAGAGCAGTTTCTCACTCCTGCAGGTAGAAGGGCAGGAATGATCTATTTGACTGGCTATTGCCTTGCTCTGTTTTAGAAGGTTATTCGAGTGATCTCTTTCTCCACTGTGGAGCTCTCGTGCATTCTTTGGGTACTCCACTGGGGATCTCTTATCCAAAGTCCTCTCAAAGCCAGCAAGTTCTCTTCTCTGGCAGGTGTCAAACACAATGCCCCCTCACACCAGCCTGTTCCTGATAGAGCACCTCCAATGTCTCTCAGTGAGATTGCCGCACTCCTTCCAGAAAAACCCTTTCATTGACTGCTCTAGGCTACTTCTCTCATCCTCCTGTGGCCCACATCTGGTCCATAGGGCATGCTCATGCATCAT
>NW_006436282.1:4988939-4993521 GCF_000325575.1 Pteropus alecto | reverse complement strand
GCTCTCACCTTTTGGCCTTCAGAACAACTAGCTAGCCTGTAGAGTTTTCAGGCCTGCCTCAGACAGCAGTCCACCACGTTCCCTAGCCCCATCTCTGTCCAAGTTGCACAGGCCAAGCTCTCTGTGGAGAATAGCACCCCCAGAGCTCTCCTAGGGGATTAAGAGTGAAATTCCCTGGAAACAAATTTCTCCAAGGAAATTTCTCTGGGACTCTTCAGTTCTAAGTCTTTCATATCCTTCAGGAGGGTTTGGGTCTTCAGCTTACAAAATCTTTTCCAGCTCTGCATAGGTGGTAGCATCTCATTTTGGAATGTTGGAGGATTCATCACCTATTGCTCTGTTTTAGTTTATTGGGGCTTTAGCCAAAATTAGAGACGACAAATCCTATTTTTAACATCCTGTTATACAAACAAAAATGCTGTGTGAGGATGGCTAAATCCTGAAATTGTTTGGAGAAATCTAATATAATGATATTATTTTGTGATGATGGATGTTTATACGTTGGGTCTAAAAATAACTTGCTCTCCAGAAGCAGATTAGTTTTTATTAATTTTTTTTTGTGGGGGGGGGAGGGAAGCATCTCTTCAATTGTTTATTTAATGGTTTAAGATTTTAAATTACAATTTTTTATTTGTTTTATTTTTAACATGCCAGCCAAGGAAAAATGCATGTCTGTCATATTTGCTTCTTTATTAGCATGCCCCCCAAAAGTGTATTAGTTGCAAATTGAACAGCCTCAAAGACTGAATTTAACTGGAAGAAACTGTTTTAAACAGAAAAACACTTGATTATCTTCTGTGAATAAGTTTAAGTTTTTATTTTTTCTTACCCTATTCTGTTATCAGGAAATGTGTTCCCTAATACATGTAAATTCTACATCTCTGACTGAAGATTTAAACTATATTCTGCTTATATAGAAATAATTCCTTATATTAATGCCTGTAAATTATATTTATTAAGTATATGTCATGTTGCCTAAGAGTTTTTATTTCTTGTAATTTTAATATAATTGTCTGGGAAATAAGATGTCCATTTAATAGCCTAGAAAGACTGCTGATTTACAGCAGCTGCCTTGATATTATTAGATACAAGTAAGCCCTACCCCAATTATTAAATAGAATTGGGTCCAAAAAATAGAAGAGGAAGAAATACTTCCAAACTTATTTTATGAGGCCAGCATTACCCTGATACCAAAACCAGACAAGGACACCACAAGAAAAGAAAATTACAGGCTAATCCCTGTTGATCATAGATGCAAAAATCCTCAACAAAATATTAGCAAATCAAATTCAACAATACATTAAAAGGATTATATGCTATGAGCAAGTGGGATTTATTCCACGGATGCAAGGATGATTCAGCATTCACAATGCAATCAATGTGATACACCACATAAACAAAATGAAGGAAAAAATAATCACATGATCATCTCAATAGGTGCAGAAAAAGTATCTGACAAAATTCAACATCTATTTAAATAAATAGAATTGGGAAACATGGCAAAGTGAGAGATGTCCTCAGATCTCTCCCCTTGAAACAACAATAAGCTGAACATCTAAAACTCAACAAAAAAACCCCACCTAAACTGCACACCAGCACGTCTGAGTGTGGGATCTGTGCATAAGAGCTACCACAGGTCAGAACCCCGGGTGTCGGGCGGTAGACTGGGAGAAATAAAGAAGATGCCTCTCGCAGCCTCTGGAGCTCCCTGCAGGAGGAGAGGAGGGGAGAAGGAGCAGCAAGTTCTCTGAACAGCCCTGTCTGGGAAAGCTGTGAGCTCCCTGTGGCAGCCAGCGGCAGGGCCCGGTCATCAGGGCAGAAGGCAGAAAAGCGGGATGGCAGAAAAACAACAGTTGATTTTTACTGGCCTTGGTTGCAAAACCAAGGCTGAGCTGCAGCTCCTAACCCCCAACTCTGAGGGCCCCTCCCCCGATACCCTCTGAGACCAAACAGCGCGGAGCACCAGGGGAATCTGAGCAAATGCTGCAGAGACTAAAGCTACCTTTCCCAGCCTCTGGAGCTCCCTGCAGGAGGAGGGAGAGGGGAGAAGGTGCAGCAAATTTCCTGAACAGCCCTGCCTGGAAGTGCTGTGAGTTTCACACAGCTGACAGCAGGGCCCAGTCATCAGGGCAGAAAGTAGACTAGCGGGACAGGATTGCAGAGAAACAGCAATTGATTTTTACCAGCCGTGGTTGCAAAACTGAGGCTGAGCCACAGCTCCCAATTCCCAACCTAGAGGGCACCACCCTCCGTACCCTCCAAGACCAATTACCACAGAGAACCAGGGGAATCTGAGCAAACATTGCTGAGACTGTTGCTGACACTGACAGAGACTGAAACTGAGGGTAGCTAGCATGACTAAATATAAGAAAATAAAAAAGGCATTATTAGGCTTTATATAAAGCAGGGATCCAATAGGCTTAGACGCCACATACTGGAAACCAAAAAAAGCACCTTCTTTGCAGCAGGCTAAAGAGAGACCTTCATATAATAAATCCTCTTTCTGGAAAACAGGTAAATACACTTCCATTAATACACAGACAGAGAAATAGTCCATTAAACACCATGAACAATCAAGGTGACAAGCCATCTCAGAAAGAAAGAGAAAAATCTCCTGAAAATAAGCTTACAGATATAGAAATATGTGACGTAAATGATAGAGAATTCAGGATGGTACTTCTGAAAAAACTCAGTGAGTTCCGAAATGAGTCATATCAACAATTACAGGAACTGAAAAAACAGCCAGATGAGCAGAGCAGGGAGATCGAAATCCTCAAAAAGAACAGAATAGATCTTCTGGAGATTAAAAAAAAAAAAAATACACACATTACAAGAGTTGAAAAATGAAACAGCAAGCTTGGGAAACAGAGGCAACCAAATGGAGGAAAGGCTCAGTGATATCAAAGACAGAAATCTAGAAATAAATCAGAAGGAGGAGAAACTGAAGAATGAAAAATAATGAAAGAGAAATACAAGAACTAAGTGATAACATTGGGAAGGGAAACATAAGAATAATGGCATTCTTGAAGGGGAAGAAAAGGAGCAGGGACTAGGAAGCATTTTCAGACAAATAGTGAACGAGAATTTCCCAAATCTAAGAATGAACTGGAGCTTGGAATTCAAGAAATCAACAGAACACCCAATTATCTCAACCCAAAAAGGCCTTCACCAAGACACATTGTATTAAAGTTATCAAAAAACAACAACAAAGACATAATTCTCAGGGAAGCCAAGGAAAAGAAGACGGTAACCCATAAAGGAAAACCCATTAGGTTATCATTGGACTTCTCAGCACAGACCTTACAAGCCAGAAAGGAATGGAATCAAAATTTTAAACTATTAAGTGAAAGGAACTACCAACCTAGAATAATGTATCGAGCTAACCTCTCCTTTAGATATGAAGGAGAAATTAAGACCTTTCCAGACATACAAAAAGTGAGGGAATTCTCCACTACGAGGCCTGCACTACAGGAAATACTGAAAAGGATCAGCTCACCTAAAACAAAATGACAAAAAAAAAAAAAAATTATACATAATTAGGACTATCAGGCAAATAGAAGCAGAGGATTGCAACCCTTACTAAGAACAGGGCATTATAAGCTTAAATAAAAGATGAGAATTGCTATAGCAAGATACTAATGAATGTTAAGCATACATAGGGACAAATTGAGACAACAATGACTGAAAAGAAGAGGATTCGAAGATCCCAATTCGCAAAGGGTAATGGAGAATAAGGCACACACAGAAGAAAACAGATGACTGTCTATATATATAACTATCCTTTTCATATTCCTAATGGTAATCACACACTAAACATTCAGAACTGAAGTATATAACATAAAACAAGAAGAACCAAAGGGAAAACCCACAAAATCCAACCAAAATAAAGAAAACACAAACACAAGGACAAAGAAGCAATGAAACACCGACCTACCGGAAAGCAAAAGAATAATTCGTTATAAGAAGACCTCATATTTCAATAATCTCCCTAAATGTAAATGGACTGAACTCACCAATAAAAAGGCACGGAGTTGCAGATTGGATCAAAAAACAAAACCCAACTATATGCTGCCTCCAGCAGACACATCTCAGCTCCAAAGACAAATATAGACTCAAAGCGAGAGGGTGGAAAATGATATTTCAAGCAAATGGCATTCAAAGTAGTGGTACTAATATCAGATGAAATAGAATTCAAAATAAAAAAGGTAAAGTAAGATACTGAGAGACACTTCATCATGATAAAAGGAATCATGCACCAAGAAGACAGAACACTTCTTAATGTCAAAGTTCCCAATCAGGGAACCCCAAAATATGTAAAGCAATTACTAACAAAACTAAAGGAAGAAACTGACCAAAACACTATCTTAGTAGGGGACCTAAATACCCCACTGTCGGATATGGACAATCATCTAAACAGAAAATCAATAAAGAAATAACATCTTTAAATGACACATTAGACCAACTGGACATAATTGACACTTATAGAGCCTTCCATCCCATAACAGTTGCTTATACATTCTTCTCTAGTGCACATGGAACATTCTCAAGGATTGACCACATACTGGGACACAGAGATAGCCTC
>NW_006436282.1:4962436-4988743 GCF_000325575.1 Pteropus alecto | reverse complement strand
AAGACACACACAATTAAAATGTCAAAGGGTAAAGACAAAAAGAGAATCTAAAAAGCATCTAGTTACCTACAAGGAAGCTCCCATAAGACTATCATCTGATTTCTCAACAGAAATTTTGCAGGCCAGAAGGGATTGGAAGGAAGTATTCAAAGTGATTAAAAGTGAAGACCTACAACCAAGATTACTCTACCCAGGAAAGCTATCATTTAGAACCAAAGGACAGTTAAAGAGGTTTCCAGATAAGAAAAAGGAATTCATCAACATCAAAACATTATTATAAGAAATGTTAGAGGGACTTCTTTAAAAAGAAGAAAAGAGATTAAAAAATATGAATAATAAAATGGCAATAACTGCATACTTACCAATAATTACTTTAAATGTAAATGGATTAAATGCTCCAATCAAAAGACATAGAGTGACTGAATAAAGAAGGAAGAAAGACCTATACATATGCTGCCTATAAGAGACCCACTTTAGATGGAAAGACACACACAGACTAAAATTAAAGAGATGGAAAATATATTCAAGAAAATGGGAATAATGAAAAAAAAGCTGCATGGCAATACTTTCATCAGACAAAATAGGCTTTAAAACAAAGGCTATAACAAGAGACAAAGAAGGACATTACATATACAATAGCCAAGATATAGAAGCAACCTAAGTGTCCATCAATAGAGGATTGGACGAAAAAAAATGTGGTACCTACATACAATGGAATATCACTCAACCATAAAAAAAGAATAAAATCTTACTATTTGGAACAATACAGATGGACATAGAAGGTACTGTGCTAAGTAAAATAAGTCAGAGAAAGACAAATACCACATGATGTCACTTATATGTGACATCTAAAGAACAAAATAAATGAACAAACAAATCAGAAACAAATTCATAGATACAGAGAACAAACTGACAGTTGCAAGATGGAAGTGGGGTTACGGGGAGGGGAGCTGGGTGAAAAGGGTGAAGGGATAAAGAAGTACAAATTGGCAGTTACAAAATAGTCATGGGGATGTTAAGTACAGCCAGTAATATTGCAATAAATATGTATGGTACCACATGGGTATCAGACTTATTGGGGGATCACTTTGTAAGTTATAGAAATGTCTAACCACTATTCTGTACATCCGAAACTAATATGATATTAAATGTCAACTGTAAGTGAAAAAAATTTGTTTAAGGAATTGGATAAGATTACTCATTCTAATAAATGCATTGACTCCATTAGTTTTTTCTTGTGGCTGAAATTAACATTAGTCTTCCTAGCACCTCTTTAAAATTTTAGGTTCCTTGAAAATTACTCCTTTTAACCTGAATTTATCTTTCCTTTACATTTATTTCACAAGGTAGAGGTTGAGGAGTAGAGATTATATGAACAATGAAATTAAATGTAGTAACTTTTAACCATGCTCGCAAATACATATACACAGGGAGATGAGAGTTAAGGGTGTTAACTATTTAGGACATTCTTCCTTTGGGTTTGGAATTAATTGAGAAATATACATAGCAGTCAGAGACATGGAGATAAAAATGTCAGTATTATTACCAATAAAACTGAGTGTGGCTTGAACCTGCAACCCCAACCAAGCTTCCTGGCACTCGCATCCATGTCTAGATTTGGGTTTTCTCACCAGAGTCTTTCAGCTGCAAAGGGTGTCACTTACCACCTCCTATCCTTGGATCCCAAATAGGTAGGGATGGAGAAGATGAGGTCACATATGCATAGGACCTTTAACACGTAAGTTTAACTCTACCCGTTCAGGAAAAATGGACCAATAGATATTAGACTATAAATGTTCCATTGAAGAAAATGGAAATGTAAATCAATATCCCTGTTGGAACTACAGTCATTCATTAGTTGCAACCATAGAATTGCTAAGGATATGAAAATTTGGCAAAATGAAAGCATTCTGTGTGAGTCAATTTGCAATATGGAATTTACAATAGAGAACATTGTATATTTTGTTATTAATTATAAATTTGTATACTACTCATCCTTTACATCAGCAATATTTATAAATTTATGTATATACATACACACACACTGTTGTTTTTTTTTTTATAGAGCTAATTGTTAAATACTTATTAGCAAACCCTGGGTATTGTCCTTCACTTTCATTTCCAACTCTTCTCTAGGCCAGTTAGGTACTATACTCTGATTTTGCTTCCTAAGTATTTCTCTGAATTCTTCTCTTCTCTTCATTTCCACTGCAGGTACTTGAGAGCCTTATCTCTCACTGGTCTTTTAGTAAGATTCCTAATAGGTC
Source organism: Pteropus alecto (assembly GCF_000325575.1). NCBI lineage: Eukaryota > Metazoa > Chordata > Mammalia > Chiroptera > Pteropodidae > Pteropus > Pteropus alecto. The sequence goes on along the minus strand of NW_006436282.1, from coordinate 4,986,476 downwards.
TCTCAGTTTTCAGACTTGCTTCTCTGCAATCCATTCTTCACAGTCACCAGAGTTCTTTTCCTAAAATGAAAATGTGATCATGTCACTCCTCTGTTTAAAATCATTCAGTGTCTCCTCAGTGCTTTCAAGATAACGTCTAAACCCTTTAACATAGCATAAAAGAAAACCCTAATTATCCTTCCAACCTCTGTGTCACAGTCTGGGCTGGGTGCCCTCTTTGCAGGTCTCTTTTATAGACATTATCACACTGTATTGTCATTGCCTTTTTTAAAAAAAAAATATATATATTTTGATTAGTTTCAAGTGTACAGTACATTGGTTAGACATCCATATAGGTCATAAAATGATCCTCCCAATTACTCCCTCCCCTGACCCTCCAACTAGCCAACATATTAATGCTAACTGCATTCTCTATGCCATGCTCCCCATCCCCATGACCATGCATCAGCTACTAATTTGTACTTCTTTAACCCTTCACCCCATTCTCTCAAACCCCCAAATCCCCTCCCCTCTGTACATCACCAAATTATCCACTATATTTGTGAGTTTGTTTTTGATTAGTTTGTTCTTTTTATTCCTTAGATTCCGCATATAAGTGAAATCATATAGTGTTTATCTTTCTCTGTCTGACTTAAATACCTTCTAGGTCCATCAAAGCAATATCTTTTCCCATCCCCTTCCTTTTAGACTGTGTGTTTCTTTCAATCGGAAATGAATCTCTTATAGACAATATGTGGGGGTCTTGTTTTCCTTTCCATTCATCCACTCTATCTTTTAGTTGGAACACTTAATTCTTTTCCATTTGAGGTACTTATTGATAGGAGTGTAGTTGTTACCATTCTTGATTCCTGTTTTTGACACATGTTTTTTCTTCTTAAAGAAGTCTCTCCAGCATTTCTCTAAATGATAACTTTGCTGGATAAAGTATCCTTGGTTGTAGATCCTGGATCTTCATAACATCGACTATTTTGTGCCAAGCCCTCTGTTCTGCATAGTTTCTTTTGAGAAATCAGCTGCCAGCCTTATGGGTGTTCTCTTGTAGATAACTATCTGCTTTTCTCTTGCAGCTTTTAATATTCTTTCTTTGGCATTTTATGATGTGTCTTGGTGTGGGCCTCTTTGGATCCCTGGTTTTTGGGATTCTCTGAGCTTCCTCGGGTTTTATGTCCATTTCCTTCACCAGGTTAGGGAAGTTTTCCATCATTATTTCTTCAAACAGCTGTTCAACATCTTGTTTTCCTTCAGGTATGCCAATTAGATGGATATTTTGACCCTTTATAGTGTCCCATATGCTCCTTAAATTATTTTTATAGTCTTGGTATCTTATCTCTTGCTATTCTGATTTAGTGTCCTTGGCTTTCTTGTCTTCTAGATAGGGCTTTTGATCCTTTTCTTTATTCACTTTGTTATCCTTTGTTTATTCCATTTAATATACTTTTCATCTCAGATGATGTGTTCTTCATTTCTATCTGGTTCCTTTTTATAATTTCCATTTTCATGTTTTTTATCTTTGTCGAAGTTCTCACTGAACTTGTTTATGCTTCCCAAAAGTTCATTGAGTATCTTTATAAGTGTTTTGAACTTTGCATTACTTGACTCCATTATATCTGGATCGCTGTTCTGTTCTCTCATATGGTTTTTGTTTGTCTTCCCGTTTTGGCTGCCTTTGCATGTCTATTTCTATGTACTAAGCAAAGCTCCTAAATCTCCTGGTCTTATTAATATGGATTTGTAGTAGATGTCCAGTGGCTCAGTCTTGAGAGGCATTCAGCTGCAGGCCAAACTTAGCCCAAGCCTCTGCTCCTCTGGGCCACCTGTTAAGATTCAGCAAGCAATAATCCATAGATGCCGTGCTTATAGTTGCCTCAAAAGGCCACACCAGAAACCAAGGCCAGCTGACTCCAGTGTGAGGCTAGGCACTGTTCAGCAAAGATCACCTGACTCGCTGAGGACATACCTAGATGTGGCTTGGGTAGGGCTGTGAGTTGCGGAAGGTGGGGTTTCAGGGAATCCTCTGGGTGGAGAGGCCTCTGTTATCCAGTTTGATGACGTCAGGGCTATGGTGGCGCTGCGTCCATGCTCTGGATCAGAGGAGGACTCAACAAGGAACAATGGATACCGCTGGCACTTTTGTACAGAGCAAGTCTTGCGTCAGGCCTCACTCCAACAATGTCTCCCTGTAAGTCCCTGGTGCTCCCTGAGCGCAGCCAAATCGGCACAGAGTGAGCAGGTCCGTCACTGTGAAAATCTGCTCGCAGACGCAGCCCCTTTAAAAGGAATCTGCCGCTGTCGCAACCTCCGGCTCACTCAGCCTCTCCCGGCAGCCTCGCGCCCTCACCCAGTCCTACCTTCTGACATTGCAAGGTGATTTCTTGGATTTCTCTCTCGTTATATGACTTGTTCATCTAGATCTCAAGAGATTTTTCCTTCCTACTGCTCCTTGTTTTGTCACAACTTTGATTTGGTCGCCAGAGGAATGAACAGAGCCTCTACCATCTACACCATTTTTTCCCCTCCTGTCATTGCCTTTTTTTGTTGAATATTTTGTTATGACAATTTTCAAAGATATAGAAAAGTTGACAGAATGATACAGCAAGCCCACTACCCAGCACCAAGAGTTTGCAATTAACATTTGATATATAATTGACATATTCTATCAAATATCTATCCATCTACCCATCACACTATCCAACTTTCATTTTCTGATGGTAAGTTGCAGACACCAGTATAATTTGCTCCCAAATACTTCAGCATGGTATCATTAACTAGAGTTTGCTATTTGATTATTTTAAACTTTTATTTTTTGGTAAAATTTGCCATTGCCTTTTACTTGCCTATCTCCTCCACTGGGCTAAAGTGACTGGGTCTTACTATTATCTCCCCCTCTCCCCCACCCCGCCACCACCCCATCTCCATGTAGTAGAAACTAAGTTAAAGTTAAAAGAATGCATTTCAGATTTCATCAGATGTTATTTAGTTTCTTGACTCATATATAAAGTAATTTTTTCACCCCTTTGATTCATCTTGTCATTCTCCTACCCTGAACATTTGCAGAAAGCAAATTGCATTTTACCTTTTCAGCATCACAGGCGATTAAGAATTTTAATCTGTTAATGATGGTAGACAAGCTGACTCTCACACTGTGTCTTTCTACAAAGCCCCACAAGGTGGTGCCCAAATATCTTTTATCAAGCAATAGTCCCTCGATACCCACTGCCAGTCCTCACTAATTTGTGTTAGTTTCTGGCATTTCTGAATTTGGTCAATTAGTATAATAGAAAATATATACTTAAGTAAATGTTATTTACATTAAATAAAATTATGCATTTGTACTTTCAGAATATATAGTTCTGGATATAAATAATGAATAATGATTATAATAAGTACCTTACATTTGTGTTGAGTTTTATATTGTTTTTCATATCCCCAAATAATAAATATATTAATTCACTTTTTTCACTATAAACTTAAGTCTTTTTCACTATAAACTTTGTCCATGAGTAATTTACTTAGTACAGAATTTAAAAGGATAGAAGCACAAACTATTGTATAGGAGGAACTACATAATTTAGATGTAACTCAAAAAAACAGATGACTCTATTACCTTAATTAGGGACAATGTTGTGTAAACCAGAGTTGAAACTAGTTGACATAATGTAGAATAATGAATTATTTAATGTTCTCAAAATACTTTTGTTCCAGAAATTTGATAGTTATTTTAAAACCTTTATTTGTTGAATATTTTTATCAAATCCCAGACTGACCAGAAAGCTCACATGGGTATTGAAGTTTTAAAACTTGTTTATGATGATGATATCAACATATGCTACTGTCTGCGTTTTGATCAGGTACCAATAACATTCACTACGGATTACTGAAATCAGTGTAACAATATCCAGCTACTCAGGCACACCTTCCCAAACCTGGAGGAGAAAATCCTTCAACTCAGAGTTCTAAGAAACGGTGCTCATTGCCTTAGATGGCCTAGGCATTAAGATTTATGCAATGCAATATGAGACTCAGTACATGCTGGAATTTAGCTAAAAATAATTTATCCTGAGCCATTTGCCACTAAAGTAAAATCTTTTTTTTCCCCCCCCAAACATAAATTGTTGGTCATAGACTAGCCTCCTTTTTCTTTTGCTCTATCACAAATCTGGATGGTGCAAAGGCTTAGAAACTTCCTGGGGTATTTTTGGGTAATGAAAGATGGCCAACTGACACACAAAGATCTGAAATTTATTCCCTCATTGACTCAAGATACAATCTTTGGGTAGGTCACAAAAATTGCCCTCTAGTTGGGCATCTGTGAAATGGAAGAATAAAATAAAAGTGGTCTCTAAGTTTCTCTTCAGTTCTGAGATTCGGTGTTATTATTTGTCTTAAATACAAAAAAAAATTGAATACCATCTAGTGGAGAATCGAATAATTCACCTATATATAGTACTATACTTTCTTACACCTAAAAGTAAAATCATGTAAACAATAGAAAATAAGTTACCCATTAAAAATAGAATTTGTCAAAGTTTACCTCTCCCTACTTCCCAATTTTCCTCCTAGACATGAGTTAAAAATAATATCTTAATGGTTGGTTAGTAACCTCAGTAAGAATTAGAACAGATACCATTTACTCATTTTAGAGAAAGAATTGGCCTTTCAGTCTTCTTTTGGCGAAGGTTTTAAGAAAAAAGATGTCAAGCAACCCCGATTTTTTTTTTTATCTTATTTATTATTACACCAAATAAAAGTTGGGGATTTCAAGATCCCATTTCAGTTCCTTTTTAACTTAGGTAGAAAACTTGATTTTTATCCTCAAATGCTTCTTCTTACCCTCATCAATCCTAGTTCTTAATTATCATGGGAACATCTAATTCTTCCAATTATTCTGTGGCTATTGCAGTGATTGTTCAGAAATTTTAGTTGAGACTTGTTTTAAAAGAGTTGGAGAGCTGACTAGCTCATAATAATTGGAATACTTGAATCCAAACTAGTAACAATAAGCTGCACAGGAATTAGTACTCAATATATGTTGTATAAGTTTGTTGAAATCTTTTGGATGTGAATGTATTACTTCAAGTGGCTTATATTAAGGTTCTCTCAGACTTATTTGAGTGTTAAAACAAATCCAAGTGCATATTTTTGTTACAGAGCTCTGCTTCATAATTTTGTAATAATGTTTCCACATAGAAAAAAAAAAAAGCTTGAATAGATCTAATCTTTCTCTTTCGGTGGACTGTTGCCTGAAAAAGTTAAGACTGCACTATTCACTGACTAAAAAGAATACTTTTTTAAAAAATCAAACATTCAAATTTATGACAGGACAACACCTATCCACTTTCAGATATTTCTTAGAAAGGAAAATTGCAAAATTTTCCAGAAAGAACTCTGTTATTTTCAACATAAAATAATTTGCTCTTAGTAAAAAATAAATAACACAGAAAGAGAAAAATATCAATATCGAAAGAAAATTTTAGAGAAAGATTTTAATAGTCACAAGATTAGTACAATGGGAATTTACGCTGTCACCGTGATCTAAAGCACCATGTGTTTCATATGTGACACAATTATTCAAGCTGGGGACCAAATGACAAATAACGAAGCTAGATATATGAGGGAGTAAACAATACAAAAAAAAAAAAATCGAGCAGAGGGAATGTGGAAGAGTTAGCCAAAATTTAGTCATGGGAGAGGCCCTGGAGTCACGCTGCTCCAGATTTAAGCGATGCCACATTTCCTATATTTTATTATCAATGATAATTCTAATTCTACTTCTTTGTTGTCATTGAATGCTTTTCATCCTTCCCTAAGTTGATAAATAAGGCCAATACCATTTTAGTGTTCCTCTAAATTACTGATAAATGGCATGAGAGAACATCTAAGTCATACTTTAGGAGCCTAGAAGGACAGTGAATCTCAAACACTTCAGAGTTCTGGGACAAATGTTAGAAATTCTACTACACCCAGATTTTATACTGCAAAAAAAGACGGGGGGCCTTTAATGACAAAATTCTCCAAACTCTGTAAGAAGGTCATTGAATTCTCCCTTCTCAGTTGATAATGTTCTCTTCTACTCTGGATCAGCCATGTAGCAGCAGGGTGAAATTGTGAGATTTTGATCTTAGTCCAGATGTATAATTGTGGTAAAAGTTTGAGCTGATATGTAACTAGCTTTTTTTTTTTTTTTTTTGTATTTCTATAACCCCATGCAGGTAAAACATTCCGATATATACAAGTGATCTCAGATTATGATCCGTTTTATTTTTTATTTATTTTTAAAAATTTAATTAATCAATTAATTAATTATTTTTAAATAATTTTTTTTATGGTGACATTGGTTAATGAAATCCAAAATGTTTCAGCTGTACATTTTAAAATTAAGGCATATATATATTTACATTGTGTGTTCGCCTCCCATAGTTAGATTTCTATCTGTCACCACATATTTGATCCCCTTTACCCCATCTACCTCCCCCTCCCCCCACTCCCTACCCTCTAGTAACCACTAGTCTATTGTCTGTGTTCATGAGTCTCTGTTTGTTTGTCCTGTTCATTTGTTGCTCTTAGATTTATATCCCACATTTAAGTGATATCATGTGATTTTCAACTTTTTCTGTCTGGCTTATTTCGCTTAGCATGATTATCTCGAGGTCCATCCATGTTCCTCTTATGCACAGATCCCACGCTCAGACATGCTGGTGAGCAGTTTGGGTGTTTTTTGTTGTTGTTGAGCTTTAGATGTTCTGCTTATTGTTGTTTCAAGGGGAGAGATCTGGAGACGTCTCTTACTCTGCCATGTTTCTCTAAACCTCTTGATTTCGATCCCTTTTAAATGATCCTAGGGTCCCCAAATACCATCACTACTGAAATGGAGATCTTGGCACTGGTACCAAAACAAATAAAGCCAATGTAGATTCTACTACAGTAGAGTATTAAAATTTAGGGAGAAATGTTGAAAAAGATTTGCTATCTAGAAATGCTCTAGAGGAGAGCAATCAGTTGTATCATGCTTCTCAAGTGATCAATGAACACTAAAAAATTGCTTCTAATAATCATTCATTCAACAAATACTTACTGAGTGCTTACTCTTGTCCATCTACAGTAGTAATAGTAAAAACAGTGTACCATCTTTCTTCTATAAAGCTTTTGCTACAGACCAACTGTTAAAATAGCATGGACACTAAATTGCCTTTTTCTAGTCATCATCGTCATCTATGCTCTCTTATTTGGTATGCCCAGTTGCACACTAATTCAAGACCATCTGTTAAGATTAAGATTGCAATCTTCACCATAGCACATAGTTTTTCTAGATGCAAAGCTAATTGCCTGATATAAATCGATAGGACACAAGATTTTCTTTTGAGTCATCTACCCAATCAACTTAGTCCTGATTGCTATACTTGGAAATGAGGTGTGACAAACCTTGGATTTAGGTTATCCTATTTGACTTTTGGGGGTGGAGGGGAAATGATGAGCAGGCAGACCTCCAACCCCCTACTAACTTCAATCAGAACAGTTAAAAAGCAAGAGGGTTTTAGTCCATTTCTCCCCTGTTTGCTTCTTAGAGGTATTATTATTCTCCAGGTTAATCTATCTCAGGAAAAAGAGAGTTGGCTTTCTAAAAAATATCACTTCCGTATCCTATGACACTAATCTCAAAAAAGTGAAAAGTGTGGTTAACATCCACAGAATGTTTAAAATATATATGTGGTTGATTCCCAGGAAATTTCATTGTTACTTTTACAATATACCCACTGTTTCTTCTTTCTATTACCAAAGCCCACAAAACATCCTTAGTTCCTCGAGAACTGCTTTGTTGTGAGGACACAATGAAAACACAGACTTTCACATGGATACTTGATTTAATGATGCAACAGTTGTTATAACTGATGCTCAGAGGGCAGGTAGCCTGAGTTAAGATTCCATTCTGGCATTCTCTAGCATTAGTATGACAGGGGGCAAATGACTGGACTCCTTCCCTCTGCCCCGACATCCTTACCTGCAAAGCATGAATTCTTACAGTATTTATTATAGGTAGGTGGTTGTGCTTTTGGTGGGCTAAATGCGTGTGAAGCAGCTAGCACAGTGCCTAGCCTGGTTAAGTGTTCATGAAATAGAAACTATTATTGTCACAATATGTAGATGCATAAATGCTAAAATGTCTTCCTAAGAAAGCTGATTTATAGCAATGATAATGTGGACATTTACATTGCTTTCTCTGGCCATCTTGCTATTCTCTATCTGTGAGGCAGTCCATAGAGAAGACTCCCTGCCTGTTGTCTAGGGGTCGAGTAGCCTCTTGGCAGTATGTTCTGTACTGATAAACACTGACTTAATATGGGCTGTAACCACAAGGTACAAAATAGGAAAAAAGAGAACGGAACCACTACAGTGACCACCTTTCCTGGACAGAGACCTCAGAATATTGACCATTGTAAACCTACCTCTTATATTACTGTTTGAAAGGATTTTGATGAATAATTAAATCCACTGTCGCATTTCACAAGTGGGAAACTGAGGTTCCTAAATTAGAGAGAGAACCAAGGATTAAATTTAGATTACTCTTTTACTTTATATCATATAATCTTTTATTATGAACACTTTCGAAAATCACAGATGTAGAAAGACTAGAATAATGAGTTCTATATATTCATCTTCCAGCTTCAATAATTGTCAACCCATTGCCTCCCTTGAAAAATCAGTTTAGCATCTGAATCTGGTGTCATATATACTTCTTCATAGAGTTATTTAGAACCAATATCGAACAGAGTGCATATCCCAGACAAAGAAATGTAGGACTAAAAAGAGAAAGACATTGCATGAGAAACAAAGGCAGACTGTCAACAAATGCCTGAACTGTAGAAAATTTGCTCAAGTTTTTTCTTTTTACAACAGTCTGTAAAACACAGATTGTTCCTAAAGGACACTGTTCCTTTAAAGTACTTTCTGATCCCACCCAGATCTTGCACCCTGGCTAAATGCCTGACCACTCTTTTAACCTAGTCTAGAAAACATGAATAAAAGATTGCAAAAGGTCCAAAGCAAAGACAATTTTTGTTTCACACAGAGCAGAACAATATCAGATAGTCAACTCCATCCCCAACAATGGTCTTTGCTGTTGGTGTTTGCTTTACCAGTCTTTAATTCCTGCTTGCCAAACTTTATAAGGTAAGATGTAACTGTTTTGTTTTAATCACTTGAAATAAGATAGGACTAGTGAGGAAACATGGAAGACTAAATGATTTACATACTATGTGAGAAAAGCTTATAAAAAAATTGTGTACTCTGCTATTACTTTAAATTAATTAGAAAAATATGAATAATTATTAAAATGTAAAAATTTAAAATTTATTTTAAAGTTATTTTTAAATTGATTTTTAACTTATAGTCTACTGCATACTATTACAATGATGTTGATATCCTTTAGGACATCATTTTCTTAATTCGGAATAAGTTTTTATAATTCAGTATTAATTATAGTATACTTTAAAACTTGGCTAGTTTGGCAATTTGAATTAAGTATTTATTCATCATTTTATCTTCAGATAGAAACAAATGAGATGCAAATATTGTGAATAAAATTGGTAAAACTTGCTGTAAGATAATTTTATTAATGAGAACTCATAAAACAGAAAGTCTTTGGAGTTATTGATCTTGATATTTACCCCAAATAAAATTTAAGCAAAAAAAAAAAAAGGAAAAATATGGCATTTAATAAAAGATAATCATTGTTTCTGTATTTATAAAATTAAACCAGTAGTAAAAGTAGAGGTTTATATTTATTTCATTTAACTAATGGCATTGCCTCCCTGAAACCTATTTTACTTGTTACGTGGTGTCTAAATGAGAGAAAGGTGGAAATTATTAAAATACAGGCAAAGTAAAACATGGCAAAAGTGATTAGAAATAGGTGGGCCCTTTAAATGCCAAAGTAATGAAAAAGAGATTTCAGGAAGGTAGTAAAACTATAAAACTAGAGGAAGAAAAGTAGAAAGTTATAAAGGTGTCCTCTGGTGAATATCAGAAAACAGAAAGGAATACCAAACTTTGGTTTGGGAGACTTAGATAAAAAATGTCAGGGCAAATAATAATAAAATATAAGACATTCTGATTACTGCTAATGAATAAGTTATGTTAGTGAATATTGTATATACAAGGATTCGGGTAAGAATTCATGATTATATGCCAAGAAACTACATGAATAGGTGCTTAGTTTTGGAGAAAGATAAGTATTTAAACCCAGCATTTCCAAAACCCAAAATGAGAGCTACACATGAGAAAAAAGTGGTTTTCTCCTCATGATCCTGCGTAGTTATCACCGTATTTCAGTTTTGGAAGAGTCATCTTGATCATGTAGCTTGTAAAATCTCTCATTTTCAATGAAATTAAATTTTCAATCTCTTATTCATAGAACTTCAGAGAAGTTACTTCTAGTATAGGCTCAACAAAAGGGAAAGTCATATGTAATATCAGGGACATGGTGTTATTCCTTCCTCCTCTCTGAAAATGCAATAGCAGCTGTGTTTTGTAACATCGCCTTATTCACACAATCTTCAGAATTAAACTTGAACATGTTTTGTATTCTCCTCGGTGTTAGCAAGGGGATTACATCCAGAGGAACCTGAATGTCCTCCATATATTCTATTTCCTTAGCACAATTCTTATTTTTTCTTTTAACACACAGCTGTTTTCACATCTTAGCATACCTGGTCTGAAGAGCAGCTGACAAAATTGGTCAATTGTACTTGCACTTGCTAGCAGAGATGCTTGGCTATACTGATACAAAGTCAGCTTAACAAACTTTCAGCTAGATGATGCTATTTGAGGAGCAGACTGTGGCGTGGAGCCATCCATTGGTTCATCTCCAACCCAACAGCTTTGCTTCCCTTTGGGGTTTCTCCATCTGGCATGTATGAAAGAAATCAGTCACCCATCTCATTCCTCGCTGCTTTTGCATATATTTCCACTCTCTACTCAGAGCCTGGAAAAATCATGCCCATGATTTCCCTGTTCTCATTCCCTAAAGGCAAGGTGCCAAACAACAACAACAACAACAACAACAAAAACGTAATCCTGTTTCTAGAACTTCTGAAGTTATAGTTTAAGCAAGCAAGTATTTCCAAACCATGCAGATCATTGGTTCAATTCTTGTTCCGATTCTCAGGTATGCTTGAGTTAGCCACACATTAGTCTTTTCTTACCGAGGAAGCTGTGAATTTAAAAGTCATTTGGTATATAGCTGGGCATATTGAATGATGAAGATGGCTGAAGATTTGATACAGGATTGGAGTTTTCTTTGTTAATCTACCTAGAAAAACATTTTCACAGGGCTGTTTACAAAGTATGCTTCCTGATTTCAAATCCTCTTTCTGTCCATTAGTTCTTCTAGCTAACACAAGAACAGTACTGCTTAGCAAATCTATGATTTTTGCTTTCATATAATTTTTTAATGTAATGACTATAATAATCAGTTTATTCTACAAATTAATCAATCTTGAACATATATGCTCCAGAGGAGCAATTGGGTCTTTATATAAACATGTATTTCCAACAAATACATTTTCACCCTTACATCCAGATATAGACCTACTCCACCATCTTGACTGGAAGCTCCCTTCTCATATTCTTTTGATTCATTGGCTATGCAGTTGTGGTCCAGTTCGCAATTCTGGCGGAGGCAGTTTTCAAAATAAAAATAGACTATTTAGATGTAATTCTTTGATTTATAGAAATATTCGCCAATAAATGTTTTATTGTAGTGCCATGATTTATTTGGATTAGAAACTTTTAAAATCTCAATGTGGATATTTTTCTATAAATATGAATGAAAACTCTTTTCTTCAACAACATGCCAGTTTTAAATTCTGCTGCCTTGAAATTAAAAATAGCAAACGCTATATTTTATTAAAGTATTTATAACTGATTTTTCTATTAAAGGTACTACAGGCAGATGATTTTTCACCATCTACCATAATGTGGAACAGACATTTTGTCTTTTATCTCCTGCTTTTGCCAGCTTTTATGAGTCAAACAATATATGGACAAAGAAAGAAAGGATCAAAGTCCAATTTACTTGCAAGAAAAAATGATCTTCAGGGTAAAAAATATTTTGTTTTTGTTTTTAATGATTAGTTTTTGCCTGTTAAAGCACTATGATGAATTTTTCCAAATAGCATTTGATGTTAATAGCAAACCATATGTGTATGAATATATGTGACATTCTACTTTGATATGATTATGCTAATAATATACATTATCTATTTACAGAGCATACTTATAGAAATATCAGTTTTTAGAGCATTTGCACATTTAGTACCTCATTTAAGCTTCACAGTAACTTTATCAAATAGGCATAACAGAGATTGCCACATTCATATTATAGACGAAGAAATTGAGACCCAGAGAGGTTAAGTGGCACACTCAAGGCAAAAAGCAAATTAACTAGTAAAATACAGACTTAAGATTCAATACTAAATTCTCTGCTTTTAAGTTTCTTTCTCCCTTATTGTTACTATGATGTGATGTGTATAGTCATTTTCTCCCTTCCTTTCAAAAAGTTAAAAAAAAAAAACAAAAACAAAAACACAAAACACCAAAACAAGATAGGGTCTTACCAATATGACACAAACCTAATAAATAGGTAGAGTGTCATTTACTTCAAGACAATTTTGCCCAATGTTTGTTGATTTTTTAAACTATGATGCACTCTTTTCCTCTCATTTTAAGCAGATTTTACTTTGGTAAGATGCTCAGAGTATATGGTATTTTGTTTAGTACTGCTTTGGTTTGCATAATTTTACAAGAGGAAAAGAACTTATAGACTTGGAAAGAGGTTTAGTTCTTTACACCTTCAGCCCTGTCTATAAGGTGCCTCTCTTTTTCACTTCTCTCTTCTCCCAGAAACAAACAATACACAATATATCACCTCAAGGCTTTTCTTATACAAAATTGTTTCATGAGTAGAGACAAGTATTTTGCCTAACCAATTTGTTCTATTTCAGACTCTACTTGCTTCATAGATTTTGTCTTCATTGTGGACAGCTCTGAAAGCTCTAAAATTGTTTTCTTCGATAAACAGAAAGATTTTGTGGCTAACCTGAGTGACAAGGTTTTCCAATTGACCCCGATTCACTCCTTGAAATATGACATCAAACTGGCAGCCCTTCAGTTTAGCAGTTCTGTCCAAATCAATCCACCTTTCTCTTCTTGGAAGGATCTACAGACTTTTAAACAGAGGGTCAAGTCTATGAATTTCATCGGGCAAGGTACTTTCTCTTATTATGCCATCTCCAATGCCACGAGGCTACTTAAGAGAGAAGGGCGTAAAGACAGTGTGAAAGTGGCTTTGCTGATGACTGATGGCATTGACCATCCAAAGAACCCAGATGTTCAAAGTATTTCTGAAGATGCCAGAACTTCAGGAATATTATTTATCACCATTGGACTTTCTACTGTAGTCAATGAAGCCAAACTTCGTTTGATATCTGGGGATTCATCCAGCGAACCCATTCTACTGTTGAGTGATCCAGCCCTTGTAGATAAAATTCAGGATCGCCTGGTAGGTATCATTATAATATTGATATCTTGGTTACGAATTCTGTAAGGATAGATACTAGGTCCAAAAGATTAAAGAAAAACAATCTCCCTTGGAAATGTAAAGAAGAATCTTTCTGAAGTCTCCCTCCACTTCCTTGATCATTTACATTAGATAAACTGGGGAAGTACCAGGCTTATTCTCTAGAAGTGCAGTCCTAACTTTATTGCTAGCCAATGCTGAGGACATGGGAAGAATTAATGTCCGATAATACAACTCAAACTTCTGTTTACACATCCTGGGATCATTGAAACTGCTGACTTGTATTCAATTGGTGGTCAACTTGTGGTCTGCTAAGTTGGTCTCTTCCCATTCCACACGTGCAGAAATACTGTTTGACTTAGTCTCACTTATTGCCATATTATACTCAAGCAAAGTTCATAGACTTCCAATTTTTAAAAAATGATCTCCTTGTTTCTTAGGTGTTAACAAGGGCATTCGATGTAAAACAACCTCCGACATGCAGTTTCTCCCATCAGATCAATGAGTCCCACTTGACTGGTCCGATTAACTGTATCAATGCTTTTCTTTCTTGGTTTCTTCGCTGTGTGTGAGTGCCTTTCCTCACTGCTTGGGAAAACAGAAGGCAAAGCAATCAAAACGAAACCCCTTTTCACAATATTTCTCAAAAAGAGAACTAGAGAAAAAGTGTTTGATTTATTAAGTGGTAAAATTGATTTTTTAAAAAAGTAATATTGATTTTCTTTGATTTCTTGAGAAAAGGGCAAGACAAATCTGTCCTTTAGGAACTGAACATTCCATATTGTTGTTTTCTAATTGTTGGGAAAAACCTCAGGCTCCATTTCAGTGTTGTTTTGCCCCTTCTCCCTTTCCTCAATCTTTTCCCCAACATTACTCTTATTATTTTTTTTTTACTCAGTTGTTTTCAGCATGAAACACTGAGTTTTTCTTATCTAAATAATAGTTATCATTTCTTAAGTGCTCTCTCTATTATGCATTGTTCTGAACACTTTATGTATATTTTATTTTATTAGATGTTTATGACAAGGTTGTGATGTAGGTACTGTTATAATCATTATTCCATAGTTGAAAATTTAAGGCAAGGCAAAGACCCCAAAGTCAGCATGCTTAATCCTGTAAAGTCATGCTGAAAAGGCAAATGGTAGCTTGTGGCGAATGCTCACTCTGAGCATCTCTTTTGCATGAAAGGGAACCATGCAGTGTGCCTGGCTAACTGCCTAGCTCTGCCTAAGGAATCTTCACCATTGAACTTAAAACAGAAGTTTCCAGCATGTGCAGGAGAGAACCCTGGGGTTGTGACTATAACTTTCCTATTACTGACTGTAGAAGATATAAGACAGGCAGCTCCTTGTTTGGCCAGATGTGTAAGCTCAGAAGGTTCATACTCCTGGACACACCCTCACCAAGAGCTCCTGCCCAACTGAGAACACAGGCTTTTGGCAGTAGACTCGAAGCAAGACTGTTTTGTTTGTTTCTGGGGAAACCAAAAAATGACCAAGTGTCCCAATGCTTCTGCTCTTCCTTAGCATCCTGTAATTTCAGCTTGTTTGTTCAGACGGAAGGTCTGTGAATAGCCACTTCTTAGAAGGAGATGCAGCTTACCAAACACTTCCAGTATCCAAAGGGCTTATTAGGGTCTTCAAAGAAAGATATGCCAGTGTTTCAAATTGCCACTGTCTAGGAGGCAAAACTTGACTTTTCATCAGACCTTTGGTAAAATTCCTCATCTAATCTATTTCTATTACATCATTAGTTTAATTTTTTAATTTTTTTATTTTGAAATAATTTTGTACTTGACATTAAAAAATAAGTTAATTAGGTATAATTTTATTCCTTTTTATGACAGAATAGACTTTAGTTGAATTCATGGACATGAGTATGCACCATGAATAGATTTTGCAGGAGCCAAGACAAATCAAGGAATCATTGCACATTCTTTGGCATCTCTAGTGGGAAGTATCATGAAAGAACCCCATGAAAGAACATCTAGCTCTATCCACGCGGCCCCTGCTGTCTACTCTTAAATAATTGTCCCTCCTTGCTGCTTCCTTTGTCCTATTGTCCACAATAGTCTATGACTTTTTTCCTCATACACTTTGACATATAGACAACATTCCATCAATGAGTCAGTCCTTTGCATTCCTCTCTTTAAAATTATCCAGAAAACCCACCTATTCTAAGAAAATATCTTGTTGTTCCTCTCAATCTAGGAATATCCATCCCACGCAGCTTGCTGTGTGCCGTTTTCTGTCACTAGGGCTTATAGACTATAAGTGCCCTTAGGGATGGAGCTTTGTTCATTGTATGAAACAATCTTATCTATTGTGCAGTTTTGGATCCATTTTTTGTTTCCATAGAAATACAAATTTCAACAAAAACAAAATCAAATAAAGTCCAAAAATAATTAGTTGTGTTACGGTTTTAATCCTCATGGCATGTATTTTTAAAGAGAAATATGGCAAAGCAGAAATTGAATTTTCAAAGGAAGAGCTAAAAAAGTGTAAAATTACACATCAGACAGAATAGCAGCTAAATTCATGAATTTAAAATTGATAAAGATATTGCTTATTATAAAAAGATTGTATAGTGACAAAATTTTGAATTTTTCTTTGTGTCTTTAGTTGTTCTCAAAAATTACAGTTTGACTTGTATTATTAGTTGTTTTATTGTCTCTCTTGAATTCCTTTCAAATTTCTTTTCTCTCTCTCCCTCCCAGAGGAAACCAAGCTTCTGGCATGTGTTTTAAATATTTTCATAATTTGGATCATATTGTTGTTTTACTCAATATTTTTGGAAATTTTTCTATGTTGAAACATGTAGATCTAATACATTTACTTTAGCTGCTAAATAGTTTTTCATTTGTTAATCCATTCCATTATCGATGGATATTTTAATCATTTCCAGTGTTCACTATTAAAAATAATGAATGCTGAAATGTACAAGAATTTCCCTAGGGTATGTCTGGAAGGGTTGTCAGCATACCAGGTAGAGAGACAAGGACTTTTCCTGGGCAGCCTAAAGATAAAGCATGCACATCTTTAATTTTCTAGGTACAGCCAAATATTCTGGAGAAGGGTAATGCCATTTTACACTGAGACTGTCAGTATATCCGAGTTCCCATTTCTCCACACGACCTGGTAGTTCTTAAAGATACAAGTATCTCATCTGCTTTCAGCCTGGATTTACACTGGCTGTTAACTTAAAAGGGGTGAAAAGGAGTGAAAAGGGGTGAAGGAAGGGGGAAAAGAGGACCACAGGTGAAATCTTAAATTTTGTACATAGGGCCTATGAACAGAGTTTTACAGTTCCCAAGAATATGTGGTCAAATGTTCTCATTTTATATACATGGAAAATGACCTGGAAGGATTATATGACTTGCCCAAAGCAACATGAGTAGTTAATGGTGGAAAGAGAATGAAAACTCTGGATGACACTTAATTCCCAGCCTAATTTTCCCTCCCATTAAATTGAGCTACTTAAAGCATTTTGTTACATCTTCCCTCTATGTTATTAGTTTGTATGGAAATAAAGATAAAGTAAAAACAAACCTAAAGAGACATGAAGTCCTCCATAAAGGTACAATTTGACTTAACTTCCTGCTTACATCCTTCATTTTTAATATCTTGCAACAAATATTCTAGTGCTCTTTATTTTCATTTTCTATTTTGTCATATGTAAGTTACCCCTTCGGATTCAGTCATAAGGTATTAATTTGACACATAATGTCTACTGTAAGAAACCAATAATTCTATCTATAAACATAGGTTAATTTTTTTCCAGCGTCTGACTTCAGCACATTTGTTAAATAATACCCAGTGAACTGTAGTAAGGTAGCGAGGCCTAGGTGTTGGACAGAAACCAGATTGTGAATTTCTCTAAAATTAGGAATTTAAAGTGGTTTGAAAAATATTCTGGTCTACAGCCATGCCACCCTGAACAAGCACGACCCGTCTGATCTCAGAAGCTAAGCAGGGGCAGGCCTGGTTAGTACTTGGATGGGAGACCACCTAGAAAGACCAGATGCTGTAGGCATAAAAAAATAAAAAATAATGGATTGTAAGCTGACAAGATCCTTGCAGTCTGTGAAGTCAATCACGGGTTGCCTCACCTAAAAGAAAAATATTCTGGCTAATTCATTTCTGTGTGAATAAGAATGAAGTAGCACTGAACTTGGTCAGGTGGCTCAATCCAAGCGTGTGACCTTGGACAAGTCACAGCACTGAGGACTTAAGTTTCCTTATTCTAAAATGAGAGGTTTGAGCCGATTACTTCTAAGGTTCATTACTATTCATGAAGTTATGACCCTAAAATTAATATTTTAATGCCCTCAAACGAATGAAGAGAAAAATACACAATTATGTATTCTGCCTAAGTCTTCGTAAGTAAAAGTAAGACATTTCTCATTCTAATTAAGTTTGTAGCAAAATTATGAAGATTATAGAGCTGATAAAAGAAATAAAAGATAAGCATAGGATGCAAAAGAATAAAGTTCCTAGAAAACAGAATAACTTTTAATGTAGCGCCCTTCATGTCTATTACTACATGGTTCAGAGTATTTCTTCGTTGGCCGGTAGGCTTTATTGCTTTTACAAGGTTAAAAAGGCTGAATTGCTATTCTTCTTGAAAATTGCATATCCCATAGGGAATAATTAAAACTAATAAGAAGTTGAAAGCAGAACCATGAATTGAGTTAATGTTTCATTCTTTTTTCCCTCCTAGGATACCTTATTTGAAAAGAAGGTAAGTAGCACGTGCCTTGATTACTATGAATTACTCCAAAAGCTAGTGTTATCAAATCAGCATAATTCACATTAGAGGATAAGATGTGACTAAATAAAAATGCCTAACTATTTTTAAAAAGAGCCACTTTATTTCTAGGCAGCCATCTAATTTCTTTTAGGCTACCATATCTACTGCAGGTTGGAGAAAATTTAATGTGATTTCAAAGACTGATTTTAGAAATTAATGATAACTAAATGGCATAACTTCTGCTTACTTTAATATGACTTCCTTTATTCTCAACATGTCTCTAACACCAGCTCCTGGGGGTGGGGTCCTCCACTTTGGGAGGTGTGCCTACTGTTAACCAGGGTTAGGCAGAGTACTTCTGGCTAAAAGACAGAGCTCAGAGTTGCCCCTTACTGCTGCCTGCTGATAGACTTTAAGCTTATTCTTCCTGATGGTTGATTGCAACCAGATCAAGTGGCAAAGGAAGCTGGCCAATATGGGTTGGGTTGGACCATACTTAGTACAACAGATGACCACCAGCTTGCTGAAGACTCCTGTACTGAACATGCATTTCTTTGCACGAAGAATTTGGAACATCTGAACTTAGTTGGATAAATTGTTTATTTAACATCAGAAAATTTACAAGTAGTATTGTGTGAAATAATAGGAGACAACCAAACCTTGTAGAGCACAACATTTCACTGACTTATACATGGTCAGATACACCATTATTTTATGTGGCATTAAGACAGGAAAAAACTCTGCTGATTAAACTATGATACAGTGCCTTCTTATCAATTACAATTTTTCATTTCATATTTATGTAAAGAGTCCTCTGAGATTTACTTGGATATAGATTTTTTAAATCTCATATCGCTTTTGTACATACATATAAAAGGAAATACAAGCGAACTAAATTGGTTATTTCTAAACTTTCTTCACAGAGTCTAAATAAATTCTCTGAAGCACTTTTTTGTCTGAGTCATTGATGTACTTGTTTTTCTATAAAATACCGGCCTCTGTGCCATCAAAAGCACTGGGGCTACGGCATTTCCTAAGAGTGTTCCAGGAGTGTCCCTGGAGATTTCTTCCATTTCATTCTATAAGTTTTGGAGTACATGTACAGAAAATAGTACATGTACTATTTTCACTCTGATTTCAGACATTAAAATAAGGAAAATGTACATCTTAGAGTTGATAAAATATGTTATAATTCAAATTTGTTGAGTAAAGGAGTATTTGATATTTGTGTATTATTGCACTTTGATACACCTTTAACTAGCAACTAGATGTCATATATATATATATATACATATGTATATATATATGATGTGAGGTATATTTAATATTTAATATATAAATATGGCAATATTTAATAATATTTTATTAGCTGGCTCTCACTAGATCTGAGTTTTCCTAGAAGAATTTAATAGAGAGAGTAAAATCTCCATAAATTTACAAGGTAAAATTTCTTCAAGGAAGTATTCCATTCAGTACAGTACTGAATAAAATTTGAAATGCTGTCTTTCACTATGTGTTAATATTGTATTTCATTATTGATTCAGTGTGAACGCAAGATTTGTGAATGTGAGAAGGGAGATCCAGGTGATCCAGGGCCTCCTGTGAGTATATTTCTCCTTTGAACTTACGGTCAACTCAGGAAGTCCTAGCAATGACTGCTCTACTCACACTTGAAAATTTGAAAACTCCAGAGCTATTTTGTGTCCTTAAAAAGCAGTCGTACGCAAATAGCAGCAAAAAAAGGAAATGCTCTTTCTTTTATTCCTTAAGGGGAGTACATTCTGTCCTTAGAGATAAGCCTGGGATTTCACTGACCTGAACCAAGGGCAAACTTGATTTAAAAGGATGAAGTTGTTCCCACAAAGAATTTTTCAGCAGCACTTCTTAAGTGACAATTGGGGCCGGAATTTCTCAATGTTGATCCTCAGTGCTTTAGGCAAAGCTTCATTCACTGCACCTAGAAATAAGTGACACAGACCTCTCCTGACGGTAACTGTGTCTTTACATGTATCCAAGAACAATGCCGTGTGGCCTTGAGCAGAGGAATCTCTGGCTGAGAAGCCTTGGAAATTAGAGTGAATCCTGTGACATGAAATAACCAAAGGTAAATGGCAGGATTTACTGTGATGATTCAATACTTAATAAAATAATCCAAAAACGAGTGTTTTCTTTATAGGCTGGCCTAAGTCTGGTAGGTGCCATGTCTGTACTGGAGAGGCATATGAAATGACATCATGATGCCGAATCTTTCTCTAACACCAGATCATCAGGAAGCATCCATGCTGCTCATTCAGTATTCTATTTATGCATGTGATTCCAAACCTTAGTGCTCAGAAGCCCAGTAGAGATATTTCACAAAAATGTATGTATAAAAATTTTAAACTAAAGCTTGTGTTTGATTGGTGGGGAGGGAAATGTATACTGTGAACTTCTTAGACTTTGGCATATTTTACCTGAGACTTAAGTCCAAAGCCTATATTTTTTCCAATCTTCCTATCAATCAAAGCATTAGAAAATGCGGGTGCGTGTTAGTCTTTTTTTCTTCAAAATATAAAGTTAGATACATTACATGATAGTGTGGCAGCCAGGAGAAGCTGACTTTAGCCAAAGCAAAGGTTTAAACTTCCCTTCCTATAAAGTCTTCGTTTATACTTATTATACCAAGGAATTACTGACGAAGGCTTATTTGTGGCATTCAATTATGTTTTAGAATGAATAGTAAGAAAACTTGCAATCGCTGAGCTAATTTGACAAGTTTAGTCAATCAATACTGTTAGAGGAGATTGTACCATGTTTTAATAAAGATAGCCATAGAACTATGTTATTTAAAATTTATTGGATGCCCCCAAACCAAGTTTTCAGACAAGTGAGCTTTTTGATGGCTTGAGAATAGGAATATAAAGTACCTTTCTGGAATAGGATTTAAACTCTCTTCGTCTGTCTTTTGAGTTTGTCCCTTGGATATCAAGGAAAGAGAGACTATCTTCTGTTGAGCAAATCTAGACAATCTGCCTATTGAAGGCAGTGCAGCCATCCTGGTGTGTAGTAAAGGAGATAATAGAGTTGACTCTCTGCTTGGTAGGTAAAGATTATTGTACAATCTCCACTCATTCTATGGGATGAAACTGATCAGAAATTATTTTAAGATATAGTAAACTAATAGAATAGCTGCTTGATATAATCTTTTCTCCCTTTGCTTTCAGGGTACCCATGGAAACCCAGGTATCAAAGGTGAGCGAGGACCGAAAGGAAACTCGGTAAATGAATAAACAGCCTCCCTATAAACTAGTGTATCTTATTTTAGATATGTTTAAAGAATAAAAAATTAAGAAAACAAAGAGCATTGAGTATATGTCAATGCCAAAAACTTGATGATTTCTTTGAAGAATATAGGATATTCACTTCCTACATTATCTATCTGGTTTGTGTTAGCTTGTATTTACAAATTCTGAGTAGGATATGATTGATCATTTTAGTCTAATCTTTTGGAAACCTTGGGACTCAATAAATACAAACTTGTAATTAAATAATGGTGTCCTAAATTAATTAGCACAATGTTTCATGAATTATTAAGACATATTCCATATTAGATTGACATATGCACTTATGAGTTTTTACTGATCCACTGCTTGGATAGCTAACCAACGAAAGTAATAGACAAAACACCAGATTGTCTCTCACTCCCAGACCATCTTCAAGCATTTCCCTAATTCTTTTCTTTGTGTACCCATGAAAAAAATTCTAGATTAATTTTTTTAAATTATGTGTTCAGATTGATGTTGGGATGATGGTTTTCCAAGCTCAAGATTGACTGGAGGAATCACGGGACAGATTAGAAGATATAGCTATTGGAAAATTTGAGGCAAAATTTTGTATAATAAAAAATAATTATAATAAAGAGGAAAACATATAGGGAAATGTTAGCATCAAATACAATGAACATTGGGTTTATTTCTATAGTACATAAAGACTTAATAGAATAGATGAGAAAATATCAAGCCGCTAATGGTCAAAGGATGCAAACAATTTTAAAGAGAGGAAATAAAACTAGTAAATAAAGAAATAGAACAAACATTTAATTTCACAAGAAAATGAATAAAATTTAAATAGAGACAATGAGGTAGCATTTTATACTAAAATGCTAGCATTTTATACTAAAATGCTAGCATTTTATACTAGCATTTATACATTTATTTACATTGTAGTAGAAACTTTGGAGTCTAGAGTAATTGGGTTGTTTTGGTGGGGGCAAGGGAGCAATTTTTTAGTTTTCATAGTTTGCTTTTTTTCTGTATTTCAAATTCAAAAAATTTTATAATAGTTAACAGCAATATTAAAATAGTAATAATTAGTGATAGCTATGTGGTGAAATAGTTTGCTCTTCATTGTAAAAGTAACTTGGCATAAACATTTTGGAAAGCAATTAGGCACTACATAAGAGGCATTCGAATATTTAAAATTTTAACCTAATAATTCATTTCTGAGAATATATTTAGGGAGATAATGAAAAATATAATAAGTTAGATGCATAAAACTATTTTTGCTAATTGCCCACTTATCAAAGACTGGGAATTTAAAGTTCCTTGGATGGCTTTACCACACACACAAACACACACGTACACATACTCCCATACTCATTCACCTTATATGAGTCCAAATTAATGCCACCATGTCTTCTTCTTGTTTTATTAAATACCTGTTATAAATCTATGTTCGCATTTCATTTATTTGGCTTGTAATTTTGTGCCACATAATATATTTTTCTAAGTTTTGCTGAAATCAAGCAATCACTCTTGAGAACATTCTGGAAAACATTCCAAAGCCCCTTGGAGAAAAGCCAGAGTAGCTGGCTCCCAGTGAGTACAATGCTATATGTGAGAACAACGGCCCTGTTGTTAAACTGGGATGCAAGACTCAGCCTAAGCTGTGAATACGTACCTGGATCCTGCAGCCTCTACATCTGGCTTTACTCCAAAGGGCAAAGGCTATCTGAGCTGCTATTTTCTTCCCTAGATTGCATGGTGAAAATGCCAACCGGAAAGGCCAAGGATTTTTTTCCCCTTTGGATTAATTTATTAATGTGGGAATTCTGAATAATATATTTTATTGAGCAATCAGACTCTCTGCAGGGCTGTGGAGTTCTGAGGTTTTTTTTTTTATTTGTTACAGGGTGATGCTCAAAAAGGGGAACCTGGAGAAAGAGGCCCAGGGGTATGTATACAACTGGAATGCTTTCCTAAGAAAGTAATCTCAGGACGCCAAGATTCTATAATTGATCATGTCTACCCCTGAAGTGCAAGTGCAAAAATGATTTATATCTCTGCGTGCTTGTGATGATTCACACAGGCAATCAGACAGATAGAAACTTAGAAGTGGAAATGTGAGGAGAAAATTGCCTGCTCAATGGGAGTGATGCTGGGACAAATAGTCAACAACATAACATTCCCTGATGCCAAATTTGAGCCTGGTGAAAGGCTCAAATGAGAAAAATATTTTATTTCACTTCTTGCGTTTTTTTTCCAATAAGGAATAAATTAAAATTCTGGGAGCATAAAATTACATAATCTAAATTATGTTTTTGTGAATCCAATTCTACAGACCAAAAAAAATCATTCTAGTTGATTTATTATCCCTAAAATTAGATGCTATCTGAGGTTTTCTGAGAAATAATTACAGAAAATTTTTTCATTTGCATTTCAAAATGCAAAACTTTTGCAT
>NW_006436282.1:4953385-4962369 GCF_000325575.1 Pteropus alecto | reverse complement strand
GAAGGCCGTGTTACACTTCTCCTCTCAATTTGTCCCTTAGATGAAAACCTAGGATTCAGACTCAGAGGTTTATAAAACTGTTCTCTTGGTGTTTTTAATTGACTTCATAAAACAATCTGATAGAAAGGTTGATAATTTCAATGGAAATTCATTCAGAAATTTAGGTTATTCATTCAGGAAACATTGCTTGGGTATCTTCTACATATGAAGCATACTATTATGTGAAAATAATATTAAGACAAAAACAAAGCACTTATATTTTTGAAAAGTTTATTATCATATAGGAGAGATACTTAAAATAGCTACAATATGAATCAGAGTGTCAAAATATAAAAATTGCACATACAAAGTAATACAGACATTTAGAGATTAGAGCTGTCAGGTAGGTTTTTATGGGATGACCATTGAAGAGTTTAGGATTATGATAGGAAAGGACAAAATAGGAAGGTGGAAGGGGACAAGCCTTCCAGATGGAGAGTTCCCTGAGCAGCAACATGAAGAAAGGCAATGTGTTGAGGAGTGGCGAGACTGCATGCCTGCAGAGGCATATTGTCAGACATGGCTTGAAGGTCAGGGTGGGTACTTCATACCAGCAGTAAGGTCTGGGCTTTACTAGGTCATGAGCACCTCCTCCCTGCCCTGAGATTTTAGATGTGGCATATGATCCGAGAGCTGTGTATTTGGAAGATTAATCTGTTACGGCTCTAAAAGAGAAATTGAGGCAGGAAGAAGCAAAAGGAAGGAGCACTTAGATGGTTCATTGCTACAGCCTAGATGAGAAATAACAAGGACACGGGCTGGAGCTGCTCTGGCCAATATGAAAACCACTAGCCATATATGCTCACTGAGCAGCTAAAACATGGCTAGCTTGCATTGAGGTGTGCTGTAGAAATAAAATATACACCAAATTTTGATGTCTTATTAACAAAAAAAGATGTAAACTATTTCATTGGTAAATTTTCATATTGATTACATGCTAAAATGACAGTATTTTGACCTATTGAGATAAATAAATTATTAAAGATTTTATATGTTCATAGTTGCTTTTTAATATGGCTATTAGGGAATTTAAAATTACATATGTGGCTCACATTTGAGACTCATGTTGTATTGAACAGAATTGGCTATGGTCATGACAAAATAGAAAGGAAGAGACACTGTGAAAATGATAAAAGCATAGAAATGATAAAATGTGGTGACTGCCTCTAACTCATATATTCAGCAAATACTTAATGAGCACTTTCTCTGCATTGGTCCCTATGTTAAGTGCTGGGAATATAGGAGTGAGCAAGACAGATAGGCTCTGTTTCATAAAATGTTCTAGCCAGGAGGCAATAGATAGGCAAACAAATGAATAAGAATTTCAGTCAATGATAAGCATTACGAAAATACAAAACAAGGTCACGAGGGTATTTTAAACAGAAACAGCAGTAGGGACAAAGGCTCTGGGGTGGAGCCTTTGGCAGTCTCAAGAAATGGAAAGAAAGCCAGAACTTGATGAAGAATGTTGGCAGACAAGATTACAGAGATAGGCATGGTCTAGATCACAATGGTCCTTGTTGGCCAGGGTAAGGAAGGGAGATTTAAAACTAGGTGCAGTGGAAACTATTGGAGAATTTTAATTGCTTGAATTAGAGGAATGTATGGAGAGAGTGGAGAGAAAAGATGATTATAAACTTTCGATCCTGTATAATATGGAATATGATAGTATCATTAACAGAAATAATAAAGTCAGAAATGACTTCGGAAGAGATTGATGACTATGGTTTTAGATATTTTAAATTTGAATATTTAAAAACTAGTAATTAAGATGCCATGAAAGAAAAAAAAGAAATAGAAAGAAAGAAAGAAAACTGATAGCAACCAAATAAATTAACCAGAGATTCTAGAAAGAAAAACAGAGGAAAAAAAGAACAATATACTAAAAAGCTAATACTCCTTTATTTTAGTAAACTATATTGACTCCTTCCTAAATACAATCTTAACTCTTTTAACATAAAGTAATGACAGAATTTTAAATATGGTTGTGTGTTGTAAGGGATGGAAGGCACCTCAAGTTTCCTGAGATTGGAAGTCTAGCTTTCTCAGCACTGCTAACATGAATTGTTTTCATAAAGAACCACAGTTTAACTGTTTATGCTGTGGTCCATAATTTTAAGCATAATACTAAAAATCAAACCATTTATGTGAGTAAATATTTCTAAAAATGGATTAAATTGTAGCTACAATATTTTAGGCTAGTTTTATTTTTATTTTTTATTTCTTAGTGACCACTCATTTGGCAAGAAGTGTTATTTCCTCCTTGAAGTTTTTCTTTTTTTATCTTTTGTAAAAAAGTCACACACAGAACAAAATTTTGTAGCCTGACTCTTATGAAACTGTAAGAATAGCTTGTTTATTCCACTAGTTTCCTGAGCCCACTTAAAATATGCCTTACAATTCTATTTTCATATTTGAAAACTACAGTTGTATGAAAAAGACATGAAATCTTATTTGAAAAAGACTTGCTGTTGCTTACAGTTGGTAAATTTCTGGTCTATTTTATATTCAGCATTGTATTATTTAAAGGGTTTATGGGCATTGACACAATGGAGAGGGCTGTGCAGGATTCTCAAGAGTGACACAGAAGAACAGAATCTCTGGCCCCTTATTTATCATGAGACAAAATATAGTAACTTAAAGGTCACTGGCTTGTTAGAGTTTGATAAAGGAACCATTCATTTCCTTGATATTTATATTCTAGACCAAATTTGAAAGGAGGACCATAATAGATATAAATATTTACAAATATTTTAAAGGTCATTATCTCAGCCCATCCTCAAAGCCAACTTCTCTACCAGTCTCTGTGAAACATTCTCAACTGTGATAGTTAATAATTTAAAAGTCACTATACAATTTTGAAAGGACCATTATAAGTCTTCACTTCTACAATGAGTTTCAGCATAGTTTCTCCTTCAGCTTGTGGCCAAAGGGAAAGAAATTGGGTTTGAAAAAATATCTGGAACTGAGAATAGAGTGTAATAAAGGGAAAAATAGGTTATTTTCTTTTCCCTAGTAAATACGCATTCCCTAAGCACAAAGCAAAGTGAAATAGCTTACGTATATATGGCCTTATTTTCCAAGACTGTACAGTTGTGTTTTTGTTATGTTATAAAAGAAAAACATTAATATTTCCTTCATCTATACCTTCTAATATCATATTTTACTCTTTCTTTTCTTTCTTTAATTAGGGAACTCCTGGGTACAAGGGTGAGAAGGTAAGTTTGTAACAATAAATAGACCAGAATTCCAGAAAGGAAAACAGAAACATAACTGTATTTATGTACTTAATAAAAGTTATTTTCCTTTATTTTTGTGAGTCTAGATTTCTTAATTTCCAAATACACTCTTAACTCTGTTAACATGAAATAATAATAGGACTTAACATATGGGTGTGTGTTGTAAGAGGTGGAAGGCGCCCTGAGATTACTGATGTTAGTAATTACCCAGCCTCTCTTAGCTCAGCAAACATGAATAGAGAGCCCCATTAACAGCTGTGCAGTACAGATATCCAGACCAAAAGTTTCTATATACAAATAGATGCAGAAATATTGCAATTAGTTTGTTGCTTTGGTCTTAACTTCCTATAAAACCTAGACACTAAACCCTCTCTTTTTAGAGGATTTATCCTAGTTAAGCAGTGAACCACACTGACTTCATTCTGTCAGGCATCTGGGTGGAGATTGTAAGGGGCAGTAAATTTGAGAAAGGAAAGTAATGGGTTGGTAGATTATTCGCAAATTACAAGTTTGGAAACTTATCAAAGTAATTCGAAGAAATTAACAGACCGATTTAGAATAAACAAGTTGAACTGGGGCTCAGAGAATCTTTGAGAGTGTTCAATAGTTCATTAATCAATCTATGCCATAGTTCTATTATCAGATTTTCTGTGTGAAATCAGAGCATGTCCCTATCATCCATTCTGTCCTACATGTGGTACAACCTTCAGACCTGGGTAAGAAGCATGCGCTTTAGTGGGTCCTGCTCTGTGTCTCCTCTGTCTCCCTTAGGATTTCCAGAGCAAGAGTCCTGTGTGCCCTTGGCCCAGATCATGCTTTGGGTAACCAAGACCCTAGAAGCCCCTGCAACATGGTCTGAGCCTGCTCTGAAGGCATGCACAAACCCCTTTCCTGTGCCTGTCTTCTTTCCTGGCCTGAGGGGAAACCAAATGATGCTGTTTGTTAGGGCAGGAGGGGGCCTTGGAGGGAGCTTTGTTGTGCTGCCTGAGGCACCTTCCTGTACATGCACGCACACACTCAGAGCTCCTCTTATTGTGGAAAAAGCTGGAGGTGGGAAGCCAAGTGGGGGCTTGGCTCTAGGCTGTGGGCAAGAGACTATACTCCTACATGGACCTCTGAGGAATCCCAAAATTCTTTGATCTTTTAAAATTTGTTTGAAGATATGTCTGTCAAGAAAGGAAGCTAGAACATGACCAGTTCATTAGCTTGATTCATATCTTTCAACTGTTAAGGTACATGGTATGTGGGCCTCTGCTTGTTCTCTTCCCTGGCCCTGCAATATTAGGAGTGAACCTTCATACAGGCAAATAAATATGTTCCCAATCACTGGAAATATTAGGCCTAAAAAGGGAAGCATGTAAGACATGCCATGATTCTGCACTTTGCCATAAGCACCTGGGAAACTTGATGTCTTGGAGTGCCTATTTCATCACCCATGTAAAATCTGATTAATACAGGCCTCCCTAATTTATGGGGTAAAGGGAGAATCAAATGGAATATTGGAGGTGGCAATACATTATAAACTGTTTGCTGTTCTGTAAATGTAAGTCACTATTATGAAGAGATAAGGAATAAACGATAATATAGGAAAGCTGTAAAAAGTATTATGATTGTAAAATTGTCTATATGTACCTGAAAAAAATTATGGAGGCCTTCCTATCCCATCTTGACTTATATATAAAGAGCCAATTAGCAACACCAAGGAGCTATATATAGAAAGATTCACTGGAGAAGTTCCTACTTGGAAAATACAAGCTGTAAGAGCAAAGTGACCCTGAACCATCGACATTCAAACCAGAGTTTCACCAGGAGCAGCAGCATTAGAAGTCAGAGGCTGGGAGCAGAGTTAATCTGTTTGTAGCTTTCTGAAGCACTTGCTATCTGGAACTGTGTAATTGCGGCATTCCATAGGGATTAATGAACCCACCAAAAAAAGGAAACGCCTTTGCAGAGGCAAATAACATGAGTACAGTATTTTCATTGATGAAAATTTGCCTCTCAAACAGACACTGTTCCTCAGGACCCTATAGCTAACAAATCTGTCTGGACAAACGGAATGTGATTTCTGGCCAAAATAATTTCGAGTGTATTTATGGTACTTTTCTGTTTTATATTTTGGTGGTTGACTCATTTTATTCCCATCTTACATTATTAAATTAATTGCTTTCTAATTGATTCTTCAAGAGTGACTTTCCATTTGCATTCAGAAATAAATGTTCGACTTGTTCTAAGTGAAAGCTCAGTTTTTCCTGGATTGGTTTGACTCACAACATGATGTGGAGAGAGAACAGACTGCTTTTGAAGAGAGGCATAGCTGGATCTAAGAATTGCACCTTCCTCTTTCCTGCTCTGATTCTAGCATGCAGCACCCTAGGCAGAAGTGTCAAGTTCATGGCAGTGAGCCATGTTCAACTTTGGGCGGCTAATGAAGAACATGGACATGGGAGTTTAACAGACTCAAACTAATGGTCATGGGCAGATTAATCTCTCTGAGTCTCATTTTCCTTATGTATAAATGGAGATATATATATACCTGGCCAGGCTGCTGTGGGGATTGCAATAATGTAAAGGCTTTGACACATACTTTGCATCTATAGTTGGTGGTTACAATTGTGATTTCCCTTCTTAGAGCAGTGGTCTGCTGGGTGGCTGTCAATCTATAAATCGTTTGTTGCTATTTTGTGATGAGATAGAGCTTGCACCAGAATATATATCCACTATATCACTAAATATACTGTTTAGTTCAACTGACATTTATTTTCACAGCAAGACTTTCTTGATGAAGTAAACGGGGCACTGATGTACATTTTAGTGCAAGTTCCTTATGTTGTTGGGTAATGGTTCTTCAAGTAGGATGTGTTAGAGCAGCATATAGAAAATAAAGTAGCAGCAGCAGTAGAAACTAGTAGTGAGGGCACTGGATTAGAAGTCATGACTAGCACGTATATTTAAAACATTTAACCTCTCCAATTGAGTTGCCTTATCATAAAAATATTTTTTTGAGGCTCAGAATATAAAACCACTTTAAAATTCTAACTTTAGTTGTTATTCTAATTGACTTTATTACATTTTAGTTCAATTATTAGAAGTTTTAGAAGTCCGATATAATGGATTGGTATTCAGGATTAGTATAATGGATTAGTAACATTTTTGAATCACACAAATTTTCAGTCTATAAAATTGGGCTAATCATATCTACCTCAGATAGTTAATGTCAGATTAACTGAGATAATGTCTGTAAAATAACATTAATAATAAACTGTGAAACATAATTTAAATGTTAGCTTTTTTCATTAATATTCCAGGAGAGCAGGACAGTGGAGAATGATGATGGAAAATACATAGAAAGCTTGCCACCCTGCGGCAAACATTACTATCTGATCAAAGTTGTTACGCGGGTCTGGAGAATGGTGCCATGGAAACAGTAGGGACCCTGAGTCTGAGTAGAACTGGGTTCGGACCTTGATGGAAGGAAGTTATCTCAAGCTTAAGTTTTCTCAACTATAAAATAAGAATTGTAAAATTGATCTCTTTGGGCTGTAAATTAAATCACATATGCAAAGGACATGTAATATAATGGTAGATGCTCAGTAAGCCTTAGCTTCTTTCCTTTTAATTTTCATCTGTCTCTCAAAAATGTTAAACCTCATTAGGTGGTATCATTGATTTGATTCTGTCAAGTTAAGAATGATTCATTGATAACATTTTTCAGAGTTCAATGTCCAAATAACCCACAAGACTGAGTATAAAACTGGGTATAATCCATCAGAGTGCTTATGTTATAAGATTCTACTGGCAATCTTTAAAAGAAAATCCTAACACTGAATGACAGCAAATGTCCTCTTATTTATTTTATTTATTTATTTTTTTAGGGTACACGCGGAGAATGTGGTAAACCAGGAATAAAAGGTGACAAAGTAAGGAACATATTTTAAAAATGCTAACAGCTGTGATCCTTTGGGGCTGACTTTCCTTAAGAGGAAATTCCTGAGATACATTATGTTGATCTCACTGCTGGAGTTGAAGAGTCATTGGCTCAATTTTCACATGGGCAAAACATGAAGCAGAAAACAAAGCCATACCTAACTTTAGTTAATAGTGCCCCCAAACGCCTTTCTTATAAAGCATTAAGACTTTGTTTTGTGACACCCTAACCTTTGAAGCCAGGCCTACTGAATGTTATGATGAAAAGAATAATTTAACCAGCAAAGTCAATTCAAGCTCTTATTGGGTCAAAGTAGAATTGTTTTCCAGGTGTGAACACTGAAAACAAGCATTTTCCAAAGTAGAGTGAAGAACTTAATTAATGAA
The DNA here is from genome assembly GCF_000325575.1 of Pteropus alecto. Lineage (NCBI taxonomy): Eukaryota > Metazoa > Chordata > Mammalia > Chiroptera > Pteropodidae > Pteropus > Pteropus alecto. The sequence continues at coordinate 4,954,780 of NW_006436282.1, read as the reverse complement.
ATAGTTATAAATAATGTGGCAAAACTAGATAGTGATTTGAAAATTTGAAAATACAGCACGCCACAGACAATTGCATAGGTATTTACCTTTCATTGAAAAATAAATATGAATAAAATATTTAAACTGGAGACAATATCAAATATGTTAAGGAGTTCTTTAATGGACCGGAAACACATAAAGAGTACATCTGAAACATAATAATAAGGGTCAAAAAAGTACACTATAAAAATAAATGGTTTTCATTATAGTTAAGAACTATTAGCGGCATGCCACTAAGATATCAAACTCTTTCAATACCTGTATTTAATTATGAAAGAGAGTCAAGGAGAGAAAATGAGGCAGAAAATGAAAGCAGAGAATAAGATAATGACAGTGGCCTATGTAACTGAACTCTTCTGAAAGCTTTTAAACTACTCTATGGTTAAAGGTCACGTGGATCTGAAATATGTAGGCTTGGTAATTATCTCTGGGCAAAATAAAAAGTGTGATAATGAATGGATTTTTTCCTAGAGGATAATTGATACTGAGAAATGGACTTGGAATTGAAAATAGAGAAAGAACACATAAGAACAGAACAAAAACAAAAGTCAGACAATAATTGGGAAAACTATTTGAAATGAAAATGGCTGACAAATAGTTAATGTCATATTTCATTGACGAAGATGCCAACAATTGTTAAATGCCCTATTATATTCTGTGCCAGAAAGAAAGAAAAAAGACTGCCAATTATAAAGATGCAATTGATTGTCAGATATATTCCAGTGTCAGGGATACAAAAATCTGAAAAACGCATGTCTAGAATCAAAGAAATATAGTGTCCTTGACATGAAGAGTTCACACAAGTTCGTAAGTAAAACACATAAAGAACATGAAGAAACAAAAAAGGAAATATAAATGACTAATAAATAAAAAATATCCAAATACACTAGCAATTAGATAAGTGAAACTAAAACATTAAAATATTATTTCACCTATCAATTGAGAAAACATTGAAATAATATATAATACTCAGCGTTGATGTGGATTCTCTATAATATAAAGATATGTTCTCTCTATTCAGGTAGTGACAATGGCAATCTGAATGAATTTCACAGAGGAAAGTTTCACGTTTTCTTCCTACATATGGTGTGAGAGACAAGAGAGTGAGAGAAAATCTTAAATGTCCTTATTGTCTGTCTCTGCATTAGTCAGCCTCTTCTAGGAACTTATCCTTAGGAATGAGTCAGAGATTGGACAAAGATTTATACACAAAGGTATTCATTATAATATTGTTTAAAATAGTAACCATCAGAAACAATTTAAATGTCCAAGCTAGGGAAATGAGTATATAAATCATGATAGATTCATATTCTTGAAAATTATTCACTTTACTAAGAATTGTTAATGACATGGAAT
>NW_006436282.1:4928526-4953361 GCF_000325575.1 Pteropus alecto | reverse complement strand
TTTACCACAGAAGACCAAATAGGTATGACACAAAACTGGATATGCACTTTGACCAAATTATTTGAAAACAAATCTATTGGAAATAAAATTGGATTAAAATACGCTATACTTGTGAGGGACGCTCATAGAATAGAACAAAAGCAGGAAAAAGGTGGAAATCTGAGAAAGAGACTAGACTATATTATACTTTCATAAAAATAAACATTAAAGCATTTCCTAGTTATGGAACATACCAAAATATTTTCTATTAGAAGAGTGTTGAGTATAAACAGTGTTTTGCCAAGTTTCATGTTTTGAAGTTGAGTAAAAGAGTGATCTAGACATTGAGAAAACTCATTAAATTAGTAATTTAACTGACATTATCTTGTTGGAAGAAAACAATATTCCACTAAGTTTATTGCTTTAAAGGAATCCTAAGAAACTTTTACTCTTATCACAATGTCAATAAATAGGCAAAAAATTTACATGTAAAATTGTTTTCATGGAGTTCATTTGCTAAAGGAAAGTTTGACCCCTATGTGGTTAATTAGGATCATTTCCTTAACAATGAATCTGTTGACTTTGACGTTAGGATAACCTGGGAAGACTGGCCATTACTGAGAACATACTCCCTCCTCTTCCACCTATAATCATTGCACTTTGAGACTGATATTTAAAGTGATTTACCATTAATTTTATTCCACAGGGATCTCCAGGACTATATGGACCAAAGGGACCCAGAGGACTTCAGGTAAGGAGAGTAAAACCAAATCTAAGTCTAGAATAGAATCACATAAAGAGCTTTTAAAAATCCTTACGCCCACTTGCAGAGTCACTAGAAGCTCCAACTTTCAGTTATAGATGCCTTAGATATATTTTTTAAAAAGTTGTTCATTTAAAATCTTCCAAAAAAGAGGTCCAGTATAGGAATAAGTTTGGAAACACAGGTTTTGAAAACAAACACCTCATTAATAAATGTTTGCTCTCAGCTTAAGTACCATGTCAGAAGCTGCGTATTTGAGACAAGAAATTTTTATTTCATTCCATTTGTCAATCCCACATTACCACAATTTAACTGAGCTGTATAGTCTGACTTCTAACTCTAGGATATCCAGGGACCCTAATGAATAATTCATTCCTGATGGGCCTTTTGTACACAGAACTAATTCCTGGTTTTCATCTTGGAGCAGGGCATTAGTGGACTTCCGGGGGATCCAGGCCCGAAGGGATTTCAAGGCAATAAGGTAATCATATCCTTGGGTTAAAGACAGGCAGAATGCCTTTCCCCAGGTGAGCTATGGTAACAGTATTTTATTTAGGCAGAAGTCAATGGACTCTCTGAAGAAGTATCTTTAGAAATACATAGTAACCTACAGGTCTATACATAGAATCATGTTCATGTACATGCAGAAAGTCAGTGGCATAGCTTTACATTTATTATATTATTCAAAGGGGCATTATTAAATGTAAACTATTATCAGAATTTTTGCAGTGTTTCTTACTCTGCCCTGTAGTCATTATATGGCTCACTAGAAACTGGTAAGTAGCAAAAAGTAACTCAATTTAAATGACTATTTCGCACAAGTACTGCCAACCCAATAATCAGTTTATAAGGGAAGAGAATTTACAACATAACAGCAGAAATCAAGCTTTTCTTTTCTAACAGGGGTACAATCTCAATGATCATTACCATGCTTGTAAAGTCATTCCACGGATAACAAGGCAAGACAAAAGGGAGGGGCTGAGTAAGAGCCAAATAAAAACAAAAGATGCTATAAGAAGAATCTTGAAAAGACCTTCTTTAAGGCTTTGTTTTCCAACAAGAGTGGCCATTAATTTGCTAAAAACTAGCCTTTTAATCCCTTTGTAATTCTTCTCAATGCTTAGTAAATTTCACAGATATAGTAAATATCCAGTTGAATTAGTGACTGGAGATCTGTGGAATTTATAGCGGTAATAACAGCAGAAAGTGCTATCCCCAACGGACCCTAGATAAAGCCGATATTTTAAAAGTGCTATTAAATTTAAGTTGTGGGGAGTAGCTGGACTACTTGAATGTTCTTTTTCTAGAGGAAAGGGAGTGACAAGTATAGTATTTTTAATGAGATAAAGACGATGTGTGATTTCCCAGGACACTTTTAATTGGCAAATTAAAATAGAATGGGCTTCTCAGTGGGAGTGTGCTTAAGCTTCATCTGGAAAAAAGTGTCTTTTGCAGTCCTTGCCTGTGATTAATTTTCTCTGGGGAAAGGAAATGGCTCTTTGAATACTGAGTAGGTTTTACAAATTTGCTTTGTAGGTAAAATACTGCAACAAGAAAAAAAAATGTTTTGACAGTTGTGCTTATTTCTAGGGTTCCTTGTATACCTAGGATGATAGTTCTATGTCTGTGGAAAAGACACTTAAATTCAGGGATCAGGGTTGGAGTTGTTTGAGCCATAAAGAGATATTAAAAATCACACTGGCCAGAAATTTTTATTTCAGAAAATGAGAAACGAAATCTGGAGATGAAATGGCTTGCCCGAGGCAGAGGCAGAGGCAGCCTCATCAGCTCTGGAGGGCATCTGAGGTGCTGGGCTGAAAGCTGGGCATATGGCTTTGGGAGATGGTTGGTGGCAGTCCATAAAAAGATGGCATTAGGTTTTTCTTTTTAAATAAATTTATTTCAACAAAATTTAGCTTTTAATTTCAACAATGCATTAATTCTTAGAAAAAATAATGAGTCAAGTGTTTTTGAGAGGCTCTAATTTTCTGAGAAAATAACACTTCGTGCTTGACTTTCACAACCTCGTAAGAGGAGTCATTGTTCCAAAAGTATTCAAGGACTCTGTCAGCTTTCCAAGGGCCTCTCTTGAGAAAAGATTTCTTAAATTGTGGTAAAAGATACATAACATAAGATTACCACTTCGATGTTAATCACTAAATTCTCTGCCAGGTGAACACACAGAGTTCATTGTCAATTGACAAGATGTCAATTTCTAGAGCATGTTTGAAGCTGTTGGAAGGGAGGGAGGCGGGAATGAGTATCTCTTATTCCCTCTAGTTACATTTGTGGTTTAAAGTCACAAATTTAGTGGTCTTTTAATTCTGACTTGAGACTAGGATTAATTTCTACTTCTTTGGATCTGTCAACCAGAGATGCATATCACATTGATCATTAATTTTTTTCTAAAAAAGGTATACATTTATTAGCGTATTATCTTAAAAGTCAGATTTCAGGGGATGGTTTCATTTTGCATTCCAGAATGTACTTCTAAATCTTAAAGACTTAATACACTTAAAGACTGAATAAAATTTCCTCAATCTGAAAGTAATGTTTTCTGGTGACATTTCTTTTTATCCATTACCATTTTATTACATAATGTTTTTAAGAAATTATTATTGCAATTTGTGTGAAAACAATCTCTACAATCCAGTAATTTTGTATTTTCTAATGGACACAGGATTATTTTTTTAAAAACTTCTATAATAATAGATAACACATTTCTTATATGTATACTATGTACAGATACAGTTCTAAATACTCATTTAAAACAATATCACCTTTCAAGGCACAATCTTTTCTAACTCCATGGTACAGATTAGTAGGCTACTAAGGCACAGAAAATTTAAGCAATGGCTCCAAGTCTATACAGCTACTGAAGGACAGAGTGAGGTTTCAAACCCAGCTAGTCTGCTTTTAACCACCATGATACATTCATCCCCATAGGATAGTTGCTCAATTTCCTGGATAGCAACCTGAGATAAATGCATTTCTTTTGGACAGTATGGAAATCGCACCTGTCTCTACTTTCAGTGTACTATGGCTGGAAACAACAGTCTGTTGAGAGGTGCATTTCGACCTAGTTTTAATGGTCATCTGGAAATGCAGAAAAAGAAGGAAAGGAATTGCATAGGGAAAAAATAAACCAATAGAATGCTTTTTCAAATGTTTTGTTTCTTACAAAAACTTAAAACAGAAACCTTTCGACTTGTAACATTTGGGAAGATTCCCTGAGAGTTTCTAGATGGGGCTTGCCTCTGCTTTAAGTTTGTAAATGGTTTCTCTCATGAGCTACAACCCTGTTTTGTTGCTCCAGTGGTTGGATTTTCTTCATCAAAGGGTTTGCAGTAAAGGTGGCCAACGAACTAAAGAGAAAAAATAGGATGTGCTAAATCAAGGAAAAATGTGATTCTGGCCCTGTTTCAAAAATCACATGTGTCATTAATATTTTCCATGTGTAAAGTAGCTCCTATTATCTGAATACCCTTGTTGCCTTAGAAACAAAACACGGATGTCCCTCGCAATGAAGCCTTGGTTCTCAGGGCACCTCAGCCTCTCTCAGGCATGAGGGGAAGGTGGTGGCATGCGTAAGGAGGACATCCCGCAAATCTCTGAATCAATTAGAATTATGATCAGGCAAGTGCCTAAGAAGCCTTCTCCCTAGTGCTGAAATGAGCATTGTGCTCTTTCTGAGTAAAAACCCTGAGGGCCTAGGAACCCTACTCCAGCTTCCAAAGGCTGCAGTGGTGGTTCAGGTTGCAGTCACAGTTGGCCATAGAATGGGCCCTCTCATAACTGGAAAGAACGGCTCAAGATTGGCAGGCCTTTCAAATCACAGAGGACAAATTACCAAAATTAGATTTGAAGAAATAAACACCGAATGCTAGGTGATTTTCCCCATTTCTTGATGTTTTTCTGAAGTTATTTCTGAAGGATATTGCTTCCTCAAATCTCATGCAAATCTGCTCTTTCCAAGACCCTCTTTGTGCTCCTGGAAGGAGGAACTACTTATTGTGGATTGACCAGAAAACAGCTTGTGACACGTTGAAGTATCTAAAGCTAGAGCTTCAGTGCTAGGGCCAAAGGGCACTAGGAAATAGTCCAGATGCATTTTCCTAAGTTAAAGTACCACACATTAATCCTCAATTTAAAAATATCTTAATATTATATATTAATTTGTCTCAATAAATTGCCTCTCTCCTTCTAACCTCTTCCATTGTTTTACTCTAGGATGTTCACACATTTTCTGCAAGATTTACCACACCCTAAGTGTTTTCTTTTTGTGCTACACTCAAGTGTAGGAAACCCAAAGTCCTTTGGCATATGAGACTTGATCTTACCTTACATTCAGTTTATCTTCTGAGATGTTAAGAAAATCCATATAGAAATGTCACCAGTCTGGGTCAGTTTAATAAACTGGATATGATTCAAGGTAAATATTCTCCAATGAATCAAACATTCGTCATCCATTGAAAATGAAGAAAGGACCTAGTATTAATGAAAAAAACAGAACTTCTGTTTCAAGAGGAGTAGTGAGAGAAAATTAGGCACTTAGACCACATCAAAGTTCTGTAGCACACACCATCACCATAATTCTTAAACACCCTATTCCTCCTTATCTAACTTTGTCTAACTGCCATTTTTCTCCATCCCTTATTTTGAGGTTCCCAAGCACAGTAGATATTTTTCAAGTTGTCACTATTTTTATGAAGAATTTAAGTAAGAGCTAAATATACAGATCCTAAAATTAAAACTATAAGCCTAGTAAACAACCCTATACAACATCTTGTTTCCTTCAAAATGCTCTATGAAAAGAGGTCAATTTTTAAAAGAAGGCTGGCCATCAACCTTTGACATAGCTACCAGGAGTGCATATGCAGATGATTTTCGTAGCTGGCAGTGTGCTAATCAAGTTTCGTTTTAGCTTTCATATGTTATGCCTTTAAACGTTCCTAGCCTTCTCTCAGACATGCACCTCTGGTGGGAGAATTGAATAGAACTCTGTGGGCCCATCACTTAAAAAAAAAAAAATCTAAAGCAGAAGATCCAGCAACAATGGGTCAGGAACACACAATCACATTTAAGAGAGAAAAAAAATTATCATATGCACACTCACACATTTAAGATAAGCAAAATATAAGTATTTGTTGATTGAATGAATAACTGAATAACTGAATGAGTGAAAGGTGTTAAATGAAATGAGTTGTCAACAGTAGCATACTGCAGACTGGTCAAACAGGTAGGAGCCTAAGAAGTCTCTTAGTTTGTCAATTTTGAGGTTATTGGAAACCTTTGAGAAAGCAGTTTCAATAGAAAAATTAGGGAGATGACAATGGATTGTGGAAGAAATCAGAGCGAAGGGTACAGTAGTTGGGAATTTTTACCATTTTTCTGAGATATTTGGATAATAAAGAGAAACAGGACAGTGTTGACATAACTCATCAAAAGCTTCTTGTGCAGTAAATAATCTAATGTGTTTATAATTTTACTTCTCATAATGGCATGAAGCCTTGGGACTTAATTTTTTTTTAGTTTCATTTTTATAACTTAGAGTCTCATGTTTTTTTTTTAATGTTAATATTTTCACTAGAACAGAAAAAATCATTAGCAAAGACTTAATAGTTTAAAAATTACATTTCTATTTTGGTCATTATTTAAATATTTGATTTTACTCAAAGTTAGCTTAGTAACTTTAGCTGGTCAACCTATTAAACATAACTAATACTTCAACTGTGGTTTGAGAGTATTTCAATACCACAGATATGAACAACATGAAGAATTTTAAACTTTCTCCTTATTTCAGTTCTCACACAACTCAAAAACTTAGTAATCTCCTAACATCATGATGTGGCTTTCAACTACCAGAAAAAAACCATGATTTGTAATAAAATATAATTCTTTATAACTCAGCGAGAAGTAAATCAGGTGAAATATATATAGACGCCAACAATTCCTAGTACAGAATAATTAATCAAACAAATCTTGTTTTTTTTTTAGGTTCACAGCTCTCTTAACGGAATGACTATATTTTTGACTTCATATAAAGTATTTTAAGTACAGGGTACTGGAACTCGTTAGCTTTTCCAATTATCCAAAAACAATAATGGACCTTCTGGTTCTGGCAGGCCAACAACTTTGAACAAGGTTGTGACTGCTTTGTGTATAGAGGTGCAACAGGAAAAATTTCTTTACAACTTTAATTATAAATATCTGTTTAATGAAAACTCAGAGCAAACTTGCCAAGCTATGTGAATGTTTTTCCTCTAGAGATGTCAAAGTCTAAATGCTATTTCTGTCCTTGGCTAATTAAAGGGAAAGAATCATTAGTAATCCAGCGATTCTTGTTGTGGAAAGGGCTTTGACCTACACGCACATCTGCCCGCCAGGACTCTAAATGAGCTTATTAACTCACTTGACATGAGACAACTGATAGTGACAACTTGAAGTGGCAGAAAATGTGGGATGTCAGCCAATGGCTTCAAGGTAGATGATTTTCATTCCCAAATATCTGACGCATGTGGTTCTCAGCAGATGGATCTATGATTTGCGAAGGAGAAGTGTGTGTGTGTGTGTGTGTGTGTGTGTGTGCAGGGACCGCTAAGGTGAAAACTCTGATGGATCAAGAAACCCAACATGCTGCCAACATTTCCCACAAAGGTACCGAGTCTAACCTACATGCCCAATCAAGCTGGGCCTAATGTGGAATAGAATTAGTTACTGCAATGTCTTCGGAGGGATGTCAGAATTTTAAAAAATAATTATATCAATGTCCTTAATTCAAGTAAGGTACAACAGCACATTGCAACATGGAAAATTAAGTTTATTCCAAGCTAAGGTAAAATATACATAAGATTTATCATTTTAACTATGTGTAAGTATACAATTCAGCAGTATTAAATATATTCGCAATGTTGTATAATCATCATCACTATCTATACCCATAACTTTTCATCCCCTAATATAAACATTGTACATTTTAAACAACAACTCTCCTCATTTCCTCCTGTCTCCAGTCTCAAGGTAAGTTTTTAAGAAACATATTACACTGTCATATGAACCTATCAGTTTTCTCTTATAAACTGATGTTTTTGTTCTCAGATTTGTGGAGAGGGTTCACTTTGAATGTTCTCCAGTAACTTATTTTGTGCTGGAGGCATCCAATGTCCACCAGAGCTGTGATTCTTAAAAGCTCTGATGAGCTGTTGACTAGTCCTTCCTTTTATGGAAAATTACACACAATTTTTTAGATTTTATAATATATGATGAAATATGACTTTCCAATTAGATTGAGCCATGTGAATTGCCATTTTTATAGGTTGACATGGTTGAATATTGTCAATTTCATGTGGTTTAACCTAATAGCATTAAAAAAACAAGTTAAGAATTACTGATGTTTGGTACAATACAGTAATTTTCATTATATTCTTCACCAATTCTTTATTATTATAGAGTTTTTTTCTTATTTGTAAAAAATAAGTAGGTGGAGTGATATTCAAAAATATTGTAAATGGGTATTTGAAATAATGATGGTTCCAAACTAAGTGCAGTTGGTTAACAACTGGTTTATTTGTAGAATTACAGAGTATGATCACAGTATTGTCAATCATAATTTATATTACCTTTACCACTAACTCAGTTACAACACTGATTCAGGCAAACTTTATGTGCCTGAAATGGCATGTGAGTCAGCTTGTATAAGTGTATTTCCTCTTGGCTTATATTTTACTTGAGAGAGTCTTGGTCTTCATATGATGGATCTACAACTATAGGTAGATTGTAACTATCTGACTTTTGTGTTTTTCATCCTATGATAAAGATATGAATTTAGCCTGCAATCACATGATTTCTGAAATACTTAAGAAAAGAACTGAAAAGGCCAAGAGGCTGTTTGCATGGTGATTAAAGGACTGGCTCTAACACCAGACTGCTGGAATTTAAATCCAGCTCTCTATTCTATTAGCTTTGTGACAGGCAAGTTACTTTTCCTCCTCATGCTTCAATTTCCTCATCTATGTAATAGGTTAAGAATAGTACCTCCCTGTTAAAGTTGTTTTGAGAATTATATGAGTTAACATACGTAAAACATTTAGAATAGCTCCTGTAACAATAAGTGCCATATATATTGGCAATAATTATTAAGCAGTTAAGGATTTTGACAACCCTTCTTTTATTAACATAGAACTGATGTGTTTTCTAAAAATAAACCTCTTATTACATAACACTTCCTCTGAAACAAGAGAAATTAGGGGCTAAAAATATGGCTTGATTTAGTAAGTATTTGATAAATATTAGTCCCCCCTTTTCCTTCTTTCAAAAAAAAGACCCTTTCTTGACTTTTCTCCCAAGTCTTGTATATAGTCATCACTTCCCTGGGTTTCAACTAAGAATGTATCTAGGCCATACTTGAATCATTTGGTGCCGACAAAATGTTTATCCATTATTTTCTTTCATTTGAAAACTATGAGAATATTTGTCGTAAACTTAAGATATTAAAGTCGGTGCTATACATATCTGGAAAATAATAAATAGAAATTGCTAAAACATCCTAATGTTAAGAAGAGCACAAGATATGATTAAAATGTTCATAATTTTATTATTCAAGAAATGGTAAGGTCCTCAAAAATTTCCTAGAGTCTTGAACAACAATTCATTATTTATTACCTTTGAGAAAGGAAAAATGTTGACTTCGGTTAGATTCAGTGTCTGGAAATAAGAGTGTGGGTTTTCTCTAGATGAACTTTCTATACAGCGTAACCTTAGGCCATCTATTGGAATTTCATGACTCAGCTGAAAAAAGAAAAACAAAAGATTACTTGTATCTGGGTAAGTTTGTAAGAGAAACTATGTAATAGTACTTGATACCATGCAATTTATATACAGTTGCTCAATTTGTATGAAGTTGCTTTTATATACAGCAAACCAGGTGGACACCAGAGGTGCATTCCCAGACTCCTAACTCCACTAGCTTAGACCAGATTTCCTGTTTTATTCACCTCCAGCAGCTCGCATAGCACCTGATCCCTAGTTGCTGCTCAGTAAATGCTGCTTGGATGGTTGAGTGAATAATATCAATTAGCTGAGCACTGAGAATGCAAAGCTGAGCAAAATCACACAATATCCTTCCCACAGTCTAGGGAGAGACATATTAATAAAATGCAAAGTTGCAATTACAATGAGTGCTCAGAAAAAAAGAAAATGGTGCTATCAGTGTCTCAAGAACAGGGATTTCACCAGACTGGGGAAACGCTTCCTGAAGCCCTACTGTTCAAAATAATATCTGAAGGATAAATAAAGATTGATTAGGAAACTAGGGAGGTAAGAATAGCCTAGATGGATAGAATAGCATGTACAAAGATTCTGTTGCAGAGGGAACGTGGCAAGTACAAGGAACTGAACAAAGACCAATGCTGGTAGGGTGGTGGGTGAAGAAATAACTGATGACAGATGGGACTAGAAATGCGACAGGACCATACTGTGTAGGGACTCACAAGCCCTGTAAGGAGCTCTGTCTTTATCCTAAGAGCAAGGGGAAAGGCTTTAAAGAATTTTATTTAGATTAAAATTAAAATTAAAAAATTGTTCTGGCAGCAATGAGGGGGAATAAATTGGAGTGTGCTAGAATGGATGCATGTGGGGTACTAAGAACTTTGTGGTAGTGTGAGCAGGAGATATTAACTTGGCGTAGACTGTAGAGGCATCGCAGAGGATCCGAGGAGTGGATGGATTTAAGAGATATTTAGAAGGCATATTGAGAGATGTTGGTGATACATTGCATATATTGGGCAAGGTGTGAGAGATATCAAGAATAACTCCTAGGTTCTGGCTTGACACATGGAGGGGTTGTGGTGCCCTTCACTGAGATAGAGAATGCTGGAAGATGATCGGTCTGCAGGTGGAAGATTATGAGTATGTCTTTGAAAATGATGAGTTCCTTTTAAAATTATCTTTTTCCTGCATTCTTTTATACTTTTTTCAGCTTCCTTTTCTTTTTCTCAGCCACCGCCTTCCCCAACTTCCCACGAGACGTCTGTGTTTTTCCACTCCCAACCAATTTAAGTGTTGGTACTCTCCATGGTTCTGACCTGAGCCTCCAGCCTCTTTAATCACTCTAAATCTGTGCTGTTCAATGCGATAGCCATATGTAGCTACTGGGCATTTGAAATGTAGCTCATCCAAATTAAGATATGCCATAAGTGTTAAATGCACACAGGATTTCAAAGACATAGCATTAAAAATAATTTTAAAATAAAATTATTAATAAGATTTTTATATTGATTATATGTTGAAATGGTAATATTTTGGATATACTGGGTTAAGTAAAATATATTATTACTTTCTTAATGTGGTTACTAGAAAATTTAAAATTACATCTGTGGCTCACTGTATATTTTCAGTGGACAGCACTGCTCCAGACAGTGACCCTATTATCACCTCATTCTTGTCTGTTTGAGCCCACAGAACTGCTTACCATTTCCAGAACATTTCAAATCATTTTATGTCTCATACACTTTCCTTTTCTTGAAGTTTGTTGCTCTTTTTAACTACTAGATTAGATATGATTTCTAGTTCTTTATTCAGAGCAAATATCTCCACTGCTATAGAAAACTTTCCCGATTCCTTAATTTAGAATTAAACATTTCTGTCTTGGAGTGTTACGTGCTCTGTTAATATCTTTATTACAGCTAATCCACATAGTCGTATTTTGTTTTATATTTGTTTATCTCTCTAGCCAGATTTTGAGTGTCTGAAAAGTGCAGGTGTATGATGATATATGTCTGTAATTATGTAACCGTGTACTTGGTATCAGGTTGGTGTTCAATGACAGTCTGTGGAAAACAATTGAATCTACACATATTAAACAGCCACCATGTGTCTGACTGGTTATGACTTAGGTGTTTTACAGACAATATCTTGAATCCTCTCAGCAATCCTGTAAGGTAGATATAATTGTCTTCATTTTGCATATGAGGATCTTGCAAAAGCTTAAACTCTTAGTAGATTGTAGAGCTAGGATTCAACTAGAGTGAATGACTCCAGAGCTATATTTTTTTCCCTGTGATTTCATACATGCTAAAAAATGGATTAAAAAGTGGAGATTATATTCCTACATCAAAAAATGGGAAAAAATAGCTATTTCCTAAGATTGTTAGATTAAATGAGATAATATATATAAAGTGTTCAGGGCAGTACTTGGAAATAGTTGGTTTAATTAAACGTTGGCTTCCTGCAATCTTGAGGCCCATAGCATAGAGGTCCTTAATTTTGGAGGAGGACAAATTAACCTAACCTTTGTGATTTCCCTATACATGCTCACTCACATTCACACTTGTACTGAAGTAGAGAAATAATAAGTAGTATCTGAGCATTCAATGTGCGTGTGTGTGTGTGTGTGTGTGTGTATGTGTGTGTGTGTGTGTGTGTGTGTATTGATGAGAACTGGGTCAGGAATAATAGCAGAAAAGGAGTAAAGTCTGGAGTCTTATGCTGCCTTGGAAAATTCCCAGAAAATCATTCTGAGTAGAGTGCTGACTCTTCTCTTCTTGTTCTGTCTTACCCAGCTATGGTATTTTACCATCAGGAACACTTTCTTTACCAATGCAGGAATCTTTGTAGGAAAGAGAAAGCAGAAATGTGAAAGGGTAAACGTTAATCGTAGATCAATACTGGTCTGCAGGTCCTATGTTGAGATACTAGTCTCCTGAGAAATAAACTTAAGCAAGTGAAATGTGAAGATATGTTGCTATGGGGCTGTGTTCAGATAAGAGAAAGTGATACTTCTGTAAGCTTCATATTCCCATATTTTCCCTGAAAAAGCAATATTAAGAAATCTCTCAGTTGCTACTGGTACTTAACCAAGGCTGAAAGGAGCTCCTGAGCTCAAAATTAAGACTTTTAGTTTTCCTCTTGATTCTTCTGGTTTAAACATTTCAAGGTAATGACCAAACCAATGTCCCTGTGTACTGTCAGAGGAAACTTTCTTAAAACTGCGTGCTCTTTTTAGACCAAATACACAGATAAATAGTAAGTAGAGTTTCCACTGCTTAAAAAAACTCAAAATGTCCTCCAAATGTATAATATGTACTATATAATATCATCTGTATATCGCATACATATATGTATATATGTGTATATATATAACATTTAAAAGTCTTCTGATCCATTTCTACCAAACTACAGATAAAAGGGACAGGGGATGAATAGAATAAGGGAATTTAAGGGAGTTTAAATATACCATTAAACTATAATAATAATTATTATTATTATTATTAGTTTAATGGTATGTTTACCTCTCAGATTAGTCCATTGAATTAAGGAGAGCAGTCTTAAACTTCTCTGTATTTACTTCATTACCCTCCACATAGCAAGTACTTGATGTTCATTTGAGTAATGGAAACAGTCATCTACATGCAGTGTAACCCACAAAGATATTCCAACTTGAGTGGAGAGCACAAGAAGTTGTAAGGAAAAGGTTCTTTGAAGTGAAAACTTGGACTCTTTAGGAAACTGAATATTCTCCAGCACTTAAACCAAATTTTGAGATTAAGAATACAGCTTCAAATTTAGGGAGAAATTTTACACCTGATTTTATATTGAGAGAAATTTCATGGCCAAGAATATGTACCAAGAAATAATGGTAATGTCCTGGCTGCTCCAGAAAATTTAATGTATATAGAAAAATAAACACAATCTTGAATTTTAAAGGGAAAAAATTCAAGTTGATTTACCTGCCAGATTGACTTGTACTCAAAAGGATGAACAGAAAGTACTTTTAAGTTCAATCCACTCAAACACCAAAGCACCATAAACACTCACAATTAAGTGATTTTGAGGTAACCTCCCTGGGACTCAGGTTTCTTACCTGTGAAATGCAGGCATTTGAGTGCAATGCCCTCATTCAGCTCTATAATGCCTGAAATCTGTGATGGGCCTGCCGCACTGTAGACAGTGTTAATTGAAAATGTTTCTGACTTTCGGTACAGACATCTTGACTAATAGTGACTTACATCATAAGAACTCTTTTTGTTGAGCAAAAAGAGTATTTGAAAGTAGATAGTCCATGATAAAATTGGTAGCTCAATGAAATTGTCCAGGAACCAGACTCTTTTAAATTTTTTCTGCATCATCTTTTTCAACTGTTGGCATTCATCCAAGAGGTTGTTATCTTATGGCTACAAGATAGTTATCATAGCTCAAAGCAGGAGAGAAGGGGCAGAGGGAAAGGTCTCTCTTTGCATCCAGTAAAGTCTTCATATCTCATTTGTTAAAACTTGGCCAAAGGACCAACCTAGACTAATCAGTGGCAAAGGGAGAGGAGAACCTGGACTTGCATTAGTCCAATTATCATTTGTTCCATACTCCTGACGGCAAAGAAGAGCTGCCCATGACTTAAACAGATCAGAGTTCTCTAACAGCAGGGAAGGAAACAGGGAAGAGGATGGTCATTGGGTAGAAAACAAAATGTGTCTGCCAGAAGCACTTAATAAAAGTTTGTTGAATGAACACATGAGGGCTGCATTATGACTTTCATGGATCCTAAATACTTTGCCTTTGTGGGTCCCTTACTCCAAAATATATATATGTGTATATTTGTCTTTATATCTACTCAGATGTGAAATACTGTTTTTAATATATATATGTTATATCTACTCAGATGTGAAATACTGTTTCTATATCAGCTCAGATGTGAAATACTGTTAAATTAAAAGGGAAACTTTTTGTCAACCCTAAATACTGTTGCTGCTGCACCTGGTGGATAATTCCATACTAGGTCTATGTTGTTCTTCTAACTGGATTATAAACACTTGTGTGCAGTGAGAGTGTACTAGTTTCATTGTTTCCCATTAAAGCCTCCACTGCATCCTTATGCATCTAAAAGCTGCTCAACAAATATTACTGAGCTGACCTAACATATCACTATTTCTTCCTCTAGGGTGAACCAGGTCCTCCTGGTTCTTATGGTCCTCCGGGAGTCCCTGGTATTGGACAGCAAGGTATTAAGGTAAAGATACTTGTTTCTTTGACTACTGATGATTATTGAACTTATTGTAGGGGCTAGAAGAGCTGTGATTTGAACTCTGCTCAGCCTTACTCTCATAAATACAAGGAGGCTGCTTGCAGAAGTTACTTACAGTCTGGATGCTTGGACACTGAATTGCCCTGGTCATGAGCAGTTACTACAAGAATAATAAATATACTTTTTTATTTGGTTGGAAGGAAAAATTTGTTTGTTTCCAAATACCCACCCTCTTGCCAATGTATATCTAGTTCTGTTGAGTTTTCATGAACTTTGAATGTTAACATGTAAAATGTTATTGGGACATGAAACATCTTAACATGTCGACTATCATCTGCTCACATTAAATAAGCCCACAGGGGCAGAAACCAGAAGAACTGTGACACTGAAAAGTAAATGCTGACAGAAAGGTTTGTAGGGAATTAGAAAGGACTGGAACACCCAATACCCTGGGGTGCTGTGCATCACGCAGGATGTCACAGAGAAGAACTGCTTATTTTAAATGGCTTTCTATGTTGTTGGGACAATAAGACTTTGATGCAGGACTAAAACAGAGCAGTATAAAACAGTGTACTTCGAATGTACTCAAATGTCACCATGGATGACATTTAGACAATGAGCACATTGAGACTTCGGGGAATGTGGAGTTTATATTGGCAGAGTTATTAGGGTTCTGAAGGATAGCAAGTGTGAAGTAGAACCGAAAGAAAAGGTGAAATGGGTGGGGTGGGGATGAGGAAAGGGCGGCATTCTAGGATGGTGGTGAGGGAAGGAAACAGCATGAGCATTGTTCGCTTGGTCATCTCAGTTACCAGAATGAATGACACACAGTTCATCCTGTCAATTACTACACAACAGTTTCTGAAAGCTGAGAGTGCCATATTGCATTCAGACAAGAAGGGATGATGAACATTTTAGGGTAATTTGTTTACTTAAATTCAAGCCACTTCTCTTCTAGAATTTTTTTATCTTTATGAATGTGAAAAGTTTGGCTGTTCTGCTACGTATCTTTGTTGAAATCTCCAGAGTATTTTGTTATATCTTTATTCTTTACTTAAAAGCTCAAACTTTCATTCAATTATTTTTTCTCTTAGGGGGAAAGAGGCCAAGAAGGAAGAATAGGGGCTCCAGGACCAATTGGTGTTGGTGAGCCAGGCCAGCCAGTAAGTAGCAAGAAATTCTAATGAAATAAAAAAGGACAAATATAGTTCTTATGTGCTCCTTCTGGTTAGAATAAATGGTTAAATTAATCCATGTTGTATCTTTTTGGATAACAAAAGACAATAAATATGCGAGGGCCAGATTCAAGTGTCATTTTTCATAATACTTTAAAACAGAGACACATACACACAAACATGCACACGCGCGTGCGCGCGCACACACACACACACACGGTATGTATAACTGGCTCTCTGTTACTGTAATCTTGTACAAGATTAATCAGCTTGTCCAAGAATAAAAGAACTCTCATGTGTCAAAATTTCTTAGGAGACAGAAGATCTGGGTTCAAGCCTAATAGCTGTAATTTGTAGTTCATTTTTCTATAACCACGAGAAATTCACTGACAATGAGGACTTTGCTCATTATCTAATTCGTGAGTATATTCTAAAGCTAGTACTGATAATGGTAGACAGGTAATACCTGTGTTATTTGCATTTTCTATCTTCTGTAGCTTTGAAGTTTCCTATTATTGGAGAAGGAAAAAAATATTTCTATCAAAAGAGATCTGGAGATAAAATGAATAAAACATAATTCTCGTAGTATAAGAATCTTCTCAACTTTTCAAGTAATCATTCTCCTAGGAAAGAATAGTAACTGACTCACTGGGGTACAAATAAAAATATAGGTAGTCTCCCAATTTGGTTTTGTAGCACATAGTTCCTTATGAATAAATAAAAACAGAAATGTGCTTTCTTGCTGTACTCCGAGAGTGAAATGGGAGCATACTATTTGAGAGTTAGGCTTTTCGCTAATGTCTGGATACACTAATTCAAAAAAGAAAGCATCATATGGAGGGAAGCCACACTAGACTAATTACCTCAAGATCAGTGATTGGATCCCAGTTTCCAATAACTAGATAGTGCTCTTAAAGGTGAACCGCTGAGACAGAAGAAAACGAACTCCCTTGCGGACACTGCTGGTTCTTCACTGGAAAGGCTGGAAACTAGAAAACTAAAGGGACATCATCCAGAAAGACTCAAGCCCAGATATATGGCTCTGTGTCTCGGGAGTACAGCAGAGAATTTGGGAAGTTTTTAACAGGAATAAACAAGAATCTTTTCACAGTGCTCTGAATAAGGGGGAATAAAAATGAGCCAGATAACTAACTAACTAACTAACTAACTAACTAACTAACTAACTAACTAACTAACTAAAAAATATAGAGAAGATAAACAAATCTTAACATTTTGCTACACTTGCTTCAGATTTTCTTAAGAGGACATAAAATATTATGAATACAGAAGACATAATCTCTTTCAGAAAATAGAAGAGGAAGAAATACTTTCCAACTTATTTTATGAGGCTAGTTTTTCCAATACCAAAAACAAGACAGTGATGATCCCTGAGAAGAAAACTAGAGAACAATATTCCTCATCACTATAGACATAAAACTCCTTAACAAAATATTAGCAAATAGCCATATGTAAAAAGAATTAAACAGCATGACAAATTGGAGTTCATTCCATAAATGCAAGGCTGATTTAATAATTGAAAACCAATCGATGTAATGCGAAAAGAGAAAGATCAGAGTCATATAAAAAAAAATAGAAAAGCATTTAACAAAATTCAAAATCCTCATAAACCCTGATAAAAACTCTCAGAAACTAGAAATAAAGTGGAAACTTCTTCAACTTAAAAAACAAACAAACAAACAAACAAATGAAAAAACCCTACAGCTAACATTATACTTAATGGTGAAAGATTGGATACTTTCCTCTAAGATCAAAAATAAGACAAGGATTTCTGCTCTCACCAATCTTATTTAATGTAGTACTAGAAGTTCTAGCCAGCACAATAAGGCAAGAAAAAGAAATAAAAGGCATAGAGATCAAAAAGAAGAAATAAAGCTTGTCCCTATTTGCAGATGACATAATGACCTTCATAGAAAATCCCAAGAAATCTATAAAAAGCCTAGAACTAACAGCTGAGTTCAGTAAGGTAATAGGATGCAAGCTCAACATACAATATCTATTTTACTTCTATGTTCTAGCAACAAATACAGAAACTATAATCTTTAATTATATGATTATCGCTAGTTTTGTACGGGTCTGAAAGATGACTGATTCGTAAAAAATAAATTGGTTCAAGGGCTCAGGGTAATCTGTTTTTTTGTGCAAGGTTATTCAGAGTGCTACTGGTAAAAAATTACATACTGAAGTAGAACTATAATTATTTTGAGGCTAAAAATAAAGTATGTGGCACTGTTTGAATATTATAGACAATTTTTATTTTTAATATATTATCTTTAATACTTGCAATGTACATTAAAACCATTTTATTGATTATTCACACTTTTTAGATTATTAAAGAAAGTAAGATAATGGATACTCATATTTTATCTTGTTAATGTCTCAAATAAAGCATTTCACTGATCGGTCTGTGTTAACTGATAATCAGGTGCCTCAATTATATTTTTTTATTAGAAGTTTTCATTAGACACCAAATAAGTATGTTACAGTTGTAATTGATTCTCATGGCCTATGTAAAGGACACTGAGTTCTTTATAGAAGCATTTCTGTCTTTAAAAAATGATCTGTTAGTACCATCTTAATAAATTGAAACTATAGTTCATCTAATCCAAGGAGCTGCTCTTTCTCTTCTCTGGTTAACAATCTTCTATCCTGACTGCTCACTCAGAAAACTGGAGAATATACTGATGGTATGGAATATTATTCTGACAGTTTACAGTAACTAAACCTTGGCTCTCTATTTTTTAAAAAATGCCCTTAAGTGATTACTCATGAGCATTAACTCTGTTCTCAGCATCTTGGAACACATGGCTCTTACAAGCCTCCATTATTTTCACTTTCACCTTAGCTGATGTATTCTAGAAATGCAGAGACGGAAAGAAGATTCGGTTTATTCGTGCAATGTGCCTCTTTCCACATTGCTTAATATAAACCATTCTCTATATTCTTTGTAAAAACTTCCATAAAAAGATATTTTTAGCAACTGCAGGACTCAAGTAAAATAAGTTTGATAGTGATAACGATATTTGTTGAGTGTTTGATATGAAAGAGCTTTAAATCTATCTGACTTTACATTATATTGAGGTTGAGGTAGGTACCATAATTCTGATGAGGATGCTGAGCTTTAGAAAGATTGAAGGTCACACTGCTAATACTATATGGCAGAGCTAGGACTTGAACCTCAGTCCAAATGGCACACAAATCAACTTTTAATTATTGTGCAAAATTATAAACACCATGAGACAGGGAGCAGGTCTGTCTTTTCTTAGAACATAGCAAAGACATCTATGGCCATACCACCCTGAACACACACAATCTTGTCTGATCTCGGAAGAACCTAGCAGAAAGCCTTGAACCTACTAGGTATTTGGAACATATTTGTTGAATAAATGCAAAAAAAAAAAAAAAAAAGAATCAGCTTGAAAATGGACTTCTTTGCATTTAATGTAAGTTACATTATTTTTATTTGTCACATCATTGGGGAAGAAGACAATTTGTCAATATTGTTTTGTTAGAGTGTGTGATGTTTGTTAAGCACTGTCTGTTTAGTCTGCAATCTAGTTTTCATGTTTATGTTTATTTTTCCCCTAGTTAACTGCTCTAACATTAGAGTAAACTGTCATGAAGATTAATGCTTTGATTAAGGTCTCGGACAGTTAAAAGCTAGGTTTCCCATAAACATTGCAATTTAAATTAAATAATAGCTTTAAAAAAAATAAATGTACTAAATTGGCTAGGCATAAATACTAATGAAGATTGCCTTTTAAAATATACAATGTCAGGGAAAGGCCAAAAAAGTTAAATACTGAGATATAGTTCTTGTAAATTTTCTTGTAAGCTTCCAGTTGTAATCTGTAATCTCTTTTTTTTTTTTTTAACAGATCCATAATTATGATCTATCACTGATTAGCATAATGCTCCATCCTAGTTCTGCTACCAGGCTTGAGTAGGAAGCATCTCTTAAATTACTCTGGGTTATTGCGCATTGAGCCATCATTCAGAGTGTCTGCAGTCTGCTGGCTTTGGAGCTTCTGAGCAAATCAGCAGATTTTGTTATGTCATAGGTTTACTTCCCTAGCAAGTGAGCCCTAATTGTCTTTTTAGTTTTATTCAAGGAAAAACTCCAGTTTGTTCTTCTAAAATTCTTGTTGTTAGTCCTTTTTCTACTTTTTGGCCTTCTGGCCAAGAAACACAAGAGGGAAAATTTGTAGCCTTTTAAAATACCTTGCTGTTATCCTTTATTTTTTTAGTTAGTACATTTCCTGCCACTCCACTTCAAAGCCTGAGACTGCATTGTTTTTCTTTCCTTATGTGAGAAGTTCTCACCTTTCCTAGTGCCTTTCTGAGCAAGTTACATGGACTTCTTAATTTTAATCATCGAGATTGAAAATCATGTTTCCCCTTAATGATTCTATCAAGATTTCTATTTATGCTTAAACTTCCAATGGAGTAAAATAGTGTTTTTTTAAATTCTGTTCTTAGTTTTCATTTTTTAAATTATTTTTCATTTACAGATGACATACAATATTATATTTCAACTAGTTCTTAAAAGATTTCAAGTTTGAATCCAATTTTATTAAGATACAAATTAAAATACATGTAAACAGAATTCAGTGTTTTAAAACAGCTGTGCAGTGATTTCTTCATAGGACTCTCCTCATAATTAAATTACTAAATCACTTTGCATCCTTCTCCAGGGCACACTGTCCCAGAGTTTTACTCTTTCCTCATAGAATTTATTTCTTAATTCGTATTCTGCAGCATCAGTTAATTTCTATTTTTCTCTAATTTGAGGACACCGGAATAGAACATCTTATGCCAAGTGGAATGAACATTTAATACAATGGGAATATTACTCTTCACAACTCTGTGATTCTACTGATCAGTATGAAGCTTAATCAAAAGATTCTTGCTAACTAGGACTATATCATTGCCATGCCTACGTGAACTAAAATATAACTATTTTCCTTCTTCTCCTTCCCTCTTCTCTCTGCCCTCTACCCTCCTTCCATTCTTCCTTCTCTCCTCCTGCTCCTCATTCTCTCTTATCCTAACCAGGGTCTCCGTGGTCCTGAGGGAGCACCAGGAGAAAGGGGCTTACCTGGAGAAGGATTTCCAGGACCAAAGGTAACAATACCTTCTGTACTAAGAAAAAGTGTTTCATTTTCATAGTCGTAAATTACAAATTTTTAAAAAATGTGTCTTAGACAATTATCAAAAGTGAAATATTTTCTTATCTTCACTCTATTAAATGAGAGAATATGTAAATTTCCCCTTAACCTGAAACTATAGGAAAATTTGCAATTATAAATAAGTAATTAAAACTTATATTTTATTGCATATGAAATTAGAAAAATCTCTTAAAGTAGTTTGTGGCCATTAAAGCCACGGTGATAGATAGAATCTTTATACCCAGAAGTTAAGTTATTGAGTGTAGCTATGACAAAGCTTTACTCAGATTTATTTTGTGAAACAGAGACAAGAAGTAGTCTTATAAATCAATTTGTAATAGTATTGACATTAGTATAATAAAAAAGGAAATATGGATGGGAGGAGGGAACTGGAATTACCTTATTACCACAAGGAGCACAATGTTATGAAAGACCTTTTACTTGGCAATTGAGAATTTAAATGTTTCTATCTCTTCCCACATATAGTTCTTAGAGCTCAAGTTCCTTTAGACCAGGAATTGGCAAACTTTTTCTGTAAATGGCTGGACAGTAAATATTTTAGGCTTTGTAAACCACATGGCATCTTTTGCAACTATTTAACTCTGCTGTTGTAGCATGAAAGCAGCCATAAACAATGTAGTATAAATAAATGAGTGTGGCTGTGTTTCAATAAAGTATTTTTAAAAAAGCAGTCAATGGGCTGGATTTGGCCAATGGGCTATAGATTGCTGATCCCTGGTCTAGACTGTTACTCAATATCTATGGTACATTTGCCAAAGGCCACACAGGAAATGATTTTCCAAAATACTTTGATCTGTGTCAGCAAAATTTCAGAGTAAGTAAGGATACGTTTTGGAGTCCTTTGTCCTTTTTTAAAATCTTTCCCCCAAACAGACACACGTGCATACACACACACTGCCCAGAGAAGTCCATGCTCTTTTATAAGTGTCTAAGACCTTCCACTTCAGTCATTCAGTCAGGTAACTAAGATATTCTCAGTATGGCCTCACACTCTAAAATTGCCTCTTCTTAGCATCTTCTATCATGATCAATATTCAATGATCTATGAGAAACCTGAATATTAACTAGAGAGAAATTAATTAGGTAAAACAAATAATTCATACCACATTGTGAGTGACTGCTGGGTTGAATTTTAAGAAAGGCCTTTTTTAACAAATTTTAATTTGATGTAATAAATGGAAATAACATGTTCAATAAAGGTGATATTATTAATGCCCTTGACTAACAAAAGTGTCACTGTCAGAAGACAGAGGCCAGCAATTTGGCATGACGCTTTAGAAAATTTTATAATATACAGTTTCGTGAATTTTTGGACAGGGGGAGGGTGCATAGAGTAAATTTCTATTTATGTGTAGCCTAAAAATATCTGAAAAATTCAAATAGCCATAAGTATTTCTCTTTTCAATCTGTGGGGTTTTAAGATGAATAAATAAGTGAGAAATGAATAAGTGAAACACTAAGAAGCATATTGCAGGGCATGTCTTAGTGACAAGTTCAACTGTGTGATATAATGCTACACTCCTGTTGATGATAACCCACAGCACAGCATTGCCCTCTATCTCATCAAAGAAAGAACACACTATATTCAGTGTTGTTTTCGGGTCGACTTTATGCAATTATACACTGTGGTAGCGCCAGAATATTTCACTCCCCAACAAGCAGGCCCAAAGGGAGTTTTCTTTTTGTGCTACTTGGGTTTGCTTTGTAATGATGTAGGGCTGACGTGAAGTTATCATATAGAGAAGCAAAGGTATATTTTTCTGTTTCCTAGGTTCCTTGAAAATGTCCTTTGATTTTACTCTCCATTCAAATGAATTCATGAAATGAATGCTATTTCTGATCGCTTATATATATTTTTTCATATAAAAGCACAAATTGTTACGACTTCATTGATATGACATTATGACCAGAGCTATTCACGTGGGTCATGTGACTATATCCAAGAATATTTTATGTTAATTCTTTTAAAACTAAATTTTCAGTGAATGTTCATAAATTCTGATATAAAACATTTAATATTCAATCCTAGCAAGTAGTAGTTTGTATACTAATGTCAGACACGAATTTGCATTGTGTGATGGATCCAGTTGCAGTAATGTAAAAGAAATGAAAGATTGATTCAGTCAGTTGTGCTATATGATTGATTAGGTCCCCCATATCCAGATATTTCTGATTATATTGAGAATAGAGCTCTATTTCAACTTAGTGATGCTGCATATGTGTTCTGCTTGGACAGAGTCCTTCCTGTTTAAGAGTGTTAAGATACAAATCTTGGAGTTACAAATCTTGGAATCAGTAAGAACTACCCATTTGCAGTGAGCAGTGAATTTAGTTGCTTTGAATGCTTTGACTGTTTTAAAATCTTGATTTCTGTAGTACACTGATATTCCTCCCATATACTTTCAGGGTGAAAAAGGTTCTGAAGGACCAATTGGTCCACAAGGATTACAAGGCCTGTCAATCAAAGGGGACAAGGTACTGTGTATAAAAGATGCCAATAAAATTATTTTTAAGTTTTTCTTTATGGATGTACATTTATGAACCGTATACAACTCGACAGCCATACCACACAGGTGTCCAGTTAATTATAATGCAAGTATATATAAGATATATTATTATGTAGGATGAATTATGATCTAGAAAATCCCATTATGTGTATTTACAGTAATGTCTCATTTATTTGGGTTCTGACTTCCAATCTTATCATCAGCCAAGAAGATTTGAAGCTAAACGTTAGCAAAAGAGACCTCTACTTAATAAAAATAGCTGTTAAAAATGTACTGACTTGACTTTATTACAGCAGTATATAGCCATCCATAGGCTTTTGCTAAAAACTATTACCTTAAAATGGGGCTAAAATAAGAAAATTCATTTAAGAAAACTAGTTTTGATGCCCTTCAGCAAAGACCAACAGGAATCAGCCTGTAGTCGAACAAATTTAGGTTTATTGACTCATCGCAGCAAGGGAGACCA
The DNA here is from genome assembly GCF_000325575.1 of Pteropus alecto. NCBI lineage: Eukaryota > Metazoa > Chordata > Mammalia > Chiroptera > Pteropodidae > Pteropus > Pteropus alecto. Next base: position 4,929,250 of record NW_006436282.1, on the reverse strand, counting down.
TATACCATGGGGAACTGATCACAGCTCAGTAAGTAGATAAAAGATTTTTTCTATGATTTGGACTTGTATAGGTGATTTGGCGAAGTGTCTCAGAAAATACAAATTGGCTCTGGATTGGATGCTATCAGGAAGTGGGGTCATTTTAAGACTGGCTATTTTAATGAATCTTATCTAACAGGTGGGAAAAATGGAGCCAGGCTTATTTGTAACTGGTAAAGAAGTAGCAGTTACTCATTTTAGCCAGTATTGGGGAATGTTTGATCTTTCTTTTAAGGGAGGGGTGTAGACATTGTTTTCTGGTTTTGTCTGAGCTCAGACATGACTATGAGAGGTCTTGCTTTTGTCTTGGTTCACTGTACAGAATGGCCATATCTGATACTGGTATTCTGTAAAATTGTTTATGTTCAACACCATGGCCAACTTGCCACTGATTTCTTCTTTTTCACTAGTTCCTTTTTTTTTTTAAAATACCTGCGGATTATAACCAGATTATACCCAGATTAGAAGTAGGGATAAGGCCAGTGATAGTAGCTACTGGAGGTCCTAAATACCAGTGAGAAGGGACAACTGCCAGAGGGGAGGGAATATAAGAAATGAAATATGCAAAATATACAGATGTATCAAGTTGGAGTAATTACATGTCAATTTCAAAGCATATATATATATATACATATATATATGTATATATATATGTAGGTGTACACAAATATCATTATTCTAGCAT
>NW_006436282.1:4923429-4928502 GCF_000325575.1 Pteropus alecto | reverse complement strand
ATATATATATGCTAGAATAATGATTGATATGCATGATTATCTTAGGTGTTGTTTTTCAATCTTGAATGACTTATTTCTTTTATTTACTGGTAGCTGTCTCTTCTGGGACTCTGTATTCAAATAGCAGAGATAGCGGTAAATAGTAAGTTATACCAATTTTAGATGTATTACAATTCTTGGTTCAAATAGCTCAGCTTTGATTTTAACTCCAGTTCCAATGTATTCTAAAAATATGTAATATGCTGTTTCTTCCTTTGGAGCAGTAAAAACTAAGTACAATAGAACCATTGTTTTATGAGTTCAGTAAGATAACTTTTCAAGGTATGATTGACATGACATTTGTGTTTTTACACCTGGAGCCCATGCAAAGAAAATACATTGAAAGATCATTATCACATAGTAATTGCAAAGCTTTCATCTGCTAGTCCCTTACCAAATCAATACCGTCTTCCTTTTCCCTTCGTCCTTTGTTGCTTTTTTATTCTTTTATATATTATATAACATTAAATTTAGAGACTTTGGCATCTGTTTCAAGTGATAAGATAAACACCTCTAGGATAAAGGCTTTCAAATATAACTGGTACAAAACAAGGAAGTAGTTTTGATACGGAGATTTAAATGTAAATATCTGCACAAAAGAGGATCTCACTTGTATGCTTATTGAATATTTGCGGCATAGGAGTTATGAGTTGGGTTCTGGAGTCAGAGAGAGAGTGGGCTTGAATTTCGCCTCTGCTATCCGACAGTGTGTAATTGGGGCATTATTTAACCTCATCTGGAAAATGGGGATCCCTACTTTCAGAGGGTTGTTGTGAGGATTGAATGAGTTGAAACATGAAAAGCATTTAGCACAGTGCCTGCCGCATGATAAGCAACCAAGTTCCGTCTAAATCAGAATAATTCAGCTCTGAATTAGAACTTGACACCATTACATTTTCCTTCCATGATATTTATTTACACTGAGGAGTGATAAAAAGTGGAACACTAAGAAGCATATTCCAGCACATGTCTCAGGGATAGGTTCATCATACTTTTTAATGTCAGATAGAGTGTGATCTAATGATATACTTTTGTTCATAAACATTTATTTAACCCAGGCATTGGCAATCTATGAGACTGGCTGGCTGTTTTGTAAATAAAGTGTTATTAGAACACAGGTACACTTGTTCATTTATGTATTGTCTATAGCTGCTTTTCAAACTACCAAAGCAGCACTCATCACTTATGAAAGAGACCTTATCATGCCCTCAAGCAGAAAATATTTGTTGAAAGACACAAGGATGAATGAATATTGTTCTTCATACTAATAACGTGCATTCTGTTTCTCAAATTTATTTCATGAAAAGGAAAGGTAATGTTCTTTAATTTTGTTGCATTTACCTTAGATAATTTCTTAATTTTCAAAATGCATTTTAATAAGATTTGGAGAGAAAGGGATTTAGAAAATTTTAAAACATTTGTCCTCAATTTCTCAATTCCAAGTTTCCTTGTACCCTATGAATTTTACACTTTTAAATATTTCTGTTATGATCCTAACAGGAAGTGTTTGTGTCATATTAATAACTATTCATAAATTTTTGGTTCTTGTGAGAAAAATGATCGATAAATATAAGCTGATGCAAATTCTCACCAATGTAGACTAAATAGTAGAAATATCATTCAGTATTTTGACAGATTTGAACTACAAACTATTTAAAAGGAGTGGAGTTGGCTGACCTTGTCGAACCTTTTTACATTGTACAGATAGATTTTATTCCAGCATAATTCCTGATTAGCGAAGTATGAAAAAATTAGATTTTGCTTTATTGTTATATTTCTGGATTATTTTCTATACAGGGGGATTTGGGACCTGTGGGACCTCAAGGACCAATGGGCACTCCTGGAGTTGGGAGTCAAGGGGAACAGGTAATCAGTGCTTTTTACCCCTTGCCCTTTGGTACAACCTTCACTGAAGACCAGTCCTGCAAACACCTGTGAGTGTATTGGATAGTCAAATTGCAATGGAATTCACATCCAAAAGTGAATACAGGGAGGAAGAGTATGGTGTCATGAGATCTGTTTTTTAGAACTTCTAAGACTTAAAAAATAGTGTGTTTCTAGGTGCTATAACTTTCAACATTAAACCCTAATTAACAGGATAAGAGGTTGGGGTAATATTTTCTTTTTAGTGTCCCTGGGGAGCAATGATTTATTTACTTGATGGTATGTGTGTGTATTTTCCCTCTTACAGCTTTGTGAAAGATTAAACCCCACTCTCTCCCAATGCCTTTAGAGCAACAGTTCTCAACCCCTGTCCATGTACCAGTCTAAAAAAGTAGTAAACTTAAAACAAAGTCCAGAATCAGAGGTAACTACTTAATGGAAGGGGCACCATTCCAGCACAGACACAAGCCACAAACAGAGTTTATACAGACACTTGGCCCTTCTTGGTCAGAAGAAATAAAAGTTTTCTGATCTTATCTCTACATTCATGGTTGAAACTGCTTCCAAAATTTTCTGACCAGAACTACTGGAAAAGCTGGGCAATCTTGTTAGATCTAAATAATATGAAGATAATATATCAGTACTATCTACAGTTGTTGATCATATACATTTACCTACATAATCTTATTTATCAAGTGAAAAATAAATCCAAATTTATGCTATCCTCCTGCACAGAAAATGGCAAGTCAGTTTGATTAAAATTTGTGATTAAAGTTTGATTATTCCTTTGCCCCGAGAATGAACAGTGCTTCCTTTATCTGGGATAGTGGGAGAAAGGATAAAAAATGAGATAATTTCAAATTTTATTGTTAACATTAACTCTACGTTTATTTCTAACCATCTTTTAAATAATTAGTATATTATTATTGCTGTTAATCCAGGCAACAGCAAAGTTGGAGTTACTCTCCGTCGCTGGTAAAGGTCTTAGTGTAACAAGTCAAGAGGATTAAGGTGCAAGAGAAACCAAGATAAATCTGTAAATAAATATTTAGATAATAATTAAGGCTGGATATTTTGACTACCTGAGGATCATGATTCGATGATGTCACCAGGCATTTTCAAGCTTTGTAGTTTATTTGCTGATTCCAGCAGGGCTTACATTCTGGTCCCCGGAGTGGCCGCACAGTACTGTCACATCCTGGGTCTTGTGGTGTTCCTGGTGCTGAGTCACCACTATAAGACTGAAAAAGAGGTTCAAAGAAAGCCAAGTCTTTCCAGATGGCCTGTGAATTCTGGACCTCCCACCTGCAGCTTCTTATTGCCTTTAATACTGGTTCTTGGTGAAGGTTGTCATTTAGCTTAAACAATAACAACAACAACAACAACAACAACAACAACAACAACAAAACCCCAAACCTTCTTGACTTGTTTTCTCACCTCCTTCTCTTCTTTACCAAGGGAAAAAAATTTTAAGGTAGACATGCCCATATGGAGCTTGTCCTATTGGATAGGAGATTGAATGGAATGTACTATTTGTAAACTACTCTGAACAAGAAGAGAATTTGTTTATCCTTTTAAGACAAATTCTTTAAATTCTACTTAAATTTGCCTTAATTTATACAGTTAATCATTTTTCTTCCTATCTTTAATTTAACATGTTTATCTATTGAATTCCTGTTATTACTACATCTTCCTATTCCTTTTATAGAAATGTTTTCCCACTCATTTGTTTATGAGGAAACTTCTGTTTTCATTTTCAGCAACAAGCTTATAATATCCCTCAAGTGGCCTGAAGATTTTCATTAACTAATTGGAAACCTGACCACCTCAAATATTTTATAAAATAGAATATAAATAACCACATACACATGTGTATGCGCATCCCTTTGAAAGTTTTTGTTTCTTACCCCATTTCATGCTACTTGTGGACTACTGTAAAAGTTAGGAAGAATTCCTTCTCATAAAGCATCAATATTTTGAACCTTGGTTTCTTTAAATTGTTTAGAGTGCCTCACCTTTATCAACCAAAGAAAGGAGAATATTAGTTTTAATTTAAAAATGAACAAGCAGTTCTATCATCTAGCTAGAGAAAGGACATAACATTTGTAATTTTAAAAATCATGTTTCTGTAACTGTTATTTGCACAGTCAAGTTTGTGGTATGTAAGCAAAATAAAAATCCTAGTTTGTTTTTTTCTTCATCATCTTTTAAATTGTTTTCATTGGAGGAAATTTTTTTTTTCCTACCATGAAAAGAAATTACCAGCCCATAGACTTTTCTTATCACTTTTAGTTAAAAGAGAGTAATAGGGTCACTGTCAGTTGCAAATCACAGTTTTGAGTATCTGGTAAAAACTAGTCAATATATTAATCTTCTTTTTCCATCTTTGTTTATCTGGTACAAGCTCCATGGAGAGTCTGTGCTTCATGGGAAGAAATATGCTTCTCATTTCTCTCAGTCTGAGTCAAGGGTGGGAGGAAGAGAGGGGGCATTGAGGTTCTTTCTTGGCTGGTCTATTGTCAGATGTCTTCTGGTCTTGGCAGATGTTTGATGCTGACACTCTTCCTTGTTGGGTTCTTGCACTGTTTGACCCTCCTGGAACATGAATGGAGGACTCTCTTCCTCCAGTTGTTTCTCCCCGTCAGCCTCTGCTTCTCTGGGAGTTTACTCTATACTGACTCTCCTGTTGGATTTCCATTATTTTTCCAGGTCATCTTGGGCAGGATTTGAAAACAGTTCCAGGCCTGCTCTGTCTCACACATAGAGTACATCTGGTCCACAGAAAAAACTCGTGTGGCTTTTGCGCAAACTCTGGATGCACAAACTGATTCCACCCCAACTCTCTCTTGGCTATTACAGTCCATTTTAGTATTCTCAGGAACAAGTCACACACTGGTCCCTATGTCTCCAAAAGAAAAATCAAGGTCTTTAAATGGTTTCATTAAAGTTCTTTTTTTAGAATGGGGTAAAGAGAGAAGCAACTTAAACTACTCTCATTTTATCTAAAGAAAAATTTTTATGAGTACTTTCTCCAAAGAAGAACTTCAAAAATGCTCTCTCCTCTCCTTTTTTATACCCAAAATGCGAGTGATAGTCAAATGTTTGACATTTGTCAGTGTGTTGCCCATTGTTTATCGCTTCTTATAGCCT
>NW_006436282.1:4910903-4923369 GCF_000325575.1 Pteropus alecto | reverse complement strand
ATATAGGGTTGTTTGTGTGTGACTGAGATGTGAAATAGGTTAACAAGATGGAATTTTATTTCCCTTATTTAAAACTCCAAACTGGCTCTATTCTTCAGGGTCATCAGGGATTTAGGCTTCTTCATTCTTGCTAGCTGCTATTCGGAGTGTACTCTCTTCAGCCACATGGTGCAGGATAACCACCATGTCTTCACTGCAGCCATGGAAAAAGGGTGTAGAGAAGGAGGAGGCATATCTCTTCCGTTATCTTGACCCTGAAATGACCCACATCACTTCCAGTCACATTCCATGGGCCAGAATCCAGTTTACATGGCAGTATTTGGCTGCAGTAGGGACTGGGACACTCGGTCTTTATTCTAGGCAGCCGTGTGGACTAGCCAAAATTTCTCTTACTATGGAAGAAGGGGGGAATGCATTTTATGTTTCTATTAGCAGCCATTGCCATCTCTTTCAACAGATATTAATATGAGTAAGCCATTATGGGATACCAACTAAACTCACTCTACAGAATTTGAAACTACTCTTTATCATAATTTTTTTAACTGTCACTATTTTTTAAAATTTTATTTTAAAGGGAATCCCAGGTCCTATTGGTCTACCTGGTCCTCAAGGACCCCCAGGACAAGGCTCACCTGGTCCTAAGGTAACTTTCTCAGTGAGAAAGGAGTTTAATATATTTACAATCTAATTGCTATTTTCTGATCAGTGGCCAGTGCATTTGGAAGGCAGCGGATAAAATGAACTTAAAAATCAGAGCTCTCTACTTAATGTAAATGTTACTGATATTCCTATTGGTTTAGAAAATGTAATATATATTCTTTATGTTCTTAGAAGCTTTCATTTATACAATCTCCATTTATTGTTTTATTACTTTTATTTATGAGACCATGTTCAGTAACTCAGGCAATAGTATCAGTAGAGACTACCTGTGGTCACATCTCTCTCTGGATTGGCTTATTTTCTTTCTTGCCAGCACTCCTACAGTAGGGCCAACTATTCAAACATTTAGTTAAAGATAAGGAGTCAGAAGTGGCCCAACAAATAAACATTTTCCATAAACTTAGGAATCAAATTATCTCCTAAATTAGAACTATTATTTATCCCTGGGGGAGAGGCATGGTACCTGTTCTTTAATTAGCTGTCCTTGATATTGCTTCAAAGAATCACTAATCATTGTTAAATAAATAAAATACTTCTGAGAGGTCTCACTTTCAACTACACTCTTCAGTAAGAAGCACCTCAAAAGAACACTGTTACTGTCCTGGAGATTTATGATTTGGGGCACATCATCAAAAGCTCATGTTGTTCTCTCTGGTGACAATACTGCTCTAGGTCAGCAGTCATCTTGGCTTCTCGTGTGTCAGTTTTAGTCATTGTGGAATATAACTGCCTATCATATGAAGCTCAGTTTTCTCTTATTTTGTTGATGTAAGACAGCTATTAAGAGATCAAAGACAGGAATGCATTACTTTTATTTTGCTGCCCTAGTCAATACTCTTCAAATGCTCTTTTCTTACTAGGGAGAAGTAGGCCAGATAGGACCTACAGGCCCTCGAGGACCAGTGGGGCTTGGAGTACAAGGCCCAAAGGTGAGTCGACTATGCTTCTCAGAGCAGTTAGATAATTTACGTAATATTATATAAAGTTTCATTTATATCCAAATGAAATGCAGATCATGCATATGTCAACTAACTGTTACTTTACCAAAGTAAGTTATTCAGAAGAGGGTCTGAGGCTCAGTATAACTCTTATTATTTAAGAACTAAAATTTTGGTTTATTTTAATGACTGTTAATTGTTTTTTTTCTTCTTTTACTTATTAGCATCAGAGGTCCTCTTTTGGCATAGAGCGATTCTTGATTCTTTAAGAACATTATTGCCTACCATATTATAAAACAAAGCACCTAGAAGGATTTAAGTAAAGGTTATTTCCCTTCTTTTGTTTTGTGGCTTCCTAAGAAATTCTTTCCCTCAAGCCGAAGTAAGTTCCCGCCGAAGTAAGTCCCTTGACTTCTGTTATCCAGTAAATTTATATCTCAGCACACTGTTTCTCTTCCTGTTACCACTTATCTCAACTTGCATTTAATTTGCATGTTTGTTTTGAATTACCATTGACTCTTGAACAAGCGGGGCTTTGGGGTACTGACTCCCCTCCCCCACGTATAACTTTTGAATCCTCCAAAACAAGTCATCCTTTGGTTTCTGCAGGGGCTGGGGGTTAGTTAGGACCCCTGTAGATACCAAATTATTGGATCTGAAGTCCCTTATATAAAATGGTATAGAACAATGCAGACAGTTGGCCCTCTGCATCTGTGGATTCCCAACTGCAGATGGAATACTGTTTCAATCCCTGTTCAAACCCATGGGTGCTAGACCCAGTGATGCAGAGGGCTGACTGTATACCTATTGGAAAAAAAATCTGCATATAAGTGGAACTGCGCAGCTCAAACCTGTGTCATTCAAGGGTCAACTGTACTTTTCATCTTACTATACCCTCAGGAACTGCACTGGCTAATGCTGCAGCTACTAGCCACATGTGGTTATTGAATGCCTGAAATGTGGCTAGTATGAACAGATATGCCGCAAGCGTAATACACACACTGGATTACAGTGCTTGGCACACACACAAAAAGTAAAATATATCATTAAGAGATTTTACATTGACTACATATTGAAATAATATTTCAGATATATTAAATAAATTGTTAGAATTATTTTTGTCTGTTTCTTTTAACTTTATAAATATGACTGCTAGAAAAGTTATAATTACATTTATTTCTTACTTTATATTTCTATTGGACAGTGCTGCTCCATTGGGGCAGGGACCTTATTTCTATCCTTTTCTTCTTTATTATTGAATCCTCAGTTTGGGGGACATGCTAGGTGTTAAATAAATGCTGTTGAATAAAAGAATAAATCCTTACTTCACCTTTCACAATTTCTATAACTCATCCTGAAGGCATATAGGATCTGGTGAGCCATGCTAAAAGTTGAATTTCACCATCGATCTGTCATTGTCTTAATTTTTACACATATCTGGTTATTAGAAAAAAATGTAAGATTTGGGCCTAAGTAGAACATACATATTACATATATTTAAACATATAATTACAGGGGCTAAAAAGTGTACTAATGTAGTAATAATCGCTGCTATTTGCTGAGTGGTTTTGATATGCTGCACAATGTACTAAATATGTCTATACGTATATGTAGTATATACATTTTCTATATACATGTATTATATCATATATAAGCCAATCTTAGAGAAGCGATATAGAGTAGGAAGGCTCAGCAGTTAAACTACCTAACTTCAAATCGCAGTTTTGCAACTAACTAGATATGTAATCTTAAGCATCTCTCACTTTACATAAAATATTTTGAACATAATATTATAGAGATTAATACAAAGAACACTCAGGTATTCTACAACCCATATAGAATGCAGTCATAATATTTGTTTTAATGTCCTTATTGTTTTAATGTTTTAATGTCCTACTAATCCTGTCACTTGTGTCATTTTCTGGGTCAGTTTCAATTAATTGATTTTTCTCAGCACAAAGGGCTATACTTCCCAGCTTTTCTGAGTGCCTGATAATTTTTGATTCAACGCCAACCATCGTGATTTTACCTTTTTTGGGTATTAGATAGTTTTGTATTCCTATAAATATTTTTAGCTTTGTTTTTGGATGCTTTTCAGTTCTTTGAAAACAGCTGGAGCCTTTTGGTAGAAAAGAGCAACATTTAGTCTTGCTTTTAAGCTTTACTGGGTAGAAAAGAGCAACATTTAGTCTAAGGTTATTTTTTCCCCACTACGAAGCAAGATCCTTTTACAATTTCTAATCTATGCCCTCAGAATTGTGAGATTTTCTTTCTTGCCATTAGGAGCAGGCACTATTTCTGGCCTGCGGTCAGTTCTCTGAGACCCTTTAAGTCGGTTGCTTGTCTGGCCTTGTATAGTGTCTTTACAGCGTGCTGAACAGCATTCACCTGAACACTCGAGGTTGGTGCTCGGCAGATCTTCATATTCTCTCCGTTTTACTCCTTCCTCTCTGGTATTCTATTCTGTGAATTTTTGATACTTTGGCTCCTACATTTGTGAATAGCTTTTGATACCAGACTCCTACCTTTGTCTTGTAAAATTACAGAGATTTCTGAACCTACCCTGGGCACTCTCTGCACCACGCTCCAGTAACTATCCAGGCAGTAAACTGAGGAAATTATAGCATTCGCCTAATTTGTTTCTCCTTTCTTCGAGATTATTTTCCCTCATTATTTGGTGTCTAATGTCTTGAGATACATTGTTTCATATATTTTGTCTGTTTCTTTTTGGTGTGTCAGGCAGGAAATTATATCTAGTTATAATTTCCTCTATTATTCCTCTATTTTGACTGGAACCTTAAGTTGCATCTATTTGCATATGTAGACTGGTCTGTAACTTTGTTTTCTTGTCTTGTTATTGTGTGATTTTTTTTTATTCAAGATTTTATTAATCTCATAAAATAAATTTTTTTAAAAATTTATTTTAAAAAAATAAATCCTTTTTAAAAAATTTTAAAACTATTTGTATAAGATAGTAAATATCTGTTCTTCAAAGGTTTGACAATTTGTTAAGGCTTGACTGTAAACCAACTAAGCCTGTGATCATGGAATGAAGGAAAGTGAGAGACCTTCAATTATTGATTCAATTTATTTAATGCCATTTGCTTATTTAGCTTGTCCATTTTTTTCTTATGTCATTTACATAATTTATATTTTCTTGAAGATTGTTTTCCAACATATTTTTTGAAGTTGTCACAAAAAGTTTTATGATTTTAAAAAATATTTACCGTGTGTAATTATATCTCTCTTTAATTCCTAATACTGTTTATTTGTATCTTTTAAAATATTAATCATTTCTGCTAGAGATTTTTTTTTAAGTATTATCTTTTAATTTTGTTACTCTTCTTACTCTTTGTTTTCAAGTTTATTATTTTTTGCTCTCATCTTTATCATACCTTTCTACTTATTTTTAGGTTCAACTGTGGTTTTTCCATTTGATCTATTTGAAATGACTTTCGATTATCTTTAAATATTTTTTACTATTAATAAATGCAATAAGAACACTTTTATACTGTTTGAAGGTAGGATATGTTTTCTCTGAACATATTAAAAAACTTAATCATAAATTAACTTGAAAGCAAGTAAAATTATTGAGTATTAGAGCTGGAAGTGATGTTAGGTCTCAAATTTTTTTTATGTCATTTTTATATTAGTTTCTTAGGATTGCTACAACAAAGTACCACACACTTTGTAGCCTAATACCATAGGAATTCATTGTCTCACAGTTCTGGAGGCTAGAAATAGAAAATCAAGGTGTGTGCAGGGCTGTGCTTCCTCTAAAACCCATAGGGAAGAATCCTTCCTTGCCTCTTCTTAGCTTCTCATGGTGGCTAATCCTTGGCATTCTTTTGCTCACAGTTACATCACTCTAATCTTTGCCTCTGTTATTGCATGGTGTTCTCCGGATGTGTCTGTCTTCACATGATGTTTTTCTCTTTTTATAAGGACACCGGTCATATTAGATTAGGGCCCACTCTAATGACCTCATCTTAACTTGATCACATCTGAAAAGACCCTATTTCCAAAAAAAGGTCACATTCACAGGTATCAAGTGCTAGGACTTCAACATATCTTTTTGAGAATCACAATTCAACCTACAACAAACAACAGTGCAAAACGGAGATCCAGAGAGGTTAAATATCTTGGTCAAGGTCAAATAGTTCAATTACTATTAATTACTACTCCAATTTCTCCACTCAGAGGCTTTTCTCAGACAATGTAAAATATATCTAATTGCAAGTACCTCAAAATGGGGGTGCATGATAAACATGAACTTTGGAAAATAAAATCTTTGCTTATCCACTAGGGGTCACCAGGCTCAACAGGGTTTCCAGGACAGCCAGGAGTACCAGGAGAAGATGGGGCTGTAGGGAAGAAGGTAAACTATGTTTTTCTTATCACTGTTGAACCACACTAATATCTTGGTCCAGTGGGAGATCAAATTAAACCATCCTAGGCAAACTTAGTATTTTAAGGAAAAAAACCCACAACTCTAAATTTCCTTTTTCAATTACTTCAGAGAGAAAAGGCACTAATTCAAAGACTGAGTAGTGTCTCACACCCTCTGCCTTCTCTGGTGTTTTGGCCATGACTTAGTCTCTTTGGGATTCCTAGAAAGCACTTTAATTTAAACTTAAAGAAAAATACTTTTTCCCCCTCTAAAAGGAGAGTCTGTAAATGCATTTGGGAAGTAAGGCCATTATAAAGATTTCCTGAAGCATTTGGAGTTGAAATATTCATTTTTCAACAGCAGTAGTAAAATGCAGCAGATGGAAAGGTTGAAGGTCTTTCTTGTTTTTTAAAATAACAAATCATCAAATATGAATGACACGTCAAAGGAAAGTGAGCTTATTGCTTTGGAAGTTGGCTGAGAAATTGGAGTTTTTCATGATATTTCAGTTGCTCTGAGCTAAATTGGAGTTTGATAATTAATTTATTCAAGTTGGTAAACTTCCAAATTAATTTTGAGAGTAGAGTGAAGGTCTGGTCTGTTTTAGAGGGTCTCAGCAGAGAATCCACTGGCCATAGGCAGGGACAAGGTGGGATTATACGTACTATCTATGAAAGGTAAGCTAAGACACCAATGTCATTTCATCTAGGGAGAAGCAGGGCTTCCAGGAACAAGAGGCCCCGAAGGACCACCTGGGAAAGGACAATCTGGCCCCAAGGTATGGAACTGACAGTGTTGGAGGTAGCAGACTACCTACATTCTGGCTCTGATACTAAGAAGACAATTTAGGAGAAATTTGACCACTATTCTTCCTATGTCAAATGTGTTTACTTCTGGCTTAAAATTACGGATACTGGCTTGTGAGCTTTTGGAAGGCAGCAAGTATGTATTTTTCATTTTTATTTCCTAACATCTATTATAAGACCCAGGTAATAGGAAGAGTTCAACACATGTTTTTCTCAATAAATAGCCAGGTTGACATTTAAAAAACACATAAGAAGGTAAAAGAAGCCTTGAGATGCATCCTTGAGACTTGAAAATCCATAAATTTTCTCCAAATATTTATGGAATTTCACATAGCAATAAGAAATATCACCTTATTAAGGGGCAGTTTCACTTTCACAACTTGGCATAAATTTATTTTATACATTTTAGAAATGCTAGTTGAATAATCTTTTTATATGTCAAGATGAGAATATCCAAATTCATCAATGAGACCATTAGTGGCAAAACCTACAGCCTCTAAGGTGCCAGATGTTCCTGTAGTTTTTATGTATAGTAATCAATGCCCATATAAAGATTCTGAAGAATTCTATATGAGTAAAGTAAAAAAATCTATATACTTTTAGTATTCTACTTACAATTGTTTTAAAATAGAATTCATAGCTTAAGAAGTCTATGTCTTGAAAAATATTGGCTGAATTGAGTCCTTAACCTTAAATGTAAGAATTTGAAATTTAAATATATTTGTAGAATTTCAAACAAATTTATTTATCGACATACCAGACTATGAGATCCTTTTTGACGGGGGAGAGGAGAGAGAAGACAGAGAATACTTTTTTAACATCATGAAAAATACTTATAGAAATGCTTGCCTTCTTCCTTGTAGTTGGTGGAACAAACTGATCTCTTCACTGTGGGGGCAAAAAGAAAAAGAAAGAAAGAAATGTTTGCCTATTAACATTCAGGAAAACTAATGTATTCTAGACTATACTTTTGGAAAGTAGACCCTTGAGTTAATAATGGAAGCTGTAAGAATGAATGATATCTCTGAGAAAGAGAGCCGAAGTTTAAATTTCATATGGTACAGTAGCTGAGGAAAGAACATTCAGAACAGCACAAAGGCAAGCAATAGTTACCATGTTATGGAAACCAAGGAGAAAGGGTTTCAAGAGAAAAGCAGTAGGGGGTGTCAGACGCCACCACAGAGCAAGGAGAATATGCATAGAAGAGAGAGCCCACTGGATTTGTGGCTCTGAGGTGATTTGCAGCTTATGGAAGGCTATAGGAGAACAGTGGTAGGAATGTGATGCATAGCCCGGCGTCCTCCTATGGTTCAGTGTTGGCACTTTATTACATTTAGTTGGGTTCCTACTGTTGTCTTCTGGGGTGATTTAGGTCAATAAGTTAAATTTAGTAGTTAATAGAAGAAAATAAATAGTTTTGCTTAGATTTCGTTTCTACTGACGAATTATAATGATACAATAAGTGATATTTTGACATTCAACTGTTACTTTTTTATTACCTGTGTTATTGCTCTCCATTAGTATGGACCTTGAGGAGTTAATGATATCTCCATAGATCCTACAGGGGGCCCCCTCTTCTTCTTAGTGCAGTGTCTGCACTGCTGATGACCTTGGTATAGTCCAATGGTTCTCAGGGTGTGGTCCTTGGACCAGCACCTGTGAATGTGTCAGAAATATGAATTCCTGGGTACCCATGAAGACCTACAAAGTCTGAAACTCTGGATGGAGGGCCCCACAATCTATGGACTAATAAGCACTCCAGGTGATTTCTGATACATGCTCAGGATTGAAAACTGTGGTTTAGTTGTTTATGTCATAAATGCTTAAAAAGTCTCAGCTGCAAACCCCAAGGAGTCATTTCTTTGTCAAGCTAGGCACACACTTGGATATGGTACCTTGTGATTGAGCCCTAGTTTAAGGACAGTTTTGTAATGCTCAGAGGATTTTTGTTGAAAGTAACAAATTCTTTTGAGGGAGCACTGTGTACACAACCAGGCTGGAGAACAGCCAGTGGGTACTTTCTAGTTCCGCCCCAGCTTAATGCTCACATATCTTTCTACCAATAGCATTATTGGTCTCCTTTGAGAGGAAGAATTAGATGACTCATTGAAGAAGAAATGGGGCTGAATTTGAAAAATGTCTTATTTTATGTTTTAAAACTGAAATAGCAGGAAAGCTAAAAAACAGCATGAAAAAGCATAGATAGATCTCTATTTTGAAACAGTGACTGTCTCAGAATCATCTGTTTATAGATCAAGGGTGCAAAAAACCCTGTAAATTCATATAAAGTTCCCAAAGAAAGATATTGAACTTAGATTTTTAAGAATATTAAATAGCATTGAATAATGGTGAGGACTGAGCAATTCTGAAACATCCAATCTGCTTAAGAACAGTGACAAAGCCTGTAGAACTGAGCTGGGCTCGGGGCATGTTGCTTTAAAATTGATATTAGTTAAGAATCTGGCCCTGATATGACTGTTGTAAGATGAAGGAAAGTTTGTTAATACAACTGTATTTTTATATTTTGTCAGGGTGACGAAGGAAAGAAAGGGAGCAAAGGAAATCAAGGACAGAGGGGATTTCCGGGGCCCGAAGGGCCAAAGGTAAGGTTTTAATTTTCTCGTTTCTCCTTTGGGGAGACTGTAATTGTGTCTGGTTTTAACGGAATATTAGATTTCTACTGCAAATTTGATTTCCCATTTATTTCTCAACAAATACAAAACAAAAACCCCCAAATGAAAAATGCTTTAGAAAACATACTATTCTAGACCATCATGAAATGGAATAAAGTAACTGCAAAAAATATGAAATCTTCATTGGAGCATTTGTGTTTCTAAGAGAGAATCTGTATGTCAGTCCTCTCTACTAGCAATCAAATATTCAGAAGTTGGGATAAAGTTAGGACCAGAGGAGATACCAATTCTCTTTCATCTTGTTTTACTGGACAACAACAACAAAAAAGTCCTAGGCTGAGAGGCAGTGCAGTGATTATAAAAAGCTGGGCTACAGAAGGCAGGAGAGTGGTATTCTCATACTGCTCCACCCTGGAACCTTTTGGGGCCAGTCACTTCAATCACGGAAAGAAAGTAATAATATATTTATTTCACAGGATCGTTGTGAAGACTAACACAGTTAATAAAATACTTAGCACAGTTCCTGACACATATGAAGTGTTCAATACATGGAGTGATTCAGAGAGGAAAAAAAAATCAATACTGTGAAATGGAAAGTAGGGGATATGTGTCCTGACAGACAGGGTGCTGAGGAAAAAGTTAAGGAGATTGTGAGGCAAGCAATTAGGTACGTGTCCTGACTTAGCAGGAGAGAATATTGAGGTCATTTGAATGTGTCAGGAAACAGAAATTGCAAACCTAAGAGAATTCAGGCCTCTAGGAAGGTGCTAATTGTTAGAAGAAACAAGGAATATGTTCAAGGACCAGACTATTAAAGGACAACTTTAAAAAAGTACTGGCAAGATGAGAGCAGGTTCAAAACAAAGCATCCCCTGTAGACCAGTGATTCATAAAGTCAGTGTCTCTCAGTGTCCCCCAGGGAGATTTTGTTACAAATCTGTGTTTCTTGGCGCCATGCCCAGAGATCTGAACTTAGTAGGTGAGTAGGTTCCAGGAATCTGATTTTTCAGAATAAGTACCCTCTGCTACAGGTAGTTAAAGGCACACATGATGAGAAATGTCATTATAGAAGCAATGTGTTGTATTAGTATTAATAACAGTGATTATTCTTTATGTCTTAATCTTATTTAAAGTGAATATTTTTCTATTTTGAAATAAACCTTGTTTTGATGAAGAACTTATATATTTTAAAGCATAATCGCACCTTAATACAAGGTCTTTAAAAAAATTGTATACTTTCTATGTATTTAACTTTGTATTTTATAAGTACAGTAATTGTTTTTTTGTTTTTTTTTTTTAAAAAAAGTAGACATCTAGAAGCATAATTTCATTTACCCTGGTCTTAGTGAAAAATTAACAGCTTAATGTTTTATTTCTTTGTCATAGGATTAAATAAGGTGGTTATCTTTTGCCAGAATCCCAGTGTGTCATGTGCCATTGCCTTATAGATTTGGAATTAAAGATTGGCACATGCATATGTTGGCATGATCCGGGCCCCAGAAGGGCAATGTGCTCAGCCTGTCAGTCATATTGGGGATTCAGCAGAATAGGAGGCCTCAGCTGTGAAGATGAACATGGCTCAAGACAGCGGTCATTATCAGTGAATCTGATTTATAGAGTCCCTCCCAAAGGAGGCAGGTGATCAAATGGACAACTCATGCTATTGAGAATAGTTCATTCTCTAAGGCAAAGGGAGGCAAATTTTTTTGGTAAAGGTACAGGTAGCAAATATTTAAGGCTTTGTGAGCCAAGAGACAAAATTGAGGATATTATGTAGGCACTTATATAGTGATCATTTTAAAATGTGAAAATCATTTTTAACCAGATGGCTGGTGAGATTTGGCTCACAGATTACAGATTGCTGCACTTAGTCTCCATTAGTCGTTTCCAAATTGTTTGATTATAGATCTCTACCAGTAAAAAAACTTTGACCACACTCCAGTATGTTTATTTTTTAATTGTAATTTTTATTCATAAACGATCATACTAATATGTTTATGTAAAAAAAAATTGAAAATTTAAAACATGAGAAAATATATACAGAATACTCAAATAGGTCATTTAAAACACCTTGTGGAGTGTGTGCAGCCTATTTTAATGATAATTGCTTTACATAGTGTTTTTAGGTGTGGTAATAGTACTCTTATGGGAATCATCAGAGGTACTTCATAAAAATTCATATTCTTGGGCCTAGCCCCTAGATCTATTAAATTAAAGTATCTGGGGCTGAAATCCTGCACTCTGTATTTTACCAGATTAATCTGATGATTTCTCCCTAAAATTTGAGAATAATTGGACTAGACTAGGCGAGACAGATATTGCTTGCTGTACCAGATTGAGTCTTTACTGAGACTCAGTATAGAGACACCAAAAAAAATTGAGAAATATTTTTTCTATTCAAACAAAATTTATTTTGACCATAAATTCACTACTTCTAAAAAGGGATATGAGAAAGCTTAAAATGAAGACAGACATACCATGGGACACAAAATAAATAACAAAGGAAAAAGCTGTAAGCTAGAAGAAATATTTATCTACTAAGTATACCCAAAAACTTATGCTGAAGATAATTGTTATAATTGAACAAATATTTTCCTCTGAGCTTCCTGGTATACAACAAAAGAGAAACACCAGAACTGCATCATTTTTTATTAACTAATTAAAGGATGCACAAGAGATAAAAGTTTCCTAATGCAATGGAATTAATTGAATACATTTATTAGAGGCATTGAAATCTTAATTATCAATAACTTTAGAAGTGGTTTAACAAAGATGTTAAAATATTTTCACATTGGTCTGTGGAACAGATAGGCTATAATATTTTAAAATGCTAGAAACACATTTTTCTACATTTTTCCTAATATAATTCCTATATATAGTTGGGGTTTTTTTTTTTTTTTGCATTAAGTATAGTGAGTATTTTGTTCTTTTTTAGGGTGATCCTGGGGTTATGGGCCCTTTTGGAATGCCTGGAGCATCAATTCCTGGACCACCTGGGCCAAAGGTATGCATTCTTGGGACTATTATTTCTTACTTGGA
>NW_006436282.1:4866586-4910871 GCF_000325575.1 Pteropus alecto | reverse complement strand
TAGTTAATGATACCAGTGAACTAGAAATTTAGTTGTGCAAGAACCACAAGGTATTATCTAGTTCAACCCTGATATATCACAGTTAAGCAAACTTTTAGACCATACTCTTATTCTCTAAATATTTGAGTCCAGATAGCCACCTATTATTTCAGTGGCCTTTCTCTAAACAGCTTAGTAGTCTTTACTGACAGGTTTTATTTGCTTAGGATTTGAAATTCTCAAATATATTAGACTGACAGATTAAGCCCTTTACAAACTAGCTGATCGCTTTTTTGCCTCATGCCATTATGATTTCTCATGCAACTCACTCTAAAACTGCGAACATTATTTGTAATGTACAGGGAGACAGAGGAGGACCTGGGATACCTGGATTTAAAGGAGAACCTGGAATTGCTATTCGAGGACCAAAGGTATGCTTTACTCATGCTCTTTTTATTTATTTTTTCTGTATGCGAGAGAATGAAAGTAAATTTAATGCATAATAAATTGATGATTGAGATGGGTTTACTTGCAGTCTCCACATTGATGAACTTAACTGTAAGAATACACTGTTCCCCTTTTGAAAAATCAAACCATTAGATATTTTTTCATAAATGTGGGGGATAACTCCTATTAAATTTTTGCTGACTAAACAGTGGTTTGAAAATGCTCTTTTTGTAATGTTTGTGATATTAGAGATTACATGGCCTCTAGCCTTTTTCATTTACATGTTAATGGCCAATGTGCCTCCCTCTCCCTCTCCCTCTGCAAAACATTGTTCAAAATGTTCATGGTCAGAAGCTTTATTGAATCAAATTTCTCTGCTTTGTTATCCATCTTTCAGAGTGATTTTGAGTGAAAATGCAAATAATTATAGGAGACAGCTTTAAGTAGTCATTTCTATTCTCCTTAGCAACATCCAGCATCACAGCAATATTTAACATTCCAAATGTCAACAAGCACATCCCTGTGTATAAAAGCAGGCTGCAGGGCTCCATAATCAACACTGATTAAATTAGTAGCATGTTGTTATATAGCTTTGAAGCTGGCTTTAGTTTTATCAAATCATCTCTTCCAGATAAAAGGGTTCAAGTAGCAACCAACATCATCGATTTTCAAATTTCAAAAAAGCAAACTTAGAACCATCTTTGAAATCTAATGCAAAACCTAATATATACTGATATAAATTGGAGGGGTTCTTTTTGAAGGTCAAGGGAGGATCCTGACCTCCACTGTTCTTAATCGCTTTAACAGTTGTCCTTGTTAGAGTGGCAATGTACAGTTTTACTAGGGACAGAAGAGGTTCCCAAGATGTGGGATTTTCGAACTGAAAGAGAGAAAAAGTCCCAGGCAAACCAGAACAAGATAGTCACCTTACTTTCCAGACTTTGAGGCACATGGGAACCCACATTGTATAAAAAAAGACTCTATGGGAACCCAAGTTATATAAGACTCAAGGGGAAAATTCCAAATTTCCTAATGCTAAAGCTACAGATATGACCTTGATCGAGAACACTTGGGTCATAATTTTCATACTGTTTGATAACTTCCGTGATCTGTGTATTTCTAGTTCTATGATTTAAGTTACTTCTCTCTACTTATATTATTCTTTACAATATTAATAAAATGCAGGGTTTATAAGCCCTGCCTGTTTTCTACTGATCATTCTTGGACATTGTTAGTGATGGAATTTAAAGTTATTTGCCTCTTCACAACAAGCATTTTTCTAATCTCTTGGCTTCTAAAGATGCTCTTTCTGCCATTCTTCCCCAATTCATTGGTGTTTAAGCATTTGGAAGGTTAAAGGTCTGAATGAAGTTTTGGCACATTAATTCGGTTTGTGTATTACTTTAGGGAGCTCCCAGATCCCCCTAAAGCTCATTTCAAAATAGCAGATTAAGATTTCTGCCTTAATTTCTGTTGAATGAGAGACACACTTCAAAGTGAATCACTCTGCAGGACATTTTCTTGAATCCACTGCAAGAAGGCCGAGTGGAAAAATTCCATCTAAAGATATGTTGTGAGAAATTCAGAAGAAAAATCTGAAAAGGAACACTTCCCTTATCCACATCCCCTGACAATTCCTATTAACATTAGAAGTGACAAGTTTACTGAAATTTATGCAGGAGAAAGGACAAAGATCTCTAGGAAAAATTATAAACTATTAATATTTTTATGCTCCCCCCAGTGTGAGTGCCAGAGAATAAACAGTACCAGCTGCTGATAATTTGTTATAGGCTTGGAACTTATAAATAAAAACTGGAAGTGAATTTTTATTCCAATTTTCTTTTCCTTTGAACTTAACCAGGGAGCAGTTATTACTTTGCTTTGTTGCTGGCCCTCTTCTCATATAAGCATGGAAAGAAATGGCCATCTTTTTGGAGGGACATATCCCATATGGAACTTTTAGAGCTTTAACCTTAAACATAGTTGGAATAGCATAATAAATTGCTTCTGAGACCAGTTTCCTGTAGTTGGACACATACCTCTCCAGAAGACCTTGATTTTGTTCTCTGTCATACAAATTTATGAGATTATTTGGATCTTTGTTGATGATAAATAGTACATAAATTTTTATAAGTGGCTACATGTGTTCTGAAGATGATCATTCTTAAGATTAACCATGTAAAACCAGCCTCTTAGATTTAATAGGAAAAAAACAGTTGTTGCAGTCATGGTTTTCAAAACAAATTTAACTTTCTTATTGCTTAAAGCAGCGGTCCCCAAGATTTTGGCACCAGGGACCGGTGCCTAATGCCTGATGATCTGAGGTGGAGCTGAGGCAGTGATGCTAGCGCTGGGGAGCGGCTGGGGAGCGGCTGTGAAGCTTCGCTTGCTTGCTGCCACTCACCTCCTGCTGTACGGCCAGTTCCTAACAGGCCACAGACCGGTACTGGTCTGGGCCTGGGTTGGGGAATCCCTGGCTTAAAGGATATGCAGATTCCCCCACCTGCCCCACCATCAATTATCTTTTGTAGGAGTAGAATTAGGAACAGTTTTAGGGAGTTGGATTTTGGGCAACATTTTGGCTTGGTATAATGGCAGTTTGATTTCAGCGTTTACTTGCAAATAAGAAAAGTATTGAGAGCCCTACTACTTTTTCCAATCTTGGAAAAAAAAGGTCTGTCTACTAGTAGAGTTTCTTCTTAATGTAAAAAGCCATAAATATTTTAAAACATGAATAGCTCTTTATCAAAATAATCAATGTATATTGACAAGGGCTGTTGTAAGAATTATCACAGTAACAATGGAATGTAGTATAAAAAGTATTTCAAGCTTTAAATATAAGTGTAATAGATATTAAATAAATCTTCTAAACAAGTCTTCCTCATTTTTCCTTTTTCTCTCCATTTTACTTTAGCCAAAATTTTCTTTGATTTCCATTTATAGAGATTACATGTCTCAGAAAATTCTGTTGTTCAAAAGGCTATAATCACCTTTCCCCATCCTTTGTATAGGAGGACTGTAAAAGTTCTTGATGCTTAAGGTTATTACTGTAAAGCAATATTTATAATTTTTTCCTAGGTCTGAACCACAAATTCTGTGTCCTATCCCTTTGTAAATTTAAAAAAATTAATCTGTTTTAATTTTTATTTGGGCTTATTTATTCCTCATGTAATTTGGGCCCCACTGAAGAAGACAATAGATATAATAATAGATAATGTATAATTATCTTACTTTACATTTACAATTTCATTATATTTTCTTTTCTACTCCCTTTCTTACATGAGGCTTATTAAATGCTCTCATTTTTATACTTATCCCTGATTTATGATGCACTAAAATTCGTAATTATAAAAATTAAAATATCAGCAACTAGCCATTTTCTAATTCCTCTTTACTGTGTTCCCTATAGAGCACTTCATAATGATTCATATACATTTCCTACATGTATTCCATGCTTCCCACTGAACCCAAATGGATAAGACTTATGATGAGATAACAAGCTGCCAGATGTGGTAGAATTTCCTTCTAAAATTTTTCAAATCATTCCTTTGCACTTATCAAATCCACCTTTAGCATATTGAGTTGATATTATGCTTAAGTTTTTCCAGCTGTTTCATAATTTAGTTTTATGATATCACATGGTATTGGAATTTACCCAGGGTGCCCAAGGCCCTCAGGGACCGGTGGGTGCTCCAGGACTCAAAGGCGATGGCTATCCTGGTGTGGCTGTAAGTGTGGAGATCTTTTTCTCTGTCCTTTCCTTATTCCCTCCCTCCCTTCACTCTTCCTTCCTCCTTTCCCTCCTTCCTTTTATTCCTCCTTTCTTCCTCCAACCCCTTCCTCCCACCCCATCCTCCCCGCTATTTTTAGTTTTTTCATGAATACTATAAACAACAAGGCGGCTCATTCCCTCCCTTATTATGTCATCTCAGGGACCTCGAGGACTACCAGGACCCCCTGGACCAATGGGTTTACGTGGAGTAGGGGACACTGGAGCAAAGGTAAGATTTTAAAGTAGGTAACACGGTAGCTTCTAAAAGGTACCTGTAGGCAAGTGAATTTGGTAAAAGTAAAAATTTTTGTCAGGCATGATAGAATAGTAGAGGTATCTAAAGAATGGACGAAATTATTTATCTTCATCTGTGAGTTTCCTGCGGACCTTGCTCTAACTGAAGCATGTAGATCAACTTTATGATTTTTTACCTGCTCCCCTTGTGGCAACTTTCGCATTCCTTGCTGCTTTGTCTTCCTGTACAATGATCAGAGTTTGGGTTCCCCATGTAATTTGGGCCCCACTGAGAAGAGCTCTCTTCTCTCCAGCCATACTCTTTCCTAGGTGCTCTCATCCAGCCCCACGGCTTTAACCACTATCCACATGCTGACGGCTTCCAAATTTCTATCTTCCCTCCTCTAAGCTCTGGTATCACCCATTTAGTTTAGCGCACAGCTCCTCTTAGATTTCTCACAGACATCTCTAACTTAACATCCAAAACAGGACATTTGATTTTCACCCCATAAGCCCGTAAATGGCACTACCATGCACCCCATGCTCACGCTATGACCTGAGTCATTCCTAGTCCTTCCCTTCCCTCTCCTCCCTCCATGTCTAGCCCTGTGATAAATTCTGTCAGTCCTACCTTCAACATATATATTGCCTCTGGCTGCTTTTCTGCTGCTGCTTCCACCTGGGCCTTAAAATCTCTATGTGGCCTTTTATTTTCTGAAGAAAGCTTGGACACGCACACACGTACAAACAAAAGCTGGTAAAGAAAGAAAAATATTTGCAAAAGTCTAATTCCCACTTAACTTTGTCCTTCTCGTTTGGTAAAGTGGAGGTGAAATTCTCAAAATACCTAAAGTTGTCAATGGCAGCACAAGCAAAGGACTTAAATGTGTGCAAAATTCTTCTCCTTACATTTTGACTTAAAATGGCAGAAAATTATAAAACATGGAAATGTGTGTGTACGTATGTGTGTGTGTGTAGTTGTAGAGACATTTATAACTGATATGTTTTTCATTTAAACTCTATGTAGTCACCTTAAAATATTGGCCTTAGGGCATTAACTTACAAAACAAATGTGTTTTAAAATAAGGAAACCATTAAGGTTGACGATTAATTTATGGTGGGTTTTTGTGATATTTAGTTAAGGTCACATGTGTTTAGCATATGACACAGACATTTGAATCAAAGCTTCTATGTTTCGAGACATATAAAAAGCGGTCCCTGACATCTTGCACCCTTGTGGTGCTCCCTGGCTTTTTTCCAAGTCAAAGAATTCCATATGACATCAGTGGTCGTGGTACTTCTATACACATTACCTTGAATTTAATCTAAATTTTGATAAAAGCTTCCGAGCAATTTCTAAAATTCTTGTAAGAACTACAACGTCCAAGGAAATAGTAGATATAGTTCTAAAATCCACTTTGGAAATATACTGGGAAGAGGAATGGACAGTTTGGTTTCTTGCTAAGTGAGAAGTGCTTATTCAGTGCTCTGACCCCTGAACCCCAAAACTCCTTGCCCCTTGATGGGGAAGGGAAGCTCAAATATCCTATCTAATACTGCCTGCATTGTTTCACTGGACCCCTAGAAGCTAGAAGGATGCTTTGTGATTTGGGGACAATCATTATATAAATCTCATCTCCTTTTGAGAAGCTCAAATAACTCTCTGCTCCTATATTTTCACCCCCAAAGTCTCATGAGCTGCATGTTCCCCCAGGGCTGATTCACTGACACCTCTGAGGGTAAGAGTTTGTTCTTCCCCTCTCAGAAGAGGAACACAGAGAAGGGCTCTCCTGAGGTGTGCATGAGCAGGTACATCCTGACATGCACCTCTTAGCTCTTTTAGCCCCTTTCAGTAGCTAGTTCATCAGAGAAAAAGCCATGGCCTCCCCCAAAGTTTTGGAGCAGTTGAGTTAAGGCAATCCTTGCACAGAGGTGATCAAACCTGGCTTTTGGGGCCCTCAAGGGACCTCTTAACCATTGAATAGTTGGAATAAGATCTGTGAACAGAAAAAATTTGATGTGTTATTACCTAAATATTATATATTATACACTATCTAAACATTTCCAGTATATCGTGACTTTTTTTTTTAACAACTCCATTATTTTATAAAGAAATCAAGAACCAGAAACATTGAACAACTTGCCCCTTTATAATATAAACACTTTTGATACTATATTGTGTTTGTGTGTGAGAGGGAGACTGTGAGTATGGATGAATGAATGAAAAACTAAATAGATGAATAAATTGGAGCAGAAAGAATGACTTGGCCTGATCTATAGACGCTCAATCTCCCGTGTTGTCCATCTTCTATCTCAACACTGTTTAGTATAGAGTTGGATTGTTTCTCTTTCCATTCTAGCTTTTCCATTGTCAAGACTTAAATTATGTAAACATTAATGAGAAGCGTAAACCCAAACCCCAAAGAGTTAAACATTTTTCAAAAGCTTTAAATGTTTAAGTATTGTAAATACATGCTTTATTTGACAAAAGTGGCCCATAGTCATAAATTAAAATGAAGTCTATGTGAAATTCCACTGAGTATCATTATTCTAAAAATGTTCCCAGCATCTGAATTGCCCCTCTGTTCTCGGCAATGGCTCACATATGTGCATACCACCAAAGGCAGCAGCAGAACAGAGGAGCAATTCACACAGAGATGCATTAGGAATTTGTAGATTCCATCAGTGGACATGGACTGGACAAGGAACTCCATTTTGAGCAGTGTCTGAGAAGAAGGGCTGGCCTAGGATACAGATTTAACGACAGTAAAGTTAAGGGTCCATGATTCCAAACTGGAATTGAAGAAAACCGCCTCCCATAATCTGACGGCAAAATTGCTATGGATAGGACAATCAGCTCAAAAACGGGTCTAATTAAAGCCAGAGCCATATCAAATTTAAGTGCCAGTCAATTTGACCTCCAGATTTCAGTAAAGGTCACATTAAAACCAGGAAAACTTGACTAGCTGACTTCAAGATTCCTCTCTAACTCAGGTCTCTGCATGATCTCTAAAATCAGCTGTATTCCAGTCTATCTTAATGATTTTCAGTATTGCTTTCATCTCTCCTTGCCATTTTCCTAACTCTGCATTTCTCTCTCCAGGAGTACATACATACCTTTTCTTCAGCCCTGGAGATGCTCACTAAATCCTCTTCACATTCGCCACCCACACCACCATCAACACATTTTTATTTTCAATCATGCAGACTGGAGGAATTTCCCCCAGTGGGAAATTATATTGAATATCAGTACAAGAGAGCTGTCTCTTCTCCCTGTCATTAAGGGCAATATCAAGGTTTCTATTTTCAAGGTTTCTAATTCAGCTAAACAATACTCTCCCTCTCCAATGAGATTCTTGGCACAGGGGAATCATTCGCTCATCTTTGATAAATTAACTTTGAGAAAAGGAAGAAACAACACAAATCTCTCCAAATCCTAAAGCAAGTTTTAAAATTATCAGAGACATTGAGATACTGCCGCTTTGGGATGAGTATTAAAGTTTTAGAAGAGAAACGAATTTGAAAAACTGCAAACATTTTAAATATTTTGAAATTTAAATCTGGGAAAATACTCTAAAGAAAACGTTATAGCAATTTGAGTGCTTGTTTTCCAGTGTCCTCCTTATTGCCTCGTACCCCTGATAATTGTGCTGGTAATTGTTACTGTCTCTCTTTTCACATTAAAGGCTGTCAGTGAGACGTGACTGAATGATATGACAATGGCCAGTCAATAATCAATACATGTGGTCAATGTCTGGGTTGTCTGTCCATAAGCTTAGAAGAAGGCCTCTAAAATTTCCATTGACATTCCAGCAACACAGGTGAGATAGCCAAGAGCTACTAAACCATCACATACAACGTCATTCATTCCAGAGTTGTGCTATGTTTGTGGTAGCTGGAGCCTCAGTAGTCATATCTTAATTCTTGTTTAAAAGCCAGAAAGAAAGAAATATTAAGCAGCTGCCAATTATTACTTTGTTCTTCTATCTTATTTTAAAACTCAATCATTCCTTGGTTTCATCACTTAGTAGAATCTTCAGTGTACCATTCCTTGAAAAATTCTTAAGAGGCTAATTCTTTTCACAGTAAATTCAATTTGCTTTTTATTGTCCCCAAAGTAAAAAAGCATTGAAGTCACTTCTAGAGCAAATGTAACTTGCTTCCACAGTCTTCTCAAAGAGTGACAAGGGCTTAAAAGACACAAACAAAAGGAGAAATAGTGATTACAGCCTTATTAAGGTGTGCGGGGGCGGGGGAGGGAGAGATAGTCTATTGGACTGTTTTATCTCTAAAAGCACTATCTTCTCAAATGTTGTATTTAAATCTTATAGAATATAGAAGATATAACAAATTGTTTCCTTATTACTACTCCATTTGAGACCTCTGCCACTTATTAGCTGTGTGACCTCAACAGGTCATTTAATCTGCCTGAGACTTAGTCTCATCTGTGATTTGGGATAATAATGCCTACTCTGTCACAGGGTTATTCTGAGAAATTCATGGAATAATGTCTATAAAACATTTTTATGAATTCTAACATACTAAAATATTAGTAGTAGTAGTAGTAACAATAGTATGTATTACTCTGCCAAATCAAATATATTGCAGTACGGATAAAAGTAGAGAACAAGAATTTGTGTAAGCAGGAGATCTGGAATGAGACCAATTAAAATATTGGGGTAAACCACAAAACTGAGGAATGGCAATGGAGAGAGAATGGACAGGGAAGCCTTAGACAGCTGGGTACTTGTGCAGATTGTGTGAGCCTCTTAGGAATCTTGTAATCAGGACGTTTTCTTTCTTCTCCTTGAGAGACTGTGTTTGACTCAGTATAGGAAAAGAATTTTCACAGCCACATAGCCATGTCTTTGCATTAAGTGGCAACTGGAAGGAAGTGTATGGAGAAGTTAGCATCTTTCATCTAGCCCCAGACAACACCAAGATAAGAGATGAACTCTGGAGTCAACCCCTGGTTTGAATTGCTTCTGGCTGCATGATTTTTGGCAAATCATGTAATCTCTCTAGTCTCAATTTTCTTATGTGTAAAATGAAATAAGTTGATGTTAATAGGATCAGATAAGATAATGAATGAAAAGTACCTGTCATATAATAAGCTTAACAAATTATTTATTATTATTAATTACAACAGTTTTAATATGAATCCAAGCAAAGACTTACCAGCGAGAAAAGGAATAAATGTGATAGTGCTTTATCTTTTTTTCTTTTAAAAAGTGAATGTTTCAATAAATGATTACTAGAACCATTGTAAGATTATGTATGTTGTTAAAAGGGTTGAATTAACCATTTTGCAAGGTTATGGTCTTGATAAAACTGTCACGAAATCCTTTGTTAAGTTCACATATACAAGTAACCACAGATAGTCCTAAACTTGGCCGCTTCCTATGAAAATAAAAAGAGTGTCTCTTGTTTAGAATCCTTTTTGTGGGCCAAGAGGGAACTGTAGGCAATTTAAACAGTTATTCTTTCTTGTAAGAGTGGAGGTGGGCGGGTGGGGGTAGGGTTTAGGCTATGGTCTTATGAAATTGATGGATATGGTTATAAATGGCAACTACAGAATTTGCTTTCTGGTTTGTTGGCTGTCTCCTAATGCAAGAGCTCCCTCTGCAGGCTCCAATAACCTTCAGATTATGCATGGGAAGCTAAATCCAGCTACGTGAGTGCCTGTTGAAAAATCTTTTTATTTGTGAATGTTACTCTAGCCACTGACAATAAAACTGAAAATATCATGGTAGATGCACTTCTTAGGTACAACTAGTGCTGCATTGTGGCAGAACCGGTCCTATCAAATGGTGAAGTGAGTCTCGATCAGCATCCTCTTAGACACATTCACCTGATGTTGTGGCCTAGCATGGGCACATGGCCTATGGAACAAAAGAACTGATACATTTTTAAGACTCTACCATAGTAGGAAGACACTATCTCTGTGGATTCACACAGCTCATTAAGATACTTATATTCCCATCTATTAAAAAATATGGTACATATACACCAAGGAAAAACCCTAGATAAACAATTTCATCCTTTCTTGTCCATGATTTTTGCACTGTTGAAAGCTATAAGCTATTTAGCTCCTCACAGGCCATGGGCAAAACAGGACCTAGGACAAAGAGCTTGAGAAATCCAGGTTCAAAGCCTGGCTCTGGTTCTTCTTTTTCTTTTTAACTTCGTTGAGGCATATTTAATCTATCATAGAATTTACCATTTCAAGTGTACAATTCAATGATTTTTAAATAAATTTACCAAGTTGTACACTTAGTCCCATAAATTCGCTTTAGAACATTTTCTTTTCCCCAATAAGATCCTTTCTGCCCATTTACAGTTAATCCTGTCCTGGTTCCTGGCCCCAGGCAACCACTGATTTACTTTTTACTTTCTGTCTCTACAGCTTTGCCTTTTCTGGACTTTTCACATAAATAGACTCAAACGATATGTGGTCTCATATATCTGGCTTCTTTCATTGAAAATAATGTTTTTGGGGTTCATCCACATTGAAACACGTATCCGTAGCTCATTCCTCTCTACTGCTGAATTTACCAAACTTTGTTTATTTACCAGTTGATGGACATTTAGGTTGTTTCTAGTTTGTGGTTATTATGAATAATATTGCTAAGAACATTTGTATGTAAGTCTTTGGGTGGACATATGTTTTCATTTTCCTTGGGTGTGTACCTAGAAGCGAAATTACTAGATCATAGGTAAATTTATGTTGAGCTTTTTAAGAGACTGACTGCCAAACTGTTTTCCAAAGCGGCTACACCAACAGCATATGAGGGATCCTATTTCTCCACATCCTGCTAGCCCTGCCTCTTAATATTTGTGCAGCCTTGGGCAAACTTTAGTTTCCTCTTTAGTAAAACAGATGGCGTAGGGAGTCAACATTTACCAAGTGCCTGCTCTATACTAGACCATGTGATAGGAGCATGCACATTCTTTGTCTCGCTTCATTGTCTTCCTCATGAAATGTAGGTACTATTTTCTGTGTATCTGATGAATTTACTGAGGTTCAGAGGAGTCAGGTAAATTAGTCGTTATAATATAGGATGGTCGTAAATACCAGATTACATCAAATAACATAAATGAACATGCCTAGTATACTGTTGGGCAAACAGAAGGTGGCTAATAAAGAGATTTTTATTTCTCTGCTTTTTCACATCATTCACATCTCAAATAGTTCTAACCTCAGGGTCTGACTTACCTTAACCAGGTCCCACCGCATTTTTGGTGATAGTTGCCAGTTATGAAACCATCACACTTTAGAGACTCTGGAAAGCCTTTATAGAATTAGCCTGCAGTCACAGCTGCCCTAGCCACTGTGACTGCAGGCTAATTCTATAAATCCAAGCAAAGACTTACCAGCGAGAAAAGGAATAAATGTGATAGTGCTTTATCTTTCACGGTACCCATCTCTAACCCACGCAGTGGTAATCTTTACTGCATAAAAGAGCAATGAGTTCAGGATGGGGTTATATCTTTTTATGGTTGCTTTATATTCTTGTCTCTTTTCACAATGGCAGTAATTGTTTTTCCAAATTTCAAAGAAGAAAGTTCTGAAAAAGTATATATTAAGGCTGCCAAGAAGTTAACTGATTTGATTGTTTTGAAACAGGACCCCTATCAGTTGGCTTGAAGATTGTATAACCAGCAATAAGAAATGAAAACAAAGGGAGATAATACACCGTTTGTCAAGTTTAGGAAAGTGATCTGGGAGACAGGGGCTCAGTTAATAGTTTAGTCAAATTCAAGGGTTTGGAATTTAAAAATATTTTTAATATGAAAATTTATTTGAAATATTTTTAATAGGAAATTTCGTGTGAAATATGCAGCATAAAGTTTTTTTAAAAATCAATAACTTGTCATTCATTGTGTCTTTTCAGGGAGAGCCTGGTGTCAGAGGCCCTCCAGGCCCTTCTGGGCCTCGGGGAATAGGAACCCAGGGGCCAAAGGTGAGTCCTCAGGTCTGTGCTCGTATGAGGGTCACAGGTACCATCAGTGACAACCAAATGAACTTTAATTTCATAGTGTTCATTTTGGTATTGACTTATTTTTTCTTAATTACTAATGAAGTCTTTTCTCATATCATGTGAACTTTCAGTAAATAGAACGTTTACGTTTATAAAGCCATTCTCTTGCCAGTGTCTCCTAAGAAAGTAGGTGCAAAGTGCTCAAAATATTTCTAGGTTCCTTGGAGGCTGTGCCATCGTTAAGAAGCACATCTTTATTTTGGCCAGAGGGACTTCGGGTGGCATTGTAACAGGATGTCAGCTAGTATACTGTTAAGGCCTCAGTGCAAGGGTCTAGATTGTCTCCATGGAAAGCAAGAGAAACTTCCTTTGGCCCCCTTTGCTCTCATTTCTATTTCTCTTCATTTTGCCACCTCCAATTTAGAGATTTTTCATCCTTTTATTCTTTTAATCCAGTGTTCCTCAATGAGGGAGATTTTGTCCTTCTTTCTCCCCCATCAAAGGGACATTTGGCAATGTCTAGAGTCATTTTAGGGTGTCATAGATGGGGATGAAGTGCTATGGGCATCTAGTGAATAGAGGCCAGGGATGTTGCTAAACATCCTACAATGCACAGAGTAGCCTCCCATAATAAAGAATTATCCTGCTCAAAATGTCAATAGTGCTGAGGTGGAGAATCCCTGTTTTACTTGTTCATTCACTTGATCAACAAGTATTTATTTGATTTGTTCAAAAAGTGAGGTAAAGAAGTATCAGGTATGTTCATAGGGAAAACAGGTATCAATGAGCCACTCATCACAAATTCGAATTCAAATAGGTGTGTTCACATCCAAAATGAACAGAAGTGAATTAGAATCCTGTTATCAGAGAAGAAAAGGAAAAGGCTTTATAAATCAACAATTTTACTAAGGATCACAGAATTACTAAGATTCTTTATCTTTTTTTTTTCTTGTCCATTAACTCCATTTGAGCAGTGGGCTATTTCTTAACTTTATAGATCACTTTATGTGGATGAAGATAATCCCAAAATGTTAGTAGTTATCACTGGGTGATGGGAAGATGAGTCTATTTTTTCTTCTTCAGTTTCATCTTTATTTCTGTTTAACTTTTTTTTTTTTCTTTTTGCAATGAGCAGATATTCCTCTTAAAATCAGGAAAAAAAAATAAAGCTTTTTTCTATACTGGAATGAAAAATTCTGACTCATACAGCAATTTATATTAAACCAGTATTTCTTCAAAGCTTGTTCCATCAAATGCTACTTCAGGAATTTCTGGGATAGTTAAACTAATCTCTCTATTGTGAGACTCCTCAGAGGATTTAATATTTTAATATGTGCTAGGGATCTGCAAGGAGAGGCACGTACCATGAGTAGAACATTTTCCAATCTCATTTCACCACAAATGCTTTTCCTAAAGAAATATGGGTTCTACTTATGCTTTAAGGTTTCACTTTTTGCTTCATTTACATATTTTCTTTAAAATTCAACATGACTATATCACCTGAATCTTTAACTGCAACCCTGGTGAATTAGCACATCATACTGAAATGGAGTACCACATTGAAGGCTACATAGAATTGTGTGTGAGTGATTGTCACCCCTTTGGTGTTTTAGGGGTTAGCGGTATGAGAGCTGGAGGAGCCCAAGCAGACAAGACTTATGCCCAGCAGCTCTGCTTTACATCCTTATTTATATTTGGATTATATGTAGGATTTTTGCAAAGGATTCTGGGGCTTAAAGTTTTTGGGAAAACCACCAATTCATATAAAATATGATATTGGCAGTATAGATGAAGGTCCTGATTACACCGAAGTAAGCATGAAGTCAAGAGCAGTAATATGTTGTTTCTCCTTAAATCTTCCTGCACTTGTCTGATTTCTCTCTGTCTTCCAACAGGGTGATATTGGGCAGAAAGGCTTGCCTGGCCCTCCTGGCCCCACTGGCTATGGATTACAAGGAGTTAAAGTAAGTGAATATGATCGTGCTAGTCACCTCTCAGTACACTGGGGTGATGGAGAAAAGAGGTTGTAGATAATATAAAATATGACCATCGCAAAATGGATTTAATGTAAGCTTAGCTGTTAAAATTACATCTAGTATTTAGAGACACCATCTAGGAGTGTGAAAATGATCTAAGTACGTTACTTTCATGAATGCTAAATATTACATAAATTGCTTGGTGAAAATTTAACCATTGCAATGACTTGTGGTGGTGCTGCTGTGGCAGCCTTGGTCTCAGGAAACCCTGGAAACATGTTGGACTCACCGCCTTGGGCTGCACGGCAGTGTCCTGTCATTCCTGTGCAGTCACCACGGAGGCCCAGCTGGCCCCGCATTGCAGAGAGCTCCAGCTCCCTGAGGGCCCTCAGTGTTTTGTCTCAACCACAAATATCTATTGATTGCATAGATGAAGATGGGATTGTGGCTCTCGGGTCCCAAAGTAGTCTTGATCTTTTGTGGCACAGGTCAGGCGGTTATATGATGCCACCATCTTGTCCTACTATGAGCTTCCAGCACTGACCATTCCCCTAGATATGGACTCTAGGTATGCCAATAATTCCCCAGTTAAGTCAGGAGGGAGAAGGGATGAGGCTGGATCTTGAGTGATTCCTTGATATGTCAACTAACCCTTGTGAGGCTAGCCCTTATAGAGGGCAGGAGGAATGTAAAGAGAGGAGGATGGGCCATTCAGGTTAAAAAGCCAAGTATGGGGACAGACAGAAATGGCTTTTTTCCACTCTTCATTTGTACTCAGGAATCATGCCAGTTTCCCTCTCTCCACCTTTTTCAAGTCAGCTCAAGTCAGTTCAGAGCTTTCTCAGAAGATCAGGAGGTCCTCATAAAAATAAGAGTCCTGGTAGCTCTCCATGACTTTAGGATTCTGAGGTAGATTTGTAGCCTGGGACTATAACTCCTGCTATGTGTAAACTCTTTATTCATTAAAAGAATGAGCTTCCCTACCACTGGTTTCCATTCTCTGCTTAGGCCTGAAGGATCTAATCCTGGCTGAGAGAACCCTCCCTGTGGGTGGTGGCAAAGGACGGGGTGACTGATATTTCAGTGTGAAAAAATAGCCTCAGTGACATGCTGGGGAAAGCAGGTAAACACTATCCAGCAGAAATCCCAATGTCTCCGAAGCTGACAAATAGTGATGACTGCAGTGTTTCATGGTCACAGAGCTGACAAATCAACCTCCAAGATATTCGGGGCCTGGAAATCAAGGAAACTCAGTAGAAATGACCTCTCTCCTCTATCTATATTTTGACCTCAATGGTGTGATGGAAAGAGAATGAGCTTTAGAGCCACTTAGATCTTTGCCTGAATCTTGCTAGCTGTGTAAGCTTGGACAAATCATTTATCTTCGTTGAATCTCAGCTTATTCATCTTTAGAATGGAAATATTAAAGCCTATTGTACAAGGTGTTGTGAAGATGAAATTGTACAAAGTGCCTAGAACACAGTGGTGGGTACTCAACCACAGTTTGGGCTGTGGAGTCAATGGATTTGAATCTGGCTTCCTGAGTACTACCTCTCTGTCTCAGTTTCCACATCTGAGTAATGGGGATAATAATAGTACTATTTCCTAAAGCTGTCAGGAGGAATAAATGTAATTAAATGAGACAGTGTGTATAGTGCATTTAACATAAGGCTCAGTACATGATTAGATATGTAGTAAAAGTTTGTAGTTACTCACATTATTCCTTTCCGCTTCCCTTTCCTTTCTGCTAGTCTTTCTTTTATTTTCCAGTATGAAGGCCCGGGATTCTGACATTCATGTAGTTTAATGCTCTAAAACACAAAATATTGGTGCATTAATTAGTATAGGCCTCGCTTCGTTACCCAAAAGACCCCCAAACATGTAATGGCTCAAATGCAATAGAGGTTTCTGTTCACATTGTAGGCTGTTCCCAGTTAGTGGGCAATTTTATTTCACATAGAATTTCAGAGAACCTGATCTCTGTTTCATGATTCCTCTATCTGGTGGGCCTCTTTACCATTTACACCCAGCAAGAAGAAAGAAAGAGAGTGGAGCAGGCACACCTGCTTCTTAAAAGTCTTGGCCAAGTGGTGACAGACATCATCTCTGCCATATTTTATTGGCAAGAACTAGTCTTATGGAAAGATAGTCTAGCCATGTGCCCAGGAGGAAGGGAACTGGTGGTTTGGTGAAGAGTTGGCATTTATTGCCACACATAATTTAACCTGTTTCTAGGAAAGATGAAAAATTTTAATTTATTTGTTGTTCTGAAGTATGCTGGTAGTTCTGGAAGAGAACAGAAAACAAGAGTGGTCTCCATGGCAACTTCCAGAATGCCTCATCACTCTCTTGTGGGGCACAGTCACCTGGGCTTACAAGGACTGGGTTCAGCCCTATCATTTCTTTTATCCTATCTTGAAAAGAAAATTTTAGAGCCTTGATATATTCATCCTTATTTCAAGCAGCATCAGGAGCACCAGTGGATGATTTAGAAATTGTTTTGAGCAGACAATGTGAGTACTAGATAAAGAGCTGGACAAAGCTTAGGGTTTAGTGGGACCAGGAAAGGAACAAGAAATGTTTATTTCTGTCTATGACAAAGTCAGGGCCAGAGGACGAGGGACCCCTGAAACCCAGTAGGAGAGCTGCTGTTCGAAGGCTGGGAGAGATGGGCATGGCATCAGGGGAGGGAGGCAGAGCTGGCATGAAGAGCTCAATGTCCTGAGCACCCAGCAATGTGGATCATGTGGAGAATAAGGAAAGATTGGACTCCCTGGGGTTACCTGGCATGCCCACAGCATTTGAGACCAGCAGGGCTTTGGTGGGGGTGGGTCAGGACAGCTTGCAGGGCCTAGGATAAGGACAGCCGGAAAGAAAATGGCTTTTCCAACTAAAATGCTCTAATTAGAACTTCAGGGTAGAACCCTGAAGCTTCTTGGTTCAGTGTTTAAGGTTCAGGTCATTTCTTAGGTAGATATTTTGTTTTAGCAGTGTCGAAGTAACTTTGTCCTATAAACTCCTTTACAGCATGGAAAATTGTCCCCCTGAAAGGCCAAATAGAAGTGACTTATTCACTGAAATGAAACTGACCTAAGGGTATAAAGAGCCCCAATTATAAAAAGTCAGGGGTAAGCTTGATATACACTAAGTTGTAAATATCTGCAGAAAGATTAAGAGGCATTGATATTAGGAAGTTTTTCTAGTTTCCCAAACTCATAACCATCTGTATGATGCTATTAATATGACAAGGGGAACGACACGCACACATATTTTAATATGATAACTTTCTGGTGTTTCGATTTAAAGTTTTCTTTCCCCTTCCTGACTGCAAACAAGCTAACAGCATCAAAAACAGAAAACAAAACCAACCATGGTAACAGTATGATCACTTCATTTATCATGAACACACCTTAGAAATTAAATTGAAACAGTAGGGGATGTAGTTAACAGCATAATATAGATTGTGTATGTGCTTATGCCAGAAACCATCTTTCAATTAACTTCTAATACTTTTCTCGTATTGTAATTTTCAAATTCCCACAATGATTCTTCTACACAGAAAAGAGTTGCCAGAACCATATGGGAGGTTTACACTTTAAAATAGTTCAGAGTTTTGAGATTACACCTGCCAAAATGCCTGTAGCAGGGGAGGGCTGTGGCTAAAACTTAATCCTGGTAATCAAAATCCACAAACCTAGTTTTAGACATTGAAGGTATTCCCATACCTTTATACCCTTTATTATCTGTAAAACCAAATTAAAAACAATGATATGGGTTACACACCAAAGCCAAAAGCACTGAGTCCACAGTATTCTTTATACAGGTTGTATAGGTTAGGGACAGTTTGCATTAATTAACTGGGGCTGGCCCTGAGGCCCTTCGTATTTCACACTTACTGGTTCACACTTTCATTTTCCTCCTGGGCCAACTGGCTCTCATTCTTTCTAGCCAGTTAGGAAAAGAGATGGCTTTTTGTTTGTTTTTTAATTTCTGAAGCTGAATCTGAGGCTATGGTAGGATATTTTTCTCTCTCAAGCTCACTAAATTTTCCTTTTTAAATAGCCAATTCCCCAAATCAAAAACGGATTGGAAACTTTAGCCTCTCAATTGGGTGGTTCTTGACTCATCATTACCAGCTTATATTTATTGTCTTTTTACCATGAACAAAGCTCTATACAATGGCTAGTGACCGTCACAGAAGTTGGCTTGACTTCTAGCATGCTCCTTTCACTGCCAGGAACCTAAAAGGAAAAACTAATGCCTAAATCATTTTTTCCAAAGTAAATATTAGATCCTGCCCCAAGGTTTACTATGGTTTCTCCACTTTCAAAAGAAAAGTCAAAAGGACTAAAGACTTGGTAACAAAGACAATGTCCAACACCATGTACTGATGCTGAATATTAAAAGAATAAAAAATAGATTAAAATTTAAATATCACCAAGTTAGAAAATTATATGAAACATTTCATTTAAGCAGTTATATACTAAAAGTACTCATTATGCTATAATAGTAAAAATTTATAATTATGGTAAGCATGCTGACATTTTAAATTGTTCTGACTTTTTCTCTCCCTTCTTCCCTCATGTCTTCTGTCCTTCCTCCCTTCCTGCCTACTACTCACCCAGTTGTATCTATGTAATATATAAAGAGATAAATACTATATATTTCTTTTTATTCTTGTAACAGATATTGTCTATATAAAACCAAGTTGAGTGAAGGACATAGATAAATTCCTCTTAGATGCTGCCACTGTCTTTATGGTATTTCCCATGAATTTCACTGTTGAAAATTTATAAAAGGTACTTTATCTTTTTCCCATCCATCAATGCTTGGTTAGAAGTAAGTTACTAGTATATATTTTCCCCCTTCTTTCAGCAAGGGAAGAAGTATCTTTACTGTTCAGAGCTTTGAGCTTGAGGAGAGAAGCAGGGCCATAATACATTTTCTAAATTCCACGCATTATCTTATTTAAGGCTCATCAGCTTATGGGGTAGGCTCCAGGAAATTAGGGTATAGAGATGTTAAGTAAGTACCCAGGATCACTCATAGCCAGTTCTCCACACAGCCTCCATGAAGGAATCATGTGTTGGGTAGAAATCAAGTCAGAGTAAATGTCAGATAATCAGTTTGAGACTTTCAAAAGGAAATGACACTCAAAATTTTTATTTGCATGTTGAAATTAAAAGTTAGCCTTTTGAGAACTGAGATACATGCAGTGAGGTCTTTTTTCCTGATAATATAAATTCGTTAAAAGAAAAAAGTATGAAAGAGTACTTCTTTCTCCCCTGAGTGCAGTTCTGTCAGAAGGGAGGGGTTAGACTTGGTGATCTTTTGAAATCAATTGGCAAGCATATGACAAGGAATTGTAGCTGGATCTGGGCTGGCAGGTGTAGCTGCCCTGGGTGAGGCTGTGATAAACACTATTCCCATCACACATTCAAAGGCTTATTGAGTCCTTTCAGGTTTGGCTGGTTGAAGGACATATTCTTTTGTACTGCAAACTTCTGTGACAAGCCAATGAGTAGCTAACTGGTCTGTAATCTAAACTGTTTTTATTGCTTTTACAAATATCTTAAGAACTTTACAATTATTGGCTTTATATTATCAGTATCTATGCTTATCCAGTTGCAGATATGACTTCTCGATTTAAATATGAGAAGTGAAGGGAAATGAGATAAGTTGCCTCTTCCAGGTCAGTCCGAGAATCCCTAACAAAGCAAAATTTTTTGGGTATGTATGGCTCAAACTGACAGACCCTGATAAAGATAGCCCCAGAATAATCTTTCTTTCATCCTACGAAAAATTCTTCAATCATCAATTCTTCAGAAATGCTTCTCACAGTATCAGGATGGGACTCATGGGCCCAACTGGTGTGCACTCTGCCCTAGGAAAAGTCAAACTGAATGAAAAGAGCGTGTATTGAAATGGAGAGAAACAGGCAGAAAAATGATCTGCTTCTAAGACAGAGAGGGAATTGAGGGTGGGGTGGGGGGTGGAAGAAAAAGAAATAAGAATAGGAAATTGGTTATGATGACTTTTTTAGGTACTATGGTTAGTAGTACTTTGGGCCTTAAAGTCTTCTATTAATTCTGAAATTAATGTATTTACTGTCTTTGGTTAAATTTGATTGGTGGTCTACTTTTATCCTTTTACTTCTAGCTTTTTGTATCCTTTTATTTTACACGTTTCCCTTAGACGACATGCATTTCGATTTTTAAAACTCTAGTCTAACAGTGTTTGTCTTTGCCGGGGCATTTAATTTATTTACATTTACTTTAGTGAACTTTTAAAATTTATCTGCCATCCAGTTTGGGGCATTTTGTCTCACTCATTCTGTTTCTTTTTAAATCTCTGCCTATACTTTTTAAGACTAGTTAATTTTTAACTTGCATTTTCCCCTTTACTAGTTTGGCATTTATACATTATTCTCCTTCTTTTTCCAATATTTACTGTTAAGAATATTCACATTTACTTTATGAAATATGCATACAAATTTTCTGGTTGCTGCAATAACTCAACACCCTGATACTATTATTGTTATTTTATATTTTAACTAAATTTTAATCCCTCGATACATTTTTTTAATATGTGCGCTGTTTAGATTTAGTCACATATTACTACACTCTTCCTCTTTAATCCATCTTGCATCTCAGACTTGAACTACTCTTCTGCCTGTCTTGGATTCTGCAGAATTTTTTTTTTTTCGTGATGATCTACTAGAGTAACCTGTTTTTGTTTGCCTGAAACTGTATTTATTTCTCCTTAATATTTTCTTAAAGGATATTTTTCTGAGCATAGAATTCTAGGTACACAGTTTGTCCTCTTGGTGCGTGGAAGATTTTTCTGTCATTTGGCCTCCATTATTGCTCTTGAGAAGTAACCTGCCAGTCTAGCTATTCCTTTTTGTCTTGCTCTGTGGCTTCTAAGGCTTTCTCTTTTTATTTGGTGTTATGCAGTTTCACTATGATGTATTTAGGTGCAGATTTCATTTTATTTATCCTGCTTAAGATATGTTAGAATTACTGATTCTATGAACTAGTATTTTTTTAAAATAAATGCTGGGAAATTCTCTGCTTTATCTTTTCAATAAGTAATCTGAAACAATCTGATCCAGTCTTCCCAAGCATCATACCGTCTGTCTTTCTGGAACTGCAATTTGTTACACCTTTTTACTCTTTTCTCCTACATACATATCCTTTCGTGTTTTCAATCTTGTCTAAGTTACATTATGGCAGATATTTTTCTTGTCTGTTAGTCTGTCTCATTCAATACAATCTCCTTAGAGAGACCACCCCTAACCACATTATTCCATCTTTACTCAGATCTCAATCATTTTATAATATTGTCCTATTTTATTGTTTTTGTAGAACTATCACCATATGAAAATATTTCTTTGTTTCCTTGTTTATTACCTGTCTTCCTGTCAAAAGAGAATCCCTGCTCTCGAAGATTAGGGATTTTGTTTCTTTTCTCCATCTCTAATTTCCTAGCATCTAGCAGAGTGTTTCACATGTGATAGGTACTTAATAAATGTTGGTTTAATGAAAGAACAGAGTACTGAGTAATTGAATGAATATATGGAAGTTATATGGTAGATTATGGTAAAATTCTACCTGTAACCATACTGTCGACCCACAAAATTTTTTGTTTCTATATACTTTAATTCAATAAATAAATTATTCAATAAATAAATTATTGAATTCCATCATTAATGGATATGATAAAAATGATAATTCCCCCCCCCTCCCAATTCTAGTGTTTTAGGATTAGTGGAAGAACCTTACTCTCACAGGCTGGTCTACTTGGTTTACCTAACAGGTAGAAGTTTACTTGGAAGTGCTGGATTTGGCTTTCTTGAAAATATATTTTTTGTGATCAAATGATCTATTATCACAATGAATGCTATACAAGTAAACGCATTAATTTGATATAAATAAACCAAAGGGTATTATATCTGATAGTTCTTTTATATGCTCAGTGGATTTTGCTCAGTGATAATCAGAGTGTATATACAATAAATTCTTGATGATTGATCTGATATAGAACTTACTTTTAAAGACTCATATTAATAGGTAAAAGAACTAAGGGGAAGGAAACATAATCCATCATTACCTGTCACAAGACCAGCCAATCACTATCAAATATTGTTACAAGTTCCATGTCCTTTTCAGTTACTAAATTAGAAATAAATGAGAGACCCAGTGCTATCCAGTTGTTAGACAGTCTCAACTTTGTACTTTAACTGGGAAGTTTAAATCTTGGAAATGGACAGATTTTCCTGTGAGTTCATATTTGTAGAGATGACATTTAAAGAGTAGTACTAACAAACACACTCATTATCAATTCCTATTCATTGGTGTAAAGACAGTGAGCTTTTATAAGATTTTTTTTGGGGGAGAGGTGTATACAATTATACCATTAAATATGGTCTCTTAAATTTAAAAAAATAGATTTTTTATCTAATAGAATACTGGTCTTCTAAAAGTCCTCCACAGCCTTCTGTGGGCTTTAAAATAAAATGTGATGAGTCAATAGTTCTCATTGTGATTATTAAGCCAGTTTTACAAAGAAATAAATCTTTCACAGACCTCAATCTGCCTTCCTCCTTTAATTACCTTACTGTGGTAATTTAATAAACTAAACATTTGCTGTGTTTTCTCGCTACACATATACTTAAAAAACAGTGCACATAGACTCTTTGCCAAGACTGAGATGAGTAATGCTAATATGCCTTTCAAAATAGAATGTTTTTGATTTGCCTATAAGGGAAATAAGTTTATATACAAGTTTTTAAATCAGATCTTCTTTCTGCTCAAAGTTAAAGATACTAACACCAATATTCAGTCCTGGCTAGTTGTACAAAATTTTATTTTGACAATTCATTCAATAAGTATTTATTGAGCATATGTAAATATGTCAGGCTCTGTTGTAGGTGCTTGGGATGTATCTGAGTAAAAGAGACAAAGATTCCTGTCTTTTATGGAAATTGTATTTTACTGGCAATAAATATAATAAATGAGTTATTCTGTATGTTTGAAGATGAAAACTGCTATGAAAAAAAAAAAAAGGAGAGCAGGGTAAAGGGGAGGGAGGGTTATGATGAAGTTTTAAGTGGAATGGCCTCATGAGATGCTAACATTTGAGCAGAGACCTGAAGGAAGTAAAGGAGAGAACCTTGTGGGTTTCTGAGGGAACAAGCCGATAGAGAAAGGAGCTCATGCCAAGGCCATGTAATGGCAGGAGGGTGCATTTGAAGAAGAGCAAAGAGACCTGTGTGGCTGGAGAGGAGGTCAGGGAGGTAACACCAGCGAGGTCAGAGAAGAGCCAGCTCACATATAGTCATATAGGCCCTCGTAAGGACTTTGGCTTTTACAAAGTGTGAAGTTGGGAGCTGTTTTCTTGTTTTTGACCAACAGCTTGATATAGTCTGACTTACTTTTTAAAAGAATAACTGTGACTGTTGGACTGAGAATGGACTGTAGCAGGGCCAGGACTGAACCAAGGAGGCGATTCAGGAATCCAGGAAATCACAAATATCATTTGAAAATCTAAGTTTTAGAATCTAGTTTACATAAATTTAACTCCCTAGAAAGGATTTATATCGAATGGCTTGTGCCTGAAAGCAGAAACCTGTAATAGAGAACATTCTGACAAAATTGATGCCAGATATATATATCTGATTATGAATTTACCAGCTGAATTTTAAGCTCTTGAATCATACTGGACTGTACTTTATATCTGGACTGTGGCCCGAAAATAAAAAAAACACCTAACCCCGGATACAGGTTTCATTAGGCATTCAGAGAGAGCAAAGGTAGGATTTTCCTCTCTCCTTTTGCCTTTCTCTCCTCTCCCTTTTTCTCTCCCCTCAGTCAATGATAATTATATGTTGAGACGTTATAGATGAAATTATGTGATTTAGGACATATATATGACAGAAGTACCACTTTTTGTTACCTGATTTCCCTGCTAAACTCTAGAAAAAGAGGTGTCTACCTTCTATTGGCCATTAGAAAACTTTCTGGAATGTACTTCTTAATAAACTAAATCCTCATCCATAGTATAGATGTAGATGTGAATATATTTCCCAAAATCTATTTTATAACTTCGAAAACCTTTATCTATTTTTATATCAAGAAAATACATCTAAAGAGTTTTTAACATGTACGCAAAGGGATCAGCTTCAAAAATTAGCAAGACTCCATATGATCTGGGCACCCAATTTCAAGTCTTTTTCAACCCCTCAGCTCTCAAAGATCTAGTCATGATGAAAGTCTTTCTGTCTTCTGTGAAAGCCATGTTCCCTGACCCTGGTGCTTTAGCATATGCTGTTCTTGGAGAAATCCCTTTCACCCCCTACTTCAACAGGCTCACTTTTACTCATAAGTCAGGGCTCACATTAGGTAGCACTTCCTCCAGAAGCCATCCCTGTCTCCCTAAATCTGTGCTCCTTTTGTGTTTCCATGGCACACTGCATAATAACCCTCATCATAGAACTTATCACATTATATTGTAAGTGCTTGTTCTCTTATATGAACACCAGACTCTGTGAGGTATATGAGATTAGCAGATGTCTTGTTTATTTCTTTTTGTTTTTGTGTTTTGTTTTTCGTATCCTGTATACCTAACACATGGCCGACTCACTTTAGGTATCCAATAAAAATGAATGATTACTGTCTGTAGCCTCTCTCAATATTAATATCTTGCTTTATATCCAGAGCAATATGAGTCAGCAACTACAATGTGCTAGGCACTGTGCTAAGTGCTGAGGGTAGAAATGACCGTGATGGCTAATGTACCTATACATGGAGATTAGATTCTATAGAATGGCAGTCTTTATTCTCTCATATTCATTTAGTTAAAAAAATTAAGAATAAAAACATATGGTAGAGAAGAAAATAAGGACCTATGAATTGGGTCTATTGGTTCTTTATCTTATAAAGGATAAGATGGCTTTGCTTAATATTTTCACTTGATATTTACTTCACT
The DNA here is from genome assembly GCF_000325575.1 of Pteropus alecto. NCBI lineage: Eukaryota > Metazoa > Chordata > Mammalia > Chiroptera > Pteropodidae > Pteropus > Pteropus alecto. Next base: position 4,885,492 of record NW_006436282.1, on the reverse strand, counting down.
AACAGTAAAAACTACAAGTCTACATAGTCTGATTCTCTAAATATCTTTATAAGGAAATTTTCTTTCAATCTGAGACATCTGCTACATACCTCTCTCGTATGCCATCTGATTAGCGCAATATGTTTGTTTTGAAAGTATTGGATAAAGAATGGTATATGTCATGGGACTGGGAACCAGTAAGACTTAATCCATATATCACACACCAAAATGAGCCCACTTTTTCTGAGACTAGAATACACGCATTTATAATTTACCACTTCTCATTGCATAAGACATTAATGTCATTGCATAAGACATTAATGTCATTGCAACCAGCCTTGACAAGAAGAAGTAAAATGTCCTCAAGTTTAACCCTGGTTACTTTGCTTATAAAATAATGAACTAGAACTAAATCCTAATAATTTCAGCCAATGTAGAAAACAGTTTCCCAGAGTAACCAGTTATATTGATGGTAGATTCTAAAGTATGAGTTAAAAGAACGAAAGACTCAGGATAATACTTCTCCCATTGGGAGAATCCCTTCTCTACCTGCTTTTGTTTATTTTGTCAAGAACAGTTCTTTATTGGCCATGTTCTTTGTCCTTCTTCATTCTGCATTCCTAGCCCCTGACATTCCATGCTTCATGTTAAAACAAAACAAAACAAAACAAAACAAAACAAAACAAAACAAAACAAAACAAAACAAACTGGAGTAGAAGCTCAGGCAGTGCATAGGTAAAATTTGGGGCGTTCTTCATTAGGGATTGGGGATATGAACCCATACCTGGCATATTCGAGGAACATCAATGGTAGAATGACTGGAATGTAGTGAGTCATGAGGTGAGAGAAGAAGCTATCAGAGGGCTTTGCACAGAGAGATAACCTGTTGTAAATCATGTTTAAAAGTATAGTTCTGGCAGCATGAGGCAAATAGACTGTGAGGGTAAAGAGACAAAACGTTGAGATAGGAAGATATCGCCAAAGTGCAGGTGTGAGATGGTGGTGGTTTAGCCCAGGGAGGTGATGGTGGAAATGGTAAGAGATGGCTGGATTCTGGAGTAGATGTGGGGTATAAGATAAAAAAAGTTAAGGATGACTATGATTTTTGGTCTGAACAACTAGAAGGATAGAGTTGCCATTTTCTGAGATAGATGAGACTATAAGAACATGAAGATGGGTAGGTGTGCAAGAAATCAGTTCACATAATCTGAAATTTAGATTTGGACATATAAAGCTAAACCTCTAGTGGAATTATTAAGTAGGTATTTTGGGATAGAAATCTAGACTTTGGAAGAGAGATCAATACAGGAGATATAAATTTGATTTAATGATAGATAGATAGTATTTAAAGTTTTGAGAGTGGATGAGAACAAATGGGAAGTGAATGTAAATAGAGAAGATAAAAGATCCAAGGACTGGGCCCTGGGCCTTCCTGCATTTGGAGGTTTTTATGATGAAGACGACATAGCAAAGGAGACTAAGAAGTAGGAGCCAGTGGTGTAGAGAACCAAGAGGAAGTGGTTCCTAGAAGCCAAATGAAGAAGTGTTTCAAGAATGAGGGCATAGTTCACCATTTTCATTGCTGCTGATTGGATGAGAACTGAACATAGATCATTGGCTCTGACAACATGGAAGTCATTGCTGACCTTGAGAAGAGCTGTGTGCACACATAGACACACACACACACACACACACACACAGAAAGAGAGAGAGAGAGAGAATAAAACAGATGGAAAAGTCTTAACAACTGATGAATCTGGGTGAAAAGAATATGGGAAATATTTGTATCAGTATTGTAATTTTCTGTGTTTGAAATTATTTTAAAATAAAAAGTTTTTAAAAAGATAATGGTAAGAAAAGAAGTGAAGACAGAGTATACATGCAACACTTTTGAAAAGGGGAACACAGAAACTGAGTATAGATTGATATGTGAGATTAAGAAGGTTCTTATTTATGATGGAAGATATTATGGTATCTTGTATGCTAATGGAAAAGATCTAGTGAACAAGGAAATACTCATGATGCCAAAGAAAATAGAATTGCTAGAGGCACGTCCTTGATCTTTTGAATTAGAATGGGCTTCTACTAATTCCTCTCCTTTCTAACACAAGAATCTATTCTACAGCATTCTAAAGGGTATCTGACCATCTCGACCTTGCTTAGGCAGTCCAGGCAATGGGAACTTTTTTTACTTTTTTGGTATGTCTTCTAATGACCTTGCAACAAATTCAAGAAGCTTTGTAACTTTTAAAAACGAAAATAATACATACTTGTATCAAATCCAACTACTTTACAATCAGGCAAAGTTGTGAGAATTTCCCTCTTTCCCCCTCAGTCCTTCCCTGTAGAGGTTGCCAGTTTTTGCAGCTTGGTGTGTAGCTTCTATAATTTTGAGTAGATGTGTAAACATACACCTATATAGTACAACAGCCTTTAAAATCATTCTATACATAATTTCTCTGACTTCTCCACCTCCCATCCAGTTAAAAGAGCATTGAACGGCCCTCCAAATCAATATAAAGATTTACTTTATTTTTAACAGCTAAATAGTAATCCATTACATGGAAGTAACATAATTTATATATTTCCCTTTCTTAAATGATGCTACAGAGAACATTTTTTGTATTTTCCCATACTTGTCCTAGTATTTCCATTTCATTGAGTTTTGAAAGGCTTGTTCTACAGCTATAATTGGTAGAGTTTCCTTCTTTATGTTGAACTGAAATCTGCCTACCTGTGAATTTTTCTGCTGCTATTAATCCTTTGATGTGGTTTTCTTCTTCTATTTGATCATGATTCTAGGCTTATAAAAATTTGTGAATGCAATTTTATTGTATAGATATTTGTCTCTTTTACTGTTAAACTTTAACTCAAGTGTTCTTTTGCTTGAAACAAGTATCGTGAATTAAAAACCCGAGTTAACATTGTTAATAACTGAATTTTCTTGAAAAGTATGTTTTTATAGGAGACTGTGACTTTGTAGATCTTCTCACATTATTTCAATCTGTTTCTTGGCCTCAGAAATGCCAGTCATATCACTGTGTTCTGTGGTATATCATGACCAACAACTCTTAAATTGTCATTAAACAGTCTAGAAGAGTTTGCAGGGAACATCAAGATAAAATTTCCATATATGAGTAAACTCTGCCCCTCTGAAAGTGGCATTTGAATTGTCAGAAATAATATCTATCATGTTAATCTAGAAGCAATGAGAAAGGAAAACGGCATATAAATGAATGAGGTTGAGGACTGCCTATTGTACTTTTATTTTTTTATTTTTAAAAAAATTAATGTAATTTTCTTTATTAAAAATATACTTGATTATATTTATCATTTTCTTTTTTAAACAAATTTATTATTTTCAGATATTGTTTTTATTTTTTATTGTGGTAAGAACACTTACCATATGAGATCTACCCACTTAAAGTTTTGAATGTATAATACAGTATTGTTAACTATTGGTAGTATATTGTATAGAAGATCTCTAGAACTTATTCACCTTGTGTAATTAAGACTTTATACCCATTGAACAATATCTCCTCCCCTCCCCCTCCCAGCCCCTGGCAACTACCATTCTACTCTCTGCTCCTATGAGTTTGACTATTTTAGTTATCTCACGTAAGTACAATCATGCAGTATTCGTCCTTCTGTGACTAGCTTATTTCACGTAGCACTCCTATGATCATTGCAGCACTATTTACAATAGCCAAAATGTAGAAATAGCCTAAATACCCATCAAGGGATGAATGGGTTAAGAAAACATGGTATTTTCACACAATAGAATATAATTCAGCCCCGCCAAAGAAGGAAATTCTGCCATATGCAACAAAATGGATCAGCCTGGAGAACATTATGCTAAGTGAAATAAGCCTGTTATACTTTTACTTAAAGAATTCATAGGACTTTATAAATATTGCTTCTTGAATCCCCATAGCATATTCAAAAAGAGACACATAGAGAAGCTAATATTGTGAATTCTGGTGAAAGACGTTCTCTGAGAGGGCAATTAGCTATTAGTGCTTTTTGTGCTTTTAATTCTTGGTGGAGAATGACTAGTTTATAGAATGCTACTATCTTTCAGTAGCTCTAATCCTTTTTGACAAGTGATAAAACTGGGAGAACAATACAGAGGCATATACCCTATAATCCACATCTTAAATATAAGAATTTAAAAGCAATATACTTCCATTAAATAAATTAAAATATAATAAGAAATAAAAGCAGTATACTTCCATTATGGTTTTTTGATGTCTGTGCCAGCAGTACCCCCAGAATTTCTACACGGGAGGGGCAGCATTCTAAGTATCTGGATGGCTGGGGGCCTGATCAAGAAGCATGTTGGCAGAGCAGGCACTCTGTTTGCAGTGAGTTGGAAGTCATCAGTGTGGCTGAAGGATATCATAGGATGAAGGGTGGGGGTGATCACCCCTTGGTTTGATCTTTGGCGCACCTCACCAAATCTACTGACAGGAAATAACTTAGGCCTAAGGGAAGACCTGGCTGGATGTCACTTTGGTATATTCTTTTTGATATAATTAAACATGTAATACATAGTATAAACAATTTCCCTGTTTTCCCAGAACCATATGGTAATGATACAAAGTAAACATCATTTTTTTACCAGCCATCACACATAAAAGTGTGACAGTTAAGACACATTCATTGTGACAGCTGGAAATGCTACTTTCCGCTTATGTATAAAGCTGCCTGCTGTACTTTTCTGTTTATCTTAATAGAAAAGATTCCTGCCATGCATTTCCTCATGGTGTTTCTGAAGTCTACATACACTGAGCCTAGTTAATTCTTATTAGATTCTTCCCTTTGGCTATGTGTCCAAGGATGCATGGCTTATACATTTTGCTATATTTGGAATTTCTAGGGTGTTTTTTTCCCCCCTATATAAAATAACATTTACAGGTTCCAGGCACTAGGACCTGCATATCTTCGGGAGTCAATATTCAGCCTACCCCAGCGTTAAATCAGCACAAAGGAGGCTCTGCCTTTCACTGCTTCTGGGTCCATTCTTGTCTGTTAATGAACTGACATATGGAAAAGAAAAGAATAATTGCAAAAGCATACAATATTTTATGGAATCCTTTCATTCATCACACTTACACACAGGGACTGAGTATGTGTTAGGTAGGAGTCCTTGAAGCAGGAGGCTGTTTCCTGATGCTGTGGTAGCGGCCATGGCCACACAGGTCAGCAACTCCCGCTGCCCTCGTGCCCTTGCAGCACGGCCAAAGTGGCCTGTGCAGTCTGAAGAATGCTCTCTAAACTAGCCACGGCAGTTTTCTAACTTGTGGTTAACCCCTTAACTGCTTTGTTCAACTGTCCCTGAGGCCAGCACCACGGTAGCTATTAATAAAGTCGACCTGGATTCAGCTCCAGACTCCAGGCCAGAGGACCTGCCTAAAAACACCTCCTTTAGTTAAAATCTCAGCTGGCACTTTTCCGTACCTCTCTATTTTGTTACCTCTTTTCTACATTGATCCCCAAAAGCTTATCAAAAAATTTTCTCATATTAACCAGAGAAGCACCTAGGTACCCGTGGGGGTTTGTGAGGCTAAATAAGACAGCGTTTAGGGTGCAAGGTCTCTAGACAGCTTCTACCAAAAAGAGAGCCAGCATCCATATCCACTCTCTCTAGCTCCGTATGACATGTAGGGTCCTGAATCGGGTACCTCGGAAGGTAGAAAGATAAACAAGATGAAGTGTTTCTACTTTGGGAGTTTACAAGTAGGACAGAAAGGATGTGAGCATCCCGACCTGTTCTGAGACACATGCTATAAGGAGGTGTGGGTTGATATGGCAGTATTGCTTTTGGCTAGCGTGAGGGCTGAGCGGGGAAGACTCCTTGGATGTGTTTCGTGGCTTAGACTTGCCCGCAAATGCAACAAGGGTATTCAGCAAGCATAGACAAGGTCAGAACACACACACACAGAATCCCAAGCCTGAAAGAGTGAGAGGTAAACAAAAGAGGGAAGCCAAGAAGAGAAACAGATGTGGCTGAGTAGAATTTGTGTATTTGATAGATTTGGTTCTGAAATGGCTAGCAAGTAGAAAGGTCTAGAAAGCAGATAGAAATTAGGCCTGGAGCTTAGAGACTGGTATAAAACTGGGGATTAGAAGATTAGAGGTTACCCCTATAGGGTCACCACTAATGCTATAGATGTGAACAAGATTGTTAAGGATAATAAAAAGTGAAGGTAAGGAACAAAGGCAGACGGCTACCTCGAGGGCGCAGATAGTACCAAGAGGGACACAGGAGTTCTAAAAAACCAAACTGACAAACCACTAGAAACTCGGGAAAAAAACCAGGAGACTGCACTGTGCAGACGGCCAGCAAAGAGAGCATTCTAGTGTCTCTTGTCCCTCGCACAGGCAACTGCCATAAAGCCAACCTCGTCGTTTTGTATTCATCATTTGCAGTGCAAGTACATTCTAATTCCATGCAAGATATTCATGAAATCTGGCAGATTTTACAGAAGGCTATTTAGGCAAAGGGCAGGACAAGTCAATTTATGCAATTGAATCCAGATAGTAAAGCCTCTTGAAGCCATGATACTCTTTGCGCTATGACCTATAAATGTATTTAATTCTAGCATTTATACTAAGAACCATTTTATTATCAGAAAATGAGACTAAATTCTGTGAATTGGATTGAAAATCATAACAGTGAGCACATGTCCACGAAGCAATCAAATAGTCTAGTTAAATGGCTTGACTGTTGCTGAGACTATTTGCAAATATTCATGTGCTACTTATTCAATCAGTTTATCATCTGCTAGTAGATATAAACAGAAAAATAAAAGCAGGGATTAAAAGTTTAAGAAAAATGACTGAGGGGAAATATGCCCAAATTGAGCACATTTGCCTATGACTGTTGTTAGCCGAGCTAGGCCAGTTTGGACATTAACGATCTGTTAGATTTTTTGCGATTCTATCAGTAGCCTCTGAAGATTAAAAGTTGGTAGGACTTACCTGCCTCTTACTAGATAATGTGCTAGTAGGTGGCATGTTAATTAAAGCAAGTTTCAGACAGAATTCTACCCTATGTCTGGCTACTTATTAACAAGTACACATAAAAACAAGGACTGAAAGCTTGGTCCAACTTCCAATTTTCCATTCTTTTTAAGCTCTTTGCAGAAAAGAATCACCCTGAGGCAAATACAACAATATTCTCATGATGGGACCAGTTAACCTTTAAGTCAGGACAGGTGAAGGGATTTTTCATTAGGGGAAAAGAATAGGAGATACCTATCCTGAGTGAATTCTAGAATTAGGGTGCTCTACCAGAAGTGTTTGGCTGGTGAGCTCACCTGGCTCCTATACCCACACAAGGGATGAGGTACCTGTGCAACATTTCTAGCTACCACATGTCTTTAACATTCCTTATTTCCCCAAGGATAAATTGTTTCTATCATCCCTCTGGAGCAAACTCAGTAATATTTGAAGCACACGTCTTTAATGGACCACCGATAATGGTATTTCAAATATTAACTCAGCACCCGTAGAGTATAAATTAAATTAATTTGCACATACATATATTTGCGATATATTTATTTTGTGATATATTTATTAAGGTAAACTACAGGTTGCTTTATTAAATAAGCATCAGGCCATCTTAGTCCCTATTAGACAAGGTTAAGATATTGACATGGGACATTAAATTAGAAGAATTCATTTCCACAAAGGAAAGGTTCTTAAGAAACTAGAAGCTCTTGATTGATGTTCAGGTTAGAGATGAGGAAACTCGCTGGCTTCTACAGTGTGCTGAGAAAGAACTGAGAGATGAAGAGCAGCAGAGCCTTTGGAGGAACTTGCAGCTTTGTACTTGGAAGGGAGAATTACTGTTCAAAGCATTGCTGTGAAATCAGATACAATTTGATGTGACGTGGAAGACATTGCAAAAGCATCAGTTTTATCATTTATCCACTTGTTCTCAGGGTTATTATAGAAATTAGAATGTCTAGCTCTATTATTACCTAGTTCAGTCTTTCACACCTAGGCACACAATAAGAAGTTGCTAATTACAACAGGAGATGGTTATGATCAGAACTTCAGAGAGGAGATAAATGTCAAAATGCCAGAACATATGTTTGTGCTAGGGATTTCTGGGTAGAGGTCTGTGGATAAGCGCCTTCTATCTGTATGTACAAATATATGTACTCCATAGGCCTCTTGGAAAATACTATTTTCCTTCTAAAGTGAACAAGCTGTGCCTACGAAGAATAAGAAAATAACCCCTTTCAATACAGAGTGATTCTTGGATTCCAGGCCAAATACTAAAGGACTATTCAACGCAAGTCTCTACGACTTGTTAACTCTACCATTTACCTACTAAATCAACATCTTCATACAATACTGGCTTTCTTCAAGTTGGCAGAAGGCCACCTGAATAAACTTTTACTCTCCGCTTTGAAAATTTATAATACTCTGGTTCCTAATTAGCAATACTCTAATCACCATCAAAAAGGAAGAAAGGCAAACAAGGAGAGGCAGAGGAAAGAACAATAATTGATTTATTCTAGAATATTTGAGGGGAGGCACTACAAAATGATTGGATGGGTTTAGACTTTTAATAAGGTTGCTTGATTGCACCCTGCAAAGAAAATTTGGTACAAAAGTAAAATACTTCCTCTTTTCATAGCTTCTGCAGCTAGTGCTCTCGACCTAGAATGTTCCAGTTGGCCTATGACTAAAGGTTAGCCAGAGGTTTCCTTTGTTTTCAGCATATAACCAGGCCTCTGCAATTTCTCAGACAAAGCAGCAAATCTTGATGGAGGAGAAGCCTACACTTCTGATTGAGCTGGAAATACTGGGGATACCTTTTATGATTTTGACTTTAGCCCTTTTTCTTTTAGCAAGAAAAGGAAAGTGATCAGGAAGAAAGCAGCTCTGTAATAAAATGAAAAAGGGTGTAAAGATAAAAAATAAAATGATTAAGCATTTTCACTGATGTGAACCTGGCTTTGGGCCAAAAATCCCATTTAGGTATCAGCTGGATTTTTTTCTCTAACCTTCTACATTTCAGTCTGAGGCAATGGGCAAGTGCTAAAATCCTAGAACTTAAAAAAATTTCCCCCAATTGTGGACTTCCTGGTATTGTTTTGTAAATGCGAAATAGGTATCCCTATACACTAAATAATATCTCTATTATTACCTACGACATGATAGAGGAAACTTCAGAGGCATTATCTCGAACAGGAAGGGAAAACGGTAATGAGGGCTCCCTTGCCTGCTGTGCAGCACAAGTGTTTCACTTTATCTATTAGCATTTATATCATCCCTACACAGATAAAGTCACAGCATGCTGAGAGATAACCAATATCAGGCTCATAAACTGGCTGTGTCTAAGTGGGACAATGCTATTGCTGGTTTAAAAGGTTGAACTGAAATTGATGTGAGTGTAAATCCTGGGGCAACAGGTTTCTGGTCACCTTGTAGACTTCCTAAATTCAAAGAGGAGAAGTTTTCTCTAGGTATGGAGAAACCTACAACCGTAACTTTGCTTTAGGTTTCTTGGTGCTCCTTTAGCCTACGGATTCTCAATCTTTGGGCAGGTAAAGTACTTAGATACTCAGATGCTTCACCTCCTGTAGCTTTGATAGATTATATCTTTTTGCAACCATTCAGTGCATTCATTCATTCATTTAATATATTAATGTTTACCTTTTGAAATAATTTCAGACTTACAAACTAGCTGCAAAGATAATACACAGAATTAATTCTCATACATCCTTTACCCAGATTTCCTAAATGTTAACATTACTGTATTTGCTTTATAAAATTCTGTGTGTGTTAACACACATTATAAGTTTCCTAAAACACTTGAGAGTAAGTTGCAGATACAATATCCCTTTGCCCCTAAATACTTTAGTATTTTTATACAAACAAGCACATCCTCTTATAGAACAGAGTAAAATTATAAACACCAGAAAATTATTAAAGTCATGTGTCGCTTAATGACGGGATGTGTTCTGAGAAATGCATTAGGCGATTTCATCATTATGCAAACACCACAGAGTGCACTTATGCAAATCTAGATGATATAGCCTACCTCACACCTAGGCTGTATGGTATAGCTTATTGCTCCTAGGCTACAAGCCTGTACAATCTATTACTCTACTGAATACTGTAAGCAGTTGTAACACAGTGGCAAGTATCTGTGTATCTAAACATATCTAAACATAGAAAAGGTACAGTCAAAATGCAGTGTAAAGGGTAAAAAATGGTGCACCTGTATAGGGCATTTAGTGTGAATGTGGCTTGCAGAACTGGGAGTTGCTGTGAGTGAGTCAGCGAGTGAGTGGTGAGTGCATGTGAAGGCCTAGGATATTACTGTAACTACTGTAGACTTTATAACACTGTCCCACAGCCCTCTCCCTGCTTCCTTCCAAGAAGGTCAGAAATAGAACACTGAAGTTGTCAGTGCTGCTCAATGAACTGGGATGTGGGCTGGACTGACGGGAAATATCAAGGAGAAACTGGCTGGGTGAGACATAGATCACCATAATAGTGACTGTCAAGAGGGAGTGAAAGGGGGCCTGAGGATAAGTGGGAATAAAATCAAGATGAGATAAAGGGTCGTAGGGTTTTGTCATGGCCATGTGGTTTTGGTACTGCATGTGGGAGCAGTGGTGAGGTTAAGGAACTTTATGGTATAAAAAAGAAGATGCTTAACATGGAGAGGATGTAGAATGGAGGATCTAAAATTTGACTTTGGAAATTTGTTTTTGGTTCCATTGACCCTATCTGACACAAAGGGCTCTCTCTGGCATTGGACTGATGGAAGAAATAAAACTTATCTACGTTTTACATCATTACAACCCGAAAATATTTCCAAAGTACAGGGACAGGCTGGCTCCATGTTACCACAGAAAGCTTTTACTAGAATGGTAGTGACACTTAAGTACTTGTTATGGTAGCTCCTGTGGACCTGTGTCCTTGTATAGGATCTTAGGCACTTAAGTACTTGTTATGGTAGCTCCTGTGGACCTTGTATAGGATCTTAGGTCCTTGTATAGGATTTTAGATCCCCAACAAAGAGTTTACGGTGACATCCACCGAAGACCATCGGGTTAGATCTGGGAGGGCTATAAGTGCCCTCTGAACATGTAGCACTGTGGGGATAGGCTCCTCTGTGCTGACACAAGTCAGTGGCTGGCTAATTGGGAGGCAATCTGCACTCAAAATTAAGGTGCTGTGAGTGAGAGGGAATATATTGGCAAGGTGCACAGATAGTGCTCCCATCAGAGAAAAGGAATTCCTCCTGAACCACATATCCTTGTATTTCTTACAGGAAATGCATCTCCATTATAATCTTATAGGACCACCCTGGGGTATGCGGTCCGTCCTTGACCGAGACGCCATGCCACACGTGACTGGCTACTATTTAATCTATAGACCTTATTCGGTTTGCCAAGTGTTCCATTAATTCTTTTTCATTTTTAAAAGAATACTCTTCATTTGTTAGTCAGAAAAAGTCCTCCTTCTAAGTACATACAGTGCTGCGAGTTCCGGCAGACACACAGGCGGCCTCTAGCAGTCTGAGCTGAGCACGGGGTTTCCCGACCCTCCCCAGGCAGGACTGCGTTTCTCAAGGTCTGGGCCCAGGGCACATTCCTGCAGGTTTTAATCCATTCTCCCAGCTGTCTTAAGTTGTCACCTGTGCCCTAAAAGTGACAGTGTTTGCTGCACTTTCGCCAGCAGCTAAAGATTTTTGTTCCATAGAAGGCTTTGTGCCTTTCCACGGAGGACTGCTGCTGGCCTCCCTAGGCCTGCACCCCCAGGGAACTGCTCCCAGACTTTCCCGTCTCCAGTCTTTCTCTTGAGTACTGGTGAGGTCCCCAGCGGAATACATGCGAGGGGCTGTGAATTTCCCTTGTGCCTGAAGCTCCCACAGGTTCTATCTTCTTACACTAACCACACTCAGACTTTAGCAATTTGTTAAAAATGTTTACTGAATTCTTCTTACCAGCGTGTATAACTGACGTCCCCAGCAGGTGAGTGCAGCCAGTGTCCCATCTCTCCTGGGAGGAGCCTGTGTTTCCTTAGATTTTGAGTTAGTTGGTTGCCCTGCAACCACAGCTCAATGATAGATTCAAGGAAAGTTGTGATTTCATAGATTAGTTAGCATTTTTTGTTGTTATTTTAAGAACGAAAGCAGCCTTTTCTAGTTTTCTACACTTTAAGAAGCCAAACATCCATTTTATATATTTATATCATCTATGACTTTGACCTTACTGAGAAAACATTTAGAAAGAAAAAACTGTTATTTCAGTAATGAAAAAAAAAATCTATTAATGATTTTAATATCAGTAATGAAAAAAATCTATTAAAATATTCAGGTACTTGTGCATTCTCCTTAGGAATTTCTCTCCGAGAGAGTAAGCAATCATCTGAAAAATTAAAACGATCATGTCTTTATTAAGACAGATCCAGGAGTGAGATATAGTAGTTAAGAATCTGAGTTTGACATTTGGATTTAATTATACTTTCAGACGGACAGGGTCTTTCCTGCAGTTGCTTTTGACCCATGCTGAAATCATTGTCTCTCATTTTCCTGACACTTGTAAGGGGTGGGGGAATCTGATTGGATAGCACTCACTTCTGCCAAGCTAAGACATGGACTTACTTGCTAAAGGCTTTTAGGCATAGCTGCTCTGAAAGTTACAGAAAGAAAGCCTTCAAGTGTCTTGAAAGAAAACTGATGATTTAAAAAAAAAAAAAAGCCTTTATTACGGGGAAACCCAGCTGCCTGGAATAGCTACAGTTAACAATTATGTATAAAATGTTTATATTATGAAGTAAAGCAAAATAAATATCTGGACATGGAGCTGATCCTAATATGATAATTGGCTACCCTGAAGTTTTTCCCTCAGGGCACACCAATGAAGCCATAGCAGCTTTTAACTTTGTTAGGAAATTGTGTCATTTCTTAAAGGCAGCTAGTTAATCATAAACATTTACTGAACATTTTCGATATTAGCTGCAATAGGAATCTGAGAGGTTATAAAAGAAATAGTTATTCTGAATAATTGTCAGAAAGGTTTTGAGTTCTTTCTGGACCCGCTTTGTCTAAATATATGATTCTCAGTGATAATTCACAGCACAATTTCAGCTCCTTTCTGCCACACTGTTCTGTCACACTGTTCTGCCCTTTGGGGTTGGGACAAAGCAAACCTTAGATTTCCTTTTAGTGTTCTCCCATGAACCTTTAATCTCCCTTACACTTGGCTAGGAACCCTCTTGACCCCTCAACCAGTAGCCTCATGCATCCCCTTGAAAACCCCAAACTACCTTCTAACCAGGTACATGGTTGAATGAAGATGTCCTCATTCACTTCTACGAAAATAACCTGAGAAATCTAATTTATGCCAAAGTATCATTTACTGATACATCTTTCTTAAAAGGATTTCTTATAATTTTTATGTTTTTTTTTAAAATATATTTTTTAAATTAGAACAGAGAATAGGAAACCCTCAGGCAGCTATCTTCCCACCGGCCTTCACAGCACTCTGTGGGCTGGCCACCTAGTCTATAGCTAGGCAGACCCTTCTAGTCTTTATACTCCAGATGAGTCTGCAGATCGACTCTTAGTACAGCATGTTGTTCAGTAAGAGTAATGAGGCTGGTCTGTGTTAGCCACACATTCCCACCTATTCCTCTTCATCACACCTGTGGCAGCAGTGCAATCTTTGGAAACAGAACAGATTTTTCTCTTCTCATTTCTCCTGCCTGAATCTCCAGCTTGGCATCTCTGTGTTGGTTTACTGGTTTGGGCTTATGTAACTGGCACCAATCTCTATCCAGGGTTATGGAGCTCCCAACATCACCAGGTGTCCTGGTGGGAAAAGACTGTTCTCTCCTGACTCCAAACAGAATAAAGAAGACCAAGGATCCCTGCCTGTCTCCTCTAACCAACTAAGCAACTAAGAGAGGGACATTCCTTTTTGGGAGGCGAGTCTCCTTGGATAAGCCTGGGACATCTATGCACAGCCCTGCTAAATAATCACTGTGGGCCCTCTATGCTATGGCATCCTGCTAGACTCAAGGGTTACCAGGGTGAAGAAGACACTAGGCGAATGTGTTCTCTGCAATCTGACCGTTGTAAGGAACTTGTTCTAAGTCCTCGAGAGCTGAATTGAGGAGGCAAAACTGCATTCCCACACTTGACATTCATTTAAAAACACAACATGGCAGAGTTCCTAAGAGTTCAACCAAGTTGACCTGCTGTGAAGGGCTAGAGATGAGTGCAAGAAGATTGAGCGCTTCACTTCAGCAAGAGAATCTCTACTTGTATTCCTTTTATTTTGCACTCTTCTGTATAAGATTTCTTTTAATAAAAGGGCTTTCTCCTAGGGATGTGTGCAAGACGCAAAGAGATATAAAAGAGTATTCACTGAAGCATTATTTATAATAGAGAAATACTGAGAACAATCTAGATGTCCATCACTAAGATAATGGATAAATTGTAGTCTAGTTATTTAATGGAATAGTGTACAGCACAGAAAACTGACAAACTAGAACTACGTATATGTTCACAGATAAATTGCAAATAGACAATGTTGAGATTTAAAATACAAATTAGATGCATAAATATCACATTTCAAGTTTAAAATATCAAAAATAATATTTCAGAGAGATTTCCTCTCTCCTTTGGGGAATGGGATTGGGTATATCAGGAGTTTCATGGGATCTGTAATATTTCATTTTTTAATATGGTGGTATATAGGTGAATGTTTGTCTTTTTCCACATAAATTTGTGTGTCAAAAATATTTCATTATAACATTTTTAAAATGAGAAGTTTCTGTTGGTTTAAAAAAGCTCTAAAGCCCAAGAACTGGGAAAGGGGGCTCAGGAATACTGATACTCAAAGTTACAATGGTCTCCAAGCGAGCCTCTGCGGCTGCTTCCATAAGTAACCATCTAAAGTCCATCCTGCCTTCTTATTAAACCTATGGCAAAATGCACATTTTACCCCTACCCTCATCCCTGACTCTTATTTATTTACTTATTTATTTGTTTGTTTGCTTGTTTATTTATTTTTAAATTAAGCATACCAGTAATTCTAGTGGGCATAGTTAGGATACCTTTGAGAAAGATGCTGAACGTATGTAAATTAGATCCGAGGATCCCATGGTCCTTCAAACCTCTGCCACAGACTCATTGCAAAGTGGTTGAGTATAGGATCCAAACAGCATCAGTACTATGGCTCATTAGTGACTGTTCTTATTTCATAAAAACACTTTAAACCTGCATGGTTTTGGGGGGAGGAGATTTAGGGGGTCAGGAGATAATATTAAGATATGGTGAGGAAAGTTAAAAGTCCTGAAATGACAACATTTTTATTTTTTTAATTAAGGAGGCACTAAATTTAGATAAATAGATTCATGTTGCTACAAATTATCAGGGATAGAACAGTGTATTATATAAAAACTCCTTGGCATTAATTGGGGAAAGATGCTATTATATGCTCTTTCTCTGCATTATTAAGCTAATACATGCCTTTAACATACCAAAAAGTTTAGAAAAATGTAAAGAAGTTTGTAAAAATTACTATTAATATCATAACTGAAGTAATAGCTGTTTGTTATTTGTGAACTGATTGACATCATGTTCCTAGTTTGAAATCAGCCAAGGTGGAAGTATTTACACCACTGAGAAATAGGCAAATTCCACAAATCAGCTGTCTCGCTTCTACTCTACACTCAGAGGTTAATTTTTTTTCTAACAAAGCATTGAGCTCATCTGACATATATATGTATTTCCCCCATGTTTAGATAATGCTATAATACAGTTTTGAAACTGCCTGTGTATATCTGATTCAAAAAGTATTGAGTTATCTTGGAAAATTAACAGGAATATCCTTTTCTTATATTGTGTTTAGGGGGAACCAGGACCTCAAGGCTTTCCAGGGTCAAAGGGTATGACAGGACGTGGCCTCCCAGGCCAGAAGGTAAGTATTTCAGGACTTTAAAAACTGCATAGGTTCAGGATCTCAATAGCTTAACTTGAACTTGGAAGAGCTCTCATAAGACTTGTCGCTCTTCTCAACTTTCGGAGGAAAAAAATCCATTTGAAAGTGAATCCTTTTGCATTTCCTTTCCTAACTTCATACATGCTTACTTTATAAAATCTCATTTTCTTCATTATCAAAAGCCAGCTGATAAGGAATAAATCCTTACAACATAACATATAGATGATAAAAGATAGCTCAGGCATCAAATTATGCAATAGGTGAACTTCCTGAAGGTAGGGAGCTGGTCCAATGGTATTGAAAGTCTTTTACTCTAAGATCTCTGGTTCATCATGAATTGGATTATGGTACCTGGGAGGAATGTAAATAAAATTCTCCCAATTTTTTTTTTCCTATCATACATTTGCATCAACAAGAATCACAGGTCTTCCCAGTTTAAGTAAACCAAATTTTAGAATTTTTCTTATTTGGCTTTAAAAATTCCCATTCTAAACTTATCTTTTCACTGTATTATAAAGGGAGAGCATGGAGAACAGGGCGATGTGGGAAAGAAAGGCAATAAAGGGGAAATTGGAGAACCCGGATCTCCAGGAAAACAGGCAAGAAGTGATATTTTTAAAATCTTACTGTAATTTGATACATTAACTAGTTACAACCTATATTGACTGTGACTCTTCTTCCACTAACCAGGGGTTACAAGGACCAAAAGGAGACCAAGGACTTACAGTGAGTATTGATCCTCAAGGCTAACTGAGGAGTTGTGCTTATGAAATTATTACATTCACGTTTTAGCTTCAGACGTATGAATTCTTTTGATGCAGAGTTCCGGTTGCTGTTTAAATGATAGCAGTGCTACGAGCCCAATGTTTACTTAAACGCAGGGGGAAAGTGAATCTGAATACAAGGGAGAAACAATACCTGGCAGCCCTTATCTGGTTTCCTGGTGCAGATGTGTGACTACTCCCTTCTGATCCCTGGTAGAAATGTAACGAGGTGAGATGATTACAGGAAGCCAAAGGACCAAATGCCTTTGTATTTTACATCGTTCTTCACATTTCAGAATGGGATTCCTTTTTTTCCTAACTAGTTCTTTTAGGAAGTGCTCTGAGAACAGCAATTACAAAATTGGGATTATTTTTATGTGCTGATTCACTTATTCAAATATTTCTGAAGCATCTACAAATATTTCCCTTTCCATCTCCCTACACCATTGCGAACAAAAAACCAGCTCTTTAAAGTCTCCTAGGGTAGAAAAGTTCTAGAATTTCTATAGCAAAGTCTAATTCTTCCTTTCTGACTTAAAGGCACTATATCTCCTGGAGTGGAGAATAGGAGCCTTCTCTTTTTTCCCTTTTTGATTTTTTGGAGGGTCGTGGTCTGAGGGTGCTGATCCTAGACACTGTGCTGGGCGACTCCAGGTGTGTGGGGGCTGTTCAGGTAGTGGAGGTGAGAGATGAGAGTTAGGAACCTGACAAACAGAACTGCATGTGTTTTTCTATGGCCCATCTGCCTTTTCCTCTTTGTTCTTCTGCACAACTCAGAGACTCCCCCAACTGCCCCCGCAACACGGATGCCTATGGTGGATGAAGCAGCTTCAAATGCAGCAATTCTTCCCCCAAAATAGCAGAGGAGAGAGTGTGTAAAATGCCCAGAAGAACATTCCTCATAGGTTTATACCCTCCCTCCTGTTCCAGCATGGGGAGGAGGACTGGTTTCCTTCATGTATTCATTTGTTCAGGCTCTGAGATAGGCACTGGGGGCCTGGAATAATAGAGAATAAGGGAATAAGATGTCTCTGGACTCAAGGAGCTCGCAGCCCAGTAGAGAGAAAGACAAGCAAGGATGTTCACCTGCAGTTTGACAAATGCTAAGATAGAAGTAGATATGTGGGTCCAGAGCAGACAAAATGACGTATGATGATATTGGGGGCCGATAGGTTTTTATCTCTTAAACAGATGGTTTTTAGCCAAGAGGCAGAGATCTCAGAAATGGAGATGTCATTCTGCTAAACTGGGCTTTCTAGATTCTAGAAAAGAGGACTAGCAGGAGGGAAAGAATTAAGGAAAAGAAAATTTGCATTCAATGAGACTCAGGTACACAAACAGCACCATGTTAGGCTCCTTCACATCAGCACACCCCTGTACTGCAAGGTACCTGGGGGCCTGTGCTTGGGAGGTCCACTCGGGACCTCTAGTCCTTCTCCACCTGCTCCCCTTGCCCCCCAGTGAGGAGTCCTTGTGGCCTCGGGAAGCAAGGAGCACATGCCCCCTCTATACCACTCTCTGGATACACGGGATCCCATAATTGCCAGCCCAAATGGCCCCTTTTGGGGAGCTGACAGTGCTGGCCTGTGTGCCTGGGCCCACCCAAGGAGTGGCCAGGGGCAGCTGTTTTGGGGGGTTTTGGACAGAGCTTGGAAGTGAGGACTGTGTTCACCACGTGAATGCTGGCCAAGGACCTATGCAATGTAGAACTGGTGGGGATGGGGTGCAATGAGAAGGGGACAGGCTGTGGGCCACAGGCCTCTCTTACCCAAGACCCCACGTTATCCATACGATAGCTCCATGAGGTAGGTAGTATTATCTCCACTTTAGTGAAGACAGAAAGTTTGAGCAATATGCCCAAGGTCACCTCGCTAGCAAGTAGCAGAGCCCTTATAGCCAGAGTCGTCTTGTCTGATGCCAAATTCAGGCTGCTCCCTCGTGAAAGCTGTTCTTGGTGGGCTCTTTCCTCCCCCACCCCCATTCTCTCCTGATCAAATATATTTCCAAACAGCTATCAATTGCTGATTCATTCTAGACTAACACATTCCTTTTTTAAGAGGCAAATACCTTTGGTATTTGTAGAAGGCAAGATTCTACATTTGCCAAAGACAGGAAGCTGACAGGGATGATCAATATTTTAAAAATTCACACAAAATTGCTTCAACAAAAGACTCTTT
>NW_006436282.1:4853920-4866306 GCF_000325575.1 Pteropus alecto | reverse complement strand
CTACCTGTCCCTTAAATGTTAGCATTCCTCAGGGTCTGTCCTCAGTCTTTCCTGTCTTCAAACTCTCAGGGAAGGACAGCCATTAAAGGCAGGGGGAATTTATAGTTTGAAAAGGCTAATGAAATATAATAAAGTTGCACGGAGAATTTAAAAAATATTGCTTCTATATTCTAAACATAGGAAAGAACATGTTTAGTAAGTGAGAGGAGGCATACTGGTTAAAAAAAGGTTGATAAGCCCGACTCCATACAATCTCGTCTGCCATCCCTGCTTCAACAGCCAGTACACTGGCATTTCTTAAATTTGACTGCAGCTTGTACTGTTCTCCTGAGCACCAGACCCTATATACCTACTGCCTTCTGGACATCTCCAGCTAGATGTCCCATAGATGCATCAAACTCAGCCAGGCCCAACCCGAACCCAGTGATCTTCATTAACTACCACCCTGCCCCTATTCCATTCTTCCCTGTCTCTGAGAGTGCACATCATCATCTGCCTCCTCCTAGACTCCTTTCTCCTTAGCTTGTCTTCCAATTACTCACCTACCCGCTTCATTCTTCCTCTGAAATATCTCTCCAGGCCAGTCCTTCCGATCCATCACTATCACCACTACTTTCTGGCATTATTTTCCTTGCCTGAACTGTTAAGAAACCTCAAACCCCTCCACTGGCTGCCACGATTGCCTTTCTTAAATAAATGTGTCTTCAGATCTCTTTTCTGCTTAAGGCCATGTGTCTTCCCACTGCCCAGGATAAAGCCCACACTCTTCAATGTGACACAAGGAGTTCAACTGTCTTCCACATTTCTTGTCATTCTTTCTGCCACATGCATTTAGACATAAGTTTACTCAAGTACTGTAATGCACTGTGCTTTGTGTGCTTGGTTCCTGCCTGGAATACTCCTTCTTCTCTTCCCCCCACCCCACCCCAGCCCAACCTGGTCAGAGTCTACCTCTCCGGACCACAGCCCCATCTCCACTCTTCCAGCCCTAGAATTCTCTGCAGACCCACATGGTTCCTTGGCTCCAATCCCACAGCACAGCACTTACAAAATTATTTATTTGTCTATGTCTTACTAGACTGTGAATCTTTTGAGGGGTATAAATTTACGCCTTCATCATTGGCAACAAATAACCAAAGTAGTCATTCAGCAATTTAGTGGAAAGAATAAAACTATACCAGTCACTTAAAAGCAAAGTATATGAGGAAAAGATTAATGTACATATATGACTACTTAAAGTATTTTAGACATTGTTATCCCCTAAAAGTATATTGAAAATAATTAAAATGCAAATTTGATATATAAATTATTCTCACAAGTCAATAAAAGACAAATATTCTAAAAGAGTAATAGACAAAGGACAAAGACTATGCCAAGAGAATACGACGTGGAGATGTGTATAAAATAAAATTTAGCCTCATTAATAATCAAATAGTACAATTTAAAAGAATGAGATGTTTTTCTCTATCAGATGGCAAAGATTATAAAATAATAATTACCAGTATTGTATATCAAAAATAAAACAGGCTTTTCTTATATACTGCTGTTAGAGGTATCACTGTTACAACTTTTCTGCAGGGCAGCTTGGCAGTACACATCAGGAGTCTTAAAATGGCCATGCATTTCACATCAGTAATCAAGTTTTTCAGAACACTAAGTAATATGGGAAATTATCACACTATAATGTTAAGTGAAAAACTATAATCACAAAATGTGGTATATAGTATTTTCTTCAGTTGTAAAACAATTAAACATAAATACATAAATATGTACATTTCTCCTTTCTGGATACGAAAAAGTAAATATATAAATATTTCCCTTTCTAGACACATTCTAGTTTCAGATCTACTAACTGCCACTCTAAATGTGAAAAAACATGATGAAGCCTCAAAAAAAAGTACCTGCTGATTCTCTCATTTTATATATTTTTAGGAGTTTTTAAATAGCCACTTGGAATCACTGGCTTCTACTTAATTTGCAATAAAAAATTAAATTAAAATGCTCTGCATATTCCTCATATATGTTTCTGTTAGGTCATGTCCCCAGCTATGCCACCTTCATCCCAATTCTGCCATTATAGGTTTTTGTCTTTAAAACTTTACTTTTGCAACTGTTAAATTTTATCTTCTTAGATTAGGTACACTGAGCCTTCCTGTTAGATTTTCTGGGCTTCTGTTTCTTTCATCTATTCAGTCGATCATCCCTGACAGCTTCCTATCTTTGGCAAATGTAGAATCTTGCCTTCCTCATTCTCATCCCAGTTACTTGGAAGCATAGAATTCAGGGCAGAGCATTGGCAGACTTACTTCTAGCACCCAGCTCCTCTTGGATTATCAGCCCTTCTGAAGGAGATGATGGGTGGCAGGACTAGGAAAGAGCATTCAGAACATCACACGCTTTATGAAAGAGCCAGAGTGAGAGTATTTGGAAACTGGAGAGGGGACTTGAGAAACTGGGGAGTGCTGCAGACATAGAGGAATAGAGGAGTGGATACGGCATAGAATGAATTCTCTTTTGGCCTTGGTGCTTGTCTTGGTTGCTCAGTACATCAGGTAACTGAATACATTCACTGCCCACGCCATTGCGGGTAGTACAGTGGTTTCCCCTTATCCGCAGAGAATATGTTCCAAGACCCCCAGTGGATGCCTGACACCACGGATAGTACCAGATCCTATATATACTATGTTTTCAACTAACACATACATACCTACAATATAGTTCAATTTATAAATTAGGCACAGTAAGAGATGAAGAAAAAAATAATAAAACACAACAATTATAACAATTTAAAAACAATATAAAAGTTACGTAAATGTTGTCGGTCTTTCTCACTCTCTCAAAATATATCACAGACAGATTTGCTCTTACTGTAGATCTTAGCAACTTTGGCAAATGATTTTTTTCTTTAATAACTTGAGAACTTTCACCTTTTCACTTAAAAGAAGCACTTTACAGTTTCTCTTTGGCATGTCCAAATCGCCAGCATCACTATTCTTTTGCTTTGGGGCCGTAATTAAGTAAAATAAGGGTTACTTGGACACAAACACTGCAATACCACAATGACTAAGTGACCAACGGTTGGGGAGCTTATACAGCGTGGATACATTGGATAAAAGGATGATTCACGTCCCAAGTGGGACCGAGTGAGACAGAGAGAGATTTGATCTTGCTACTCAAAATGGCCTGCATTCAAAACATATGGCCTGTTTATTTCTGAATTTTTTTGAATTTTTTATATTTTCAAACTGCAGTTGACTGCAGGTAACTGAAACCACGGAAGGTGAAACTGCAGGTGGGCGAGCAAGAGAACACTGTACTTTGCCTGCCAGACCTTGTGCTAAGAGCTCTGTGCACATTACCTTGTTTAATCTGCACCACAGCCTTAAGACACAGATCCTGTTAGGTTACCTTCTGTCCAAGGTCAGACAGCTGACAAATACCGAAGCCACAATTTGAACTCAAAAAGTCTGAGCTATTACATCTCACAATTCAAACATATTTCAGTTGACATATTATGGCCAACTTTTAACCTCTGTGCTATTTATTTTATTTTCTACAGTGGAAGGATTAAATCAAATGACCCAAAGCTGATTGTAGTAAGACATATCTTTTATGGCTATAGGGAAAAAAATGGTCATATAATTAATACATTTTTTTTCTTTTTTTCCTCCAGAGAGAAGAAATTATCAAACTTATTTTTGAAATATGTGGTAAGATTTGACTATCAAGAAAAAATCATCACTTTAAAAACCAACCCCACAATGTTCTGTGTTGGTCAGGATAATGTGTTCACCCAGACGATGTATATTATATAGCTCACGAGAAAGTGAAGCTCATTTGAAAAGTCAATGGGAAAATGAAAGGAAGCACTGAGAGGGGCTGTGGGAATTCTGATTTAAGAAAAGAAAATCTTCCTGGGGTGGTTATGAAGTGTGAAGATGCTGGCCTAGAGTCTGTGGGCAGCCAGGCCTTCCGTGAACACAGCTTGTTCATTTACATTCAGTGACATTTACCTGAGCTTGGGGCAGGGACAACAACAAAGGAAGCAGGACCACAGGGGCCTAAATGGTATCTGAGTCCAGCCTAGCTGGTGGCTATGTGTCTGTGTTTTCCTGAAGCAAGAAATCTTTCTGAATGGAGTCATCAGCATTATTTCTAGAGATCGTTCCACTTCAAAGGCAGGAGGACAGTGTCCGGGGGTTGTCTTACTTCACAACTCTATGTAAATGCTTCTAGGGCTTAAATACATTAGAGTTAAAATAGTTACCAGAAAGAGGAAGTAAAGAAAAGAGATGAGACGAATGGCAAGAAATTAATGGAATAATGAAGAAAAGCTTCTGTGTTTAAATTGGACAGAAGGAGGAATATCTTTGTTCTTCCATACAGAGAACCCCAGAACTAGCGTGCCACTCAAAGACTTTAAGAACCAGCCTGGGACTGTGCCTGGTGACAGGCCAGTTTAGACATGGCTTCTGAGTTCTGGAAGCCCAGTAAAAATAGCACCCGTTTCCTCATGATTTTTTTGTGGTAGGGTTACTGGGTAACATAAAGATATGGATAAACCAATGGAACCCTGATCATTCTTATTGCCTGATGGTGACTCTGACAACTGCTTTAGAAGTTGTTTATTGACCAGTATTCTCATTATCCTCAAAAGGTTTAACAGTATGAATGGATTGCTGGCCTCATTGATAAGATGGGAGTCGCCTTAGTCAACATCATGGGCGACTGGGGACATAAACTAGAGTAGCCAGGAGTAGCTATTCTTGTGTACATATAAAGGCGCTGATCTTTCCACCATCGTTAAAAACTTTCATCCCATTACTTTACCCACTGGCCATGCCAATGAACAAATCTCCATTTTCGTGTGAGGACATGGTTGAAAGCTAAAATATAAGCTTTCGGATTCAGAGTAAATACAAATTGTGGAATAATAAATTTAGGATAGTGCTTATCTCTTAAGGAGAGGGAAGGGAATATAATCAGGAAGGCATACACAGGGGATGCCAACTCTTAAAAATATTTTAGTTTTTAATCTGAGAAATTGGCACTTAGTGTTTATTATTTTGTCATCTTCAGTGTTTTGGGTTTTTTTTTATGTGTTTTTTTTTTTAATAAATTATTTTTGAAAAAGAGTCGGGTATAGAAAACAGAAGGGAGACCGTTGTCATCTGTGTTAACAGTCACAGAAAAGGAAAGTAACAACCCAGATCTCAGATTCATCTTTGCCTGCCTCTCCTTTCCCCCCACCAATCTGATACCAATCGGAGATGTTTTTTCATTCCTGCAATGTTTCTATCTCAACATTCATCTTTTAGGTTGTGGGCCCAAATGCAAAGAGACTCCACTAGAGCTGCTGTTTGTGATTGACAGCTCAGAAAGTGTGGGGCTACAGAACTTCCAGATCATCAAAAATTTTGTGAAGACTCTTATTGACCAGGTTGCTCTGGACCTCACCACAGCCCACATAGGCATAATCAACTATAGCCATAAGGTGGAGAAGGTGGCAGATTTGATGCAGTTCTCCAACAAGGATGACATCAAGCTGGCTGTGGACAACATGCAGTATCTGGGGGAAGGCACCTACACAGCCACAGCTCTCCATGCAGCCAACAACATGCTTGAAGCTGCAAGGCCAGGTGTAAAGAAAGTGGCCTTGGTCATCACTGACGGGCAGACAGATAGCCGAGATGAAAAAAATCTAAAAGAGGTGGTGAAGAATGCCACGGACATCAATGTGGAAATATTTGTGATAGGGGTGGTGAAGAAAAACGACCCCAACTTCGAAATGTTCCACAAAGAAATGAATCTAATTGCTACTGACCCAGACAGTGAGCATGTTTATCAATTTGATGACTTCCTTATCCTGCAAGGTAAGACTCAGCTCCAGAGTAAAGGAATTTAAGTTCTTCCAAGTACCACAGCACTGGATTATTCTGAGAAAAATAGAAATCAGGAGGCTAAAGAGGCTTATGCGAACGTTAAATTGTAACACGCAAACTCCAGGAAGTAAAAACATCCAGTTAAGAGAGTACAGTTCCTTGTCTTTATTCACTCATAGTAAGTGCTGAGCTAGTCTTGGAGTTAACTAGGGGTATCTATGGTCAAAGGACATGAATGAAAAGAAAGAATAAAATGTGGGGATATTGCTAAGATTAGTTGATGTTCAAAAAGTTACCTATCTAGAATAAGAGATAGTGCAAGCCAGCAGCAAGGCAGGAAATAACCATAGAATCAAAATGAATTAAATAGTACATGATACATAAAAAAAAGTTATGATAATCTAAAGGAGGAAAGATATAAGTAACTGGGATTATTCTATACTATTTTCTGTTCTAGTCTCTATTCTCTATTCTTATGAAAACAGATAATGTTCTATTCTGTTTTTATGAAAACATATAATGAGTAAATAGGTTGATGTCAGGAGTTTATCTTAACAACATTTTGAATATTCATCATATAGTCAATGCCAATCTGATGGGTGCCCCTATGCTACTACTTTACCCTTTCGCATGAACTGGCATTTCCTAATGAGGCATTCTAAGACACTGACTCACCTATGATTGATGTATGGCTAGCATTGCTTTACAATGAGACATGCTACAATTCTTTGGAAACCAATGACTCATTCTGGCAGGGCCCATACCCAGCAAGCTTGTGAAGTAAGTAAAAGTTACGCTTAATGTGTTTGCAGTCTTCAGTTTGGTTTCATTTTTCCTTCTCCACCCACTTAGGAGTGGGGACCCATGTGGCCTGGCACAGAATCTCCTGGCTCATGCTGCTCCCGACCTTCTCCAAGTACCAGAATGGCTGGCCCTAATGATAGCACGCCATGCTCAGAACCTTCCCACTTTCTAGACAGGTTATATTTTAATAATTGAAGAGCTTTATTCTCTTAACTAAAGGAGTTAGTAATTTGTTCCAGCCAGTGAGTGATATATTTTTGTACTCGCTGGCCTTTTGCTATTCCTAAAATCGGAGGTGAGACTTGCCTTTCCACAGAGTAGTTCACAGTTAATTGATGCTTTAGCTAAGCAAGCAGTTAAGTCATTCATTTGCTTATTTGGGCCCTCATATACTATTAAATTAAATTACATTATTTTAGATGGCCTCTTACAGATGATGTAAAAGCGCTTTAAAACTTAGTTCACCTAGCAGTTGAGTTCAGGTGATGGGAAAGTGTTTATTCTAAGAAGAGTGCAGATCTCTTTAAAAAGGTTTTGAATAATGTTTCATTACTCCTACTATTTCTCTTTTCTACTTCTCTTTTAAAAGACACCCTGAAGCAAAGATTGTTTAAAAAACATTGTGAGGATATTGATTCCTACCTTGTTAAAGTTTTGGGTTCTCCAGCACTTCAACCTGGATTTGGGATATCAGGGGAAGAACTCAGCAAATCCACTCTGGAGCCTCAGAAAGAAATTTCTGAGTTGGTAAGTAACTGTCATAATTGTTTAATTTGTGAGCTTAACATTGTGTTTTCTGCCTGTTTTACATCAAAGACCATCTTGCCTTGCACTGACAAGAATCAGCTGATGTATGTGTATTTTTAGGCCCTTGGCTCTAAATATTAGCACTTTGTCTCTAGATTTCTAGTTCTGAAATAGCTCTGGGGCTTGTGAGCATGAATATGAAATTTTAAAATATTCTATATTTTATAAATAATTTATTAAATGTTGCAAGTAATATTTTTATATTATGCTTCTGCCACCACCAACGTCGTCATGTACACTAGAACAGATTAACATCATGCTATTTGAATCACCCACTTGCCAGCTTTTAGATCCTTTAATACAAGTCACAACTCTCCCTCATCTGTGTACCCACCTCCCACTCTGTAATCTCTCAATCTTCTTCAAAGTGCACACATGCTCAGCTTGCCACTCTCCCACACTCCAAGCCATACTCTTGCTCATTTAGCTTCCACCTCCTATTCCCAGAGTGGGGACTGGGAGGGAGGCTATCCATGCATATTATGCAAGGTGGATGCTTTGTTTCAAAGCTCCCCAATCACATATGCATGAAAGTAACTTCCTTAGATAAATATGACTGTTTTCACAGCAAGCTTCTGGATACTGACTGTCAATCAGATCACAAACAACTATTAGGTTCTTTTAGGTGACAATTGGAGAGCTTCCCATAATTACTGTTGAGTACTGGAGTCTCTTCTCCACCAGGTTATAACTAAATTAGACCTAGATGTAGCTGTACTACACATATAGACATCCTCTAGGAAGCGGGCACACAGCATTCACAACCCTATTCTGTGAGCTCAGTGAAGTCCCTGGCCTGTTCTTTTATAAAGCCGTCATGGATATGAAAGACTCATTATGAGCAAATGCAACAATATTCTAGCTTCGGGATTCAGCTGTCTAGTGGGAATAGTGAGAAACCTCTAGATCAGTAATTGGACTCAGGACCATTCAGAAATCAGGCCTAGGATGTAATTCCTAAGGGGACAACAGGACTCACTAGATTTTTGTACTATGTTCAAAAAAGAACAGAAAGGCCTCTAAAGCATTTCTGTTTGAATAAATACTAACCATCTCTGAGATGGGTAGTTTCAATTAGGGCAACAGACTGCCTCTTGATTATAGATCAAAATTAACACACACATTTATACTACATGGTTTATATCAGGATCACCAAACTCTTTCTGAAAAGGGCAAAACAGTAAATCTTTTCGGTTTTGCAGGCCATTTGATCTCTGTTGCAATTACTCAACTCTATCTTTGAAGTACAAAAGCAGCCATAGCCAATACTTAAACGAATGAACATGGCTGTGTTCAGATAAGACTTATTTCCAAAAAGCAGATGAAGACTTGAATTTGACCCACAGTGTTTGCTGACCCAGGTCTTTATGAGAATTTTAAATTAAATTACAGACAATAATGTATTATCTATCTAATATATAGTCTGTCTCTAAGCACAGAATGTTCCTG
Organism: Pteropus alecto; assembly: GCF_000325575.1. Taxonomy (NCBI): domain Eukaryota; kingdom Metazoa; phylum Chordata; class Mammalia; order Chiroptera; family Pteropodidae; genus Pteropus; species Pteropus alecto. Next base: position 4,857,364 of record NW_006436282.1, on the reverse strand, counting down.
GGTTCTTCCTTGCTTGTGTGACATATCACTTTGTTGCCTCCCTAGTCAAGCCATGTCCCTTTCTAAAGACTTTCTAAATAAGAGCAAACTCGGGTTTCACCCAGCCAGTGATACTTAAACTGAGCTCTCTTCTTAATCAATGAATTCCAATAAAATATATTGATTATTTACTACTGTACTAGGTGGTGACTCTTAAGACACAATTCCTGCCCAAGAGAAGTCCATGATCTATCAGGGAATGGATAAGTATAAGAAGTATTAAGAACTTTAGCAGAGCTGTGGATGAAGCATAGGAGATGGAGCAATTAATTTCAGGGCAGAATAATGGGAAGCTTTACAGAGGAGGTGGCATTGAGCTGAGTTTTAAGAATGAGTAGGCGTTTTACAAGGCAAGAATAGGGGGGAACAGTATTTCCAGCAGAAGGAACGTGTAGGCAAAGGGGAACTCCAAAGGGCACAGTATTTCAAATTAGGACAAGTTCAGTCTAACTGGAGCCTAAAGTGTGTGTGGCAGAATGGTAAGAGTTAAAGCTCAAAAAATAACTTGAGGACCAATCATGTGTCAAGCTAAGGATCTTAAACTTCATTCATAGGCCAGGTAACCAGGAGAAAGCAGAGAAGTTTTTAAAGCAAGGGTGATAGGGTCACATTTGGTTCACAGGAAGAATAACCCTGGTTTCTGTGTGAAAGATAAATAAGAGGAGGAGGAAAGGTGGCTGGGATATGGGGAGCAATAGTCCAAGTGAGAGATAATAGCCCCTGAACTAAGCCAGGAGCAGTCAGAATAAAAAGACACATGAACTGGAAAGCCATTTCTGGGGTTGAATGAATAGGATTTAGTAATTGGATGGATTGGAGGTTAGGAAGATGGAGGGGTTTGGGGATGTCAGATGGATTTCTAGCTCAGAGATAGGGCGAATTAAAACACCATCTACTGAGATAGACAATACAGAAGGCAGGATGGGTTTTTTTTTTTTGGAAGGAAAACAATGAGCTTAGTTTGCACGATGTAAAGTGGAGGTGCCTGAGGGACATCCAAGGCAGTTATGACAGAATGAGGAACCCTATGCCTCGTAACATGACCCAGGAAGGTGGATGGCCATGAGAGGCAAGTGATGTTAATTGATTATGACAAATAAAGCATTCTAGTAGCTAGGAAGGGAAAGGCATAGGAAGAGTGCATCCAAAATAGTCTGGATTTGTAACACCAAGAGCTGCATAGAGGGAAACTGAGGATCAGGTAGGTCCCCTTACAATGCCTCTCACTGTGACAGTGGGAGCTTGCAATGAACTTGAGCTTCTTGGATAGCCCCTTTTACCTCTAGACCTTCTCACCCTGGCTCTCTTTGCAGAAACACCAAGGCAAGACTGAATTTTTAAACAGTGAATGCTCCTGATAGATATTTATCTGAACAAACATATATGCATGTATCTCTCTGTCATATGTGTATATAATGTATACACACATACACATAAATAAAAAACATATGTATATATCTGTGCATGAACAACCACCTGTCTCTAAAAGTATAATGACTATCCAAACATCTATAGTAAAGTAGATCTGTCAAAATCTTTTGATTCTCAGATTGTTCCCAATCCTACCCTAGGCAATACTGTAAAACAAATAAACAATCTCAGAAGTCCTTTTTTTGTGTCTCTGTGCCCTTTCTCTGTTGTCTCTTCTAACACTCTTTGAAACACCTGTCTCTGTCCTTCCTTCTTTCAATCAAAATCTGTTCTTAGGAGAAAATCTGATATCAGCTATTTACATTTTTCTGTGAAATCTAAGTCCATGGTTTCTACTTCTAAAAAATGACTTACATTTTAAGCATTTTATCTAATTGAGAATGAACTTGATATGTACTAAACATCTGGGTGTTGGGAAACAAAGAAAGCAGAAGAATTTCCTAGATTCTACTAAATTCTTAGCACTTCAGCAATGCCCTGTGCTGTTGCTCGTTTAGGCTAGTCCCGGGAAGTTAAACGTGTATGTCCATTCTACTCTGTTCCTCTCCTGAAATCTCAGGATAATTTATACTTTCTTCTGCAATTTATCACATTTTATGTTGTTAATAATTATTTATATACGTACTTTAACTCTCCTAATGGATTTAAATTCCCTGAGGACATGATCTATGTCTAATTAAACTTTGTGTCCCATTCACACCCTAAAATTGTGCATTATCTTGCATACAGTAGATGCTCAATAAATACTTATTGACGAAATGAAATATATACTAACTGTTGGACTAAACTGTTGGAAAGGCATCAATTATACTGTTATGAAAAAAGATTTTTTACATAAAAACTCATTATTTATTTATTTTTTTTTGAAACTAATAATGTTGGCACTTCATGTTACTTTATCCTTTCTGGCTTTGGTCGGTTGGGTTAAGATTTCCAGGATATAAATGGGAGTAAACAATAAAATCAACATCATTTAATCAGACTAACTGGTTATAACTAGTAAGCATCCATGAAGGAAATAAGCATATTAATTTCTTGCATGAAGTCACGTTTCATCATTCTAAATGCACCAATAAATAATGTCGACATTAATGAAAGAAATCAAAGACAATACAAATAAATGAAAAGATATATACCATGCTTGTGGATTGCAAGAATATTGTTAAAATATCCATAATACCCAAAACAATCTACAGATTCCATCCAATCCCCATCAAAATAATGATGCCATTTTTCACAGAACCAGAACAAAGAAATTTGTATGGAACCACAAAAGAACCTGAATAGCCAAAGCAATCTTAAGAAAGAAGAACAAAGCTGGCAGTTTTATGCTCTCTGATTTTAAACTAGATTACAAAGCTATAATAATGAACACAGCATGGTACTGGTCCCACAAAAAGACACATAAATCAATGAAATAGAATAGAGAACTCAGAAGTAAACCCATGCATATATAGTCAATCTGTGACAAAAGAGACAAGGATATACAATTGGAAAAAGACTTTCTCTTCAATAAGTAAAGTGAATCTGACGAAACCTTTGAGTTCTTAGATTGATGAGAAAACTGGACAGCTACATGCAAATGAAGGAAACCAGACCACTATCTTATACCATATGGAAAAATAAATTCGCAATTAATTAAAAACTTGCATGTAAGACATGAAACCATACAATTCCTAGAAAACATAGATAGTAAGCTCTTTGATATAAGCCTTAGCAATATTTTTTGGACCAGTCTCCTCAGGCAGGGGCGACAACAAAAAAAAATAAGCAAGTGAGATTATATCAAACTAAAAAGCTTTTGCACAGCAGAGCAACCATCAACAAAATGAAAAGGCAACCTACTGAATGGGAAAAGATATTTGCAAATAATACATACAATAAGGGGTTAATATCTAAATTACATAAAGAATTTACACAACTTAATATAAAAAACAAATGACTCACTTAAAAAATGGGCAGACGACTTGTACA
>NW_006436282.1:4760788-4853817 GCF_000325575.1 Pteropus alecto | reverse complement strand
GAACACAAGCAAAAATAAACAAGGAGGACTGTATCAAATACAAAGCTTCTGCGCAGCAAAGGAAACCATCAACAAAATGAAAAGGCAACCTACTGAATGGGAAAAGATATTTGCAAATAATACATACAATAAGGGGTTAATATCTAAATTACATAAAGAATTTACACAACTTAATATAAAAAACAAATGACTCACTTAAAAAATGGGCAGACGACTTGAACATTTTTCCAAATACACATACAGATGGCCAACAGGCACATGAAAAGATGCTTGACATCACTAATTATCAGGGAAATGCAAATGAAAACCCACAATGAGATATCACCTCACACCTGTCAGAATTATTATTATTAAAAAGACAAAAAATAACAAGATGGTAAGGACATGTGGAAAAGGGAACACTCATACACTGTTGGTCGGATTGTAAAATGGTGCAGCCACTATGCAAAATGTATGGAGGTTCCTAAAAAAAATTAAACAACCATACAATCCAGCAATTCCACTGCTGGGTATTTATACAAAGAAAACAAAAACACTAATTTGAAGAGATATATGCAACCATATGTTCATTGCAGCATTATTTACAATAGCCAAGATATGGAAACAACATTAGTGTCCATCAATAGATGAATGGATAAAGAAGATGTAATATACATACATACATACATACACACACACACACACACACATATACACACATATATACACATACACACATACACACATACACACACACACACATATATACACATACACACATACACACACACACAGTGGAATATTATTCAGCTATAAAAAGAACAAAACCTTGACATTTGCAATGACATGGGTGGACTTAGATGGTATTATGCTAAGTGTGATAGGTCAGACAGAGAGATACAAATACCCCATGATTTCACTTATATGTGGAATCTAAAAACAAAAGAAACGCACAAACAGAAACAGACTTATAGATACAGGAAACAAAGTGGTGCTTATCAGAATGGGGAGGAGTTGGGGGGTGGGTGAAATAGGCAAAGGAGATTAAGAGGTACAAAAATCTATAATAAAATTAAAAAGTACAAACTTCTTGTTATAACATAAATAAGTCATGGGAATAAAATGTATACCATAGGGAACCTAGTCAATAATATTTTAATAACTTTGTTTGGTGACTGATGGCAACCAGACTTTTTGTGGGGATCATTTCATAATGTATATAAATTTTGAATCACTATGATGTGTACCTGAAACTAGGTACTAGTGAGATATTTTATGTCAATTACATGCCAATAAAAAACTTAAAAAAAGAATGTCAACGTACAGGGTGTGTATTTACTGGAGCTGGTTTCTGTAACAATATTCTGTTTTTTTCCCCCCTTGAAAGAGTAGAAATGAAATAAGCCCTGTCTACTCTTTCCATAAAGCTTTTTATTTTTGTATTACAGAAAATAAATAAATTATTCCCTGATTGCAAATAACGAGTAACTAGCAGCAGAGATTTTTTTCCTCTTTGTAGAAAGAAGGCTATGAGATTCCGTTACGGAGTGCTTCCCCAGCAAACCGGTGATGGAGGTAACCAAGCTAGTGTGGGAAGAGTCCCTCCAGATAGCTCTTGCACCAGGTAGAGACGTGTGGTAGAGGAAAAGGGGGAGCTGTGATTCTCCTCCTTCCTTCTGATATTGTCCTGATGTATATAGTCCAATACGAACCTTAAGTATAGGATACAGCTCCTCATTTCCATAGAGGAAATATATACTCTGAATGGATGTAAATTATAGAAAACTGACAGAGCAGGCTGACTTTGCTGGCCCACCCCCTCTTTGTACATCCTCTCTTTTAGTGAGACCCTATCTCATTTGCCTCATTTCACCCCTATCATCTTTATCGCACAAGCTGCTCAGAGATCTCTATCTCAGTTTTCACTCTTGCTACTTCTCCCATCTTTCTCTCCTTTGCCCACGAACCTCACTCATTCTTACTCCATCTTGAGATCCATTTAAAGAAGGCCACTTCTGATAATGAGACTTCACTGGCATTTTTTTTTCAAGAGCTGGAGCCCTGGGAATATTCTGACTTCATATTGAAATAAATGTGCCCCTTCACCATAAAACATGAATCTGGGTCTATGGCCATGCCACCCTGAACAAGCCCAATCCCGTCTGATCTCGGAAGCTAAGCAGGGTCTAGCCTGGTTAGTACTTGGATGGGAGACCACCTAGAAAGACCAGATGCTGTAGGCATAAAAATAAAATAAAAAATAAGAGATTATAAGTTGACAAGGTCCTTGCAATCTGTGAGGTCAACCAAGAGTTGCCTTGCCTAAAAACAAACAAATAATCAAACAAACAAACAAAAAAAACACAATCCTGGGCTCTATCTTCAACTCTCATGGGACAGCTTTAGTCACCTACCTGTATTCTGAGGCCTATTCCCTTCTGTCTCTTCCAAGACCAGGACCTTGCTTCACTGTTATGCTATTTTCTGCTTATATTTCTGACTCCTGAGTTATAGTCAGCTAATGGGCTTCACTCTTCCAACTAAAAAATTCCCTAACCTTCTTCTAGTTAGCATATCCTTCTTTCTACTATCCTCTTTTTATAATAATATTATTCCACAGGCCAGTCTTTGCTCGCTTGCTTGCTCGCTTGCGCTGTCTCTGTGTCTCTCTCTCTCACACACACACAAACACCCTCACTCTCCTTCCCTCTCCCTCTACACACACACACACACACACACACTCTCTCACTCTCCTTCCCTCTCCCTCCGGCTCTCACTCTCAACTTCCTCACATCCATTCACTTGGGAAACCCTCTGAAGTCAGGCTACTGACTCCAATATGACACTGAAACGCTGTTGGAAAAAGTCACCGTCAACCTCCTAATCACCAAATCCTTATTGCTATATTCTTCTTTTTTTCTTTCATATGTAACACCATACCTCTCCTTTCTTTGATTTTGAGGTTTCTCTCTCTTCTAGTTCTCCTCCCACCCTTCTGAGTATTCCTTCTCAATTGCTTTTGGGGTTTCTCTTTTCTCTCTTTACCCCTTGTATATTAAACTCTTAATTTTTCTGAGATCTGTCTTTAGCCTGCTTCTCTTGTTCTATATTCTCTTTTAGAGTTCCAAAGCTAACAACTCCCAAATCTACCTCCTCGACCAGAACCTTCTCCTGGGCCCCAGACTGACATTTTTGATGGTCTGTGCACATCATATTCTGAGTGTCCCCCAGGCATTCAACATGAAGTATGTTCACAATTCTGATCCTCCAGACTTCCTTCCTAGGAGTACATTCCCACTGATAGCCAGGTACCCAACAAGAAACTTGGCATACCTCTGAAGCTCTATTCTTGCTTGATCTTCCACACTCGTTGGTACTGTCTTCTTTGTTCTTATCATCCCTCTATCCACTGTAGCAACTCCTTTCTCCTCATCCAAACTTCTACTGTCTTAGATCAGAGCCTCATCACTTCTTGCCAATATTAATATGGCCCCCAAACTCTGGTCTCATCTCTCTTTTCTATATCCTCTCGAGTTTATCCATTACTTATTTATAGTATAATTTAATTTATTTTTTTTACTCATAAAAATAACATCATTGAATTATTCTCTTACATATAATTCCATTTTGGCTGTTTTCTTAAAAATATATCTATAATAACATGGCATATATTTTAACTTGGTGCTAAGCCTCCATGATAGATTATGAAAAATAACATATTTCAATACTTCTATATTTTATCCTAAAGTCCTATTCAAGTGAAATATAAAATCCTGCTTAACTACTAATTCTTTGCATTGCTATGTGAAGTTGCTGTGCAAGCATCATATATTGCTAATAATGTATTACCCTTAGAATATAAGATGTTCCTATCTTATGAAGGAAGGAAAAAAATGCATATTGCAAACTGACCTAGAAGAAATAGCCCAGACCTGAAACCTGAAATCTCATGGAGCCAAAAGATAAAATTATTCTTTTATTAAAAAAAAAAAAAAATTCACTGGTTCTAAGAATCTGAGGTATAATGCTCTTGTAGTCAAAATTCCCAGATGTGAGTAAGAAAGAAAACACATGTTAGAGGTAAAGAATAACTTATGGGATCTTATGACTTGAACAGGGTAATGATTTAAAGGCTTGGGTTAATCCTTTAAGAAAACCATGCTGCCCAGTGCACTTCTTCAAAGGAACATTTTTACCTGACAGATAGTATATCTGAAGTGTAGCCTAATGTTCGTTGACTTTATGTTTGATAAACTACTCCACAGGCAACCTTTCCCCCGCCCCCCCCCTTTTTTTTTTGGTTAAAATGAAATATGTATAGGAAAAAAATATATATATTTCTTTCCTGAAACAGGCATTTCTCAGATTTTTGCCACTGGCTTACCAATAATTTTGGAGAAGTTCATTCATCATATGGAGCTTTAGATTCCCCAATAAAAATGAGGTATTGAGAAAGTTTTCCTCTAGCCTTAAAATTCTCTAGTTCTATGATTATAACAAAAGTTCACATTCAAATTGTCATATGTACCCACAGGATCATTCTGAGAGAAAGAAGAATGCCAAGTTACCCACAGTTTTACTTCTATTTGTGCCAAAAGTTGTGTTTTGGGGCTAGTGAAAATTCACTACTGTATTTGAATTACGTGCCTTTTATATAGGGCTGATGCCCAGACCAGTCCCAATGGAAATCTTTGTTCTGGTTTACCTGGTAGTACTTTAACTATTGTAAAATGATTACCCTTTCCCCCATTGTGTGTGTGTGTGGTCGGGGGTGAGGCGGGGCGGGGGAAGGCTTGTTAGGGGGAGAGAATGTGGAGAATAAAAAAGCATAGAGCAGGTTAGATGGCAGAGAACAGCTAATGATGACAGCTGGCTCTGGTCACAGGATGACAGGAACCACAGGTAAGATAGCATCGAAAATACTTTCACCTAGCTCAGAGATTTGCCTACTTAAATAATCAAAAGCAAAGAAACAAACAAACAAAAAGGGGGCCTTACAAGGATAAATGGCCGTTCCATGCCAGGACTGAGATGAATGATTGATTCAACTCCATGTAGCTGAGGTCCAAGAAAAAAAAAGAACTGGTCCCATAAAAGATTGACTTTGCTCTTGGTAACAACTGTAGTCAAGCATAATTGACATGACTTTTTTTTTCTTTAAAGCAAAACATCTTTTCTTTCTTATTTCATAACATATAAATTTAGATGACAATTAAAAATTTTAGTTCACAAACCTTCTTTTGAAATTATAGTCTTTTGTTCCTTAGCTAGCAAACACTTCTTGGAACTTCTTAGAAGCTAAGCATCCTATAGCCCTTGACATTTGCTGGGGTGTGGCTAATAGGATAAGACGAAAAGTAATTGCTATTGTTCTTATTCTAGCATATTATTGTCCTCTGCTGCCCAAATTCCTGAACTCAAAACTGGTTGAGTTCCATGGTAGATATTTTGGAATATATTGTTAAATTCTCTGGTGTTAGGAAAGGGCCATGAAAAAAAAAATGTTCAAAGAAATTAGCGGTTGTTTTCCTGCCCCATACCAGTGACTAGGAAAAGAATGAAGACAAACTCCTTCCAACCTCACATCTTTCATGCTCTGCACGTGGATCTCTCTGGAAGGCCCAGCACAAAAGCATGTGTGTGTGGCGGTGGGAAGTGAGTGTGTGTGTGTATGTGTGTGTGTACACACAATTACACCTAAAGTGGTGAGAAAATCCATAATTTAGGTATTCAGATATGCATGACATAGAAAGGCATCATTTCCTGAGTTTTTTTCTTTTTTGAGATAATTATTATTAGAGAGTTGAAGAGAAGCAGCAATGTGGAACTTTTCCTTAAATCCTCCTCAAAACAAACTACTTTTTTGACTTGAAATCACTCAAACTAAAATTGTGAATTTTTTGTATAGGTCAGTGTCCTTGGAACCCAGGACAAAGAGAAAGAGCCTCTGGAGCCTACCTTGGCTGGCAGCTTGGCCACCACTCCTTCATCTGAGGCTGCCACCACCCAGGGGCCATTGCTCACCCCCCCTGAGGATGAGACAGAGGGTCTGAAAACAAGAACTCCAAGTCCCATTTTGAACTTACAGCTAGAAAATTTGGTGCACAAAGGTAAGATATATATGCCAGTCAGCTGCATCTACAATGTGAAGAAGGCACAGAAGAGATGGTCTCTAAAATCTCAGAGAGAACATGTTTTGACTCTAAACAGGGAGGACAAAAGACACTTTTCACTTTATTATATACAGAATTAGAAAACTGGCTGGCAGTGCAACAAATTTGGCCAATAAAAAATGTTAGTGTCTTAAAGTGTTTATTTTTAATTTGAATGCCTTTAGAGTAGATTGTGCTTTCATGTTTGCCATAGTCCCTTCCACTCCCTATTGTCTAACATGTGGCCTTTACACATATAAACATTTGAGTTTTTGATCCCTAGAAGAGGAAAAAAACTAGAATCTAGAATCATCAACATATAGTATCTATAGGAATTAATGATTAGATACATAGTTTCTGAAGAACATGTCAGAGACATCCTTGCCCAAAAGAAGCATAGATTGGTTTGAAAACAAGTTACATGATATACATTATTTAGTTATTGTTTTTAAGAGTAAGAGTAGTGAAAGTCCTCTGCGCCTTTCTAATTGGTTTAAGGAGTGTTTAGTTTGTTTTAGTATATGAATTGAGACATATTCCATATCTGGGGTAATGATTATGGGAGATGGAGAAAGAAATGAAGCTTTTATAACATATAACATATAAACTATCTCATAGAACACAGAAACCAGAAAGCATTTGATATTTTTTTGTGGCTTCTCTCACCTTGGAATCACTTCTTCATGTAGGAAACACCCAACAAAGCACTAAGACATACCATGAAATAAAAAGGGACTTACAAATAGTTTTATTGTCGTAGCTTTTTCTTTGCTTTTTTATAGTAGATGTGTTTCTAAAATCGATTTGTAAACCGACATAGGTCATGTTTTTATTATCCTGCAAGAGCTGCTCTATTTAAAATTGTGATATCAGTGGTGCTTTCTATGAACAAACTAGAAAGGAATGTATACAAAAGATCAAATCATCTATATTTCAAATATTAATTTGATTTTAAGTCAAATTCAAAGTAAATTAAGAAGTCCTATTTTTCTTCTGTCACTTCATCTCCACAAGAGTATTAGCCAACAAAGGCTCACAGCATTACACTTTCAAGGAACTATGCATTTTTAATGGAGTTTCATGAAGATTAAAAACTTTCATTTTTAAAGTAATGAATATCTAATGGTGGAGTTTCAGGTGGTAAAAGAAATGTTTTGGGTATTAGGAACCCTCCTTAGAACAATATTTTTTAGTTGGTGTGTTTGTGTGCATGGAAAATAAACTTTACAGAGCTTTTAATTTTCATCTTTTCAGTGAAAGAAAAAGTTATAATAACACATTATCTTTCTGTCAACCTAGATCCTAGATGTTTAGAAGAACTAAAACCTGGAAACTGTAGCGGATATGTGGTTCGATGGTATTATGACCAACAGGTCAACTCCTGTGCCCGCTTTTGGTTCAGTGGCTGTAACGGCTCAGGAAATAGATTCAACAGTGAAAAGGAATGTCAAGAAATCTGCATTCGAGGATAAGTAAGTGAATCAACCTGTAATGTGTCAAATCTACATCTTTATCAACAAGCCTAGAAAGAAACTCTATAATTTCAATATATTCACTGAATACATATTTGATTATATACTGAGTATTTACAATTTATAACATAATCAAGTCCTTACAACCACATTAGAATGTAGGTATTATTAACCATTATCACAGATAAAGAAGCAGAGGCTCTGAGAAGCAAGAATTTATCAATGGTCACCCAAATAAAAAATGGCAGAGCTGGGGTTTGTGACTCAGGGTTGTACAACCTCAAGACGTAGGCTTTAGTATTGACTTCACACCTTGCTATGTGGTTCTGATTCCTATGAATTCCTTTTTTATGTATTATATTGGATTAAACTCCTTCTCCATTCCTCCCCAGTCCCCTGGTCTCTTCTACCCAGTTCAGTCCACCAAACCCCTCACCGTAGCGAAAGGTAGATCATAGAAAAGGACTTGGGTTTGGGAATTAGAAGTGATGGGAGTATGCTGGTGCATAGGAGGTAGTGAGATAGGAAAAATATCCCTCCTGGGGGAAACCCAGAAAGAGAGAATGGTTCTGAGAGATGAGAGCGCTGGGATAGAAGTTGGGGTGGTGATAGTGGTTAGGTTTTTGCCTCACTTGCCCTGAAAGTAAGATGCCAACATGAATTAAAATGATTTAACTCAATCTGATTAACAACTGTCATTCCGATTCCTCCAACATATTTGGTAACAAACCTTTATTGTGTGTTTAAATTATATATTGAAAACAATAACTGTAGTTTAAATGGAGCTTTTCCCACTCTTCCTTTAAAATATGTAAATATGACTTTGAATTTTAGGGGGATGGAATGAGAAGGCAATCAATAGCCAAGAACTATCTAAAGCCCAAGTCTACTCTTGAGTAGATTATTTTAAAGATAGGTCTTTCACTGAAAAATGAGCCACTAAATTGAAATATGACCCAACAGAGTAATAAAGGATTGACTGTCATTTTATAATAACTTTGTGACATCAGTCTGGGAAGATCATCAGTTCTAAGTTGAACTCAGATAGCATTTGTACATGTCATCTTACAACACACTTTCTTCTTCTTTCAGGCCTGTGACCCTCATCCAAGGTCAGTGGTACAAAAAAAGAGCACTCAAGGACAGAGGTGCTGGAAGAACAGCCATCTTAGCAAAAATAATTTCGTACAATTTTGTTTAATTTTTATTATGTAATATTTGATATTACAAAAGAATATATGCAATGTACTTGTAAGTTATAAAACATGATAATATGATGAACCCCAGTAAACACATCACACAGAAATGAACCAAACAGAACCAATTCTGTTGAAGCTTCCTGTGTGCCCCCTACCATCCTAGACCCCTATTTCCTGCCAAAGGTATCCGTCTTAAATTTTGTGTTTACCATTTCAATTTTCTGTTGGTTTTTATATGTAATTTTACATGTAAAACCACATATATCTCTATGTATCTCAAACCAAACAGTCTTGCTTATTTTAAAACTTTATAAAAATGGTGTCATACTCTAGTCTTTTGCAACTTGCTATTTCCCTCAATATTATAATTAATCCATATGTCTTACCATATATAGTTCTAAAAATATCTAAATATATTCCTAATTTATTATTTAGTTTTTTGAAACTTTAGAAAATTTGTTTCATGATATGTAATTCTTTGAAACTTGGTATGTTCTTACATTATAATTCATACACATTCTTTTACATTCACAGTTGTATAATATTTGTGTGAATATAAATCAACTTATTTAACCACTGTCTTGTCTGTGACCAATTAAATTATTTCTATTTATTCTTTTTACTCTTCTATCTGCTGTGAATGCTCATGTACAGCTTTGGGTGCATATGCATGAGTGTTTTTCTAAGAGCTAGTCCCAAAAATGGAAAGGCTGGGTTGCAGGATATGTAAACATTCAAAAATAGTATGTCATACCAAATCAAACTTTTTCTCAAAGCGTTTGAACCAATTCTTTATAAACTTTGACTAGTTGTATATAGGAGTTCCTATTTCTTGATATTCTATTGATACTGAGTATTGTCAGCCTTTTTCATTTTGCTAATAGTAGGTATAAAACAGTATCTTGTTTTAATTTGCTGTTCTCTGGTGACATTTTGCTATATTTATTTACCATCTGTGCTGCTGCTACTTCTGTGAAATGTTTATAATTGCAGAAGTATTTTCTACTGGATTGTCTTTTCCTTGAATTTCTGGATTTCCTTATATATTCTTAAATCAGATTACTTGTGCATTATTTGTGTTGCTAATATCCTGGTGGCTTGCCTTTTTTAATTTTACTCTTCTTTTTTTAAATGCACAGAAGTTCTCAATTTTAATGCAGTCAAATTTACTCAAGGTTTTCTTTTATGGCTGACACTTTTTGTTCCTTGTTTATGCTGATGAGCCTTCAGCCACTTTTCTTGGGTGGAAAACTCCTCTGGGTGCTCAGCATACCTCCCTAGGTGCCCATCTTCTCAGCTGGTAATTCCTGATGATTCTATTAGCACTTTGGTAATATCTGTTTTTTCTTCATCTTTTTAGTTGTCCTCAGCATAAAGTGGGTCTGAGCTACATCAATGGCCATTACTATATATTTTGTTGTGGGTTGGAGAGCTTTGGGTATTTTCATATTTCCTAGAAGCCCAGCAATACATTAAAAAGCATATATTACTCACAATATGGATGTTGCAAAGTAGAAGGACCTTTCAGAGTATCTGGCCTGCTGTTGTGCCAGAAGCAGAGGTACTTATATTCCTTTTTTCAAGCTTTTCATGACTTTGTCCACAAGAAGATTGACATGTAAACATGTTGTAATGTTGACGTGGGTGTTCGTCCCTTTGTCTGAAGCATCCTTCTCTTCCTTCTGTGACTACAAAATCCTAATATTTCAAGAACAACTTGCAGGCCTCCACTCCTCCTTTGTGGTACTTTCTCATCACTTAGGCCATGCCCACCACTGAGGGCCCAAAGCACATGGCTTATGCTCCACTCCACCCTGAGTAGGAACTGCCTTGCACTTAGTGGAGAACATTTGCATTGGTTTCCTTTTTCTGCTCTGACAAATTACCACAAATCTGGCTGCTGAAGCAACGCAAACATATTATTTTACAGCTCTGTAGGTCAGGAGTCTGATGCGGATCTCACCAGGCTAAAATCCAAGTGTCAGTGGGGTTGTGTTTCTTCTGAAGGATCTAGGGAAGAACCTCTTTCCTTACCTTTTCCAGCTTCTAGAGGCTGCCCACATTCCTTGGCTCATGGCCCCTTCCTCTATCTTTAAAGCCAGCAACAGCAGGTTGCATTTCTTCCATTGGCCATTGCTCTGATTCTGACTATAGCTGGGGAATGCTCTTGGCTTTCAAGGACTCATATAATTAGACTGGGCCCACCTGGATAACCAAGGGTTACCTCCCCATCTCAAGATCCTTAATCGTAATCACATCTACGAAGTCTCTTTTTTTCAAGTAAGGAACTATTTACAGGTTCAGGGGATTACGGAATGGACATTGTTGGGACCATTCTTTTTGCTCCAGTACTGTATCTGTGTCTTCTGCCTGCTCTCTGAGTTTAGGACCAAAGACATGCCTTATTTATCTGTGTCCCTCTAGTTCCTGGAACATAGGAAGAACTCAATAGATTTTTAAAAATATTAGCACTCACTTTTTTTTATTACATAAATAATTAACTACTTGGAAAAAGGGAATAAAAAAAGATCAGAAAAAAATCATACCATTTCAAAAGGAAAATAAAAGTGCTATGTCAGTGAGTCAAAACTCTCTCATCCAGCTCCACTCTTCCCCCACCATGATTAGCAAAACAAAGGGCAAAGTCAGAGGGAGTGTTGTTTAGCTAGATAAAGGATCAAAAAGGCTGAATTGAACAATCTGAGAATTAATTCTGGAAAAGAGAATGATGATTTATGTTTTCATTTTAAGCTAGTTAAAAGGTCAGTAGAGATGGGGGAGAGATATAGGACATTTTGTTTCTCCATTTTCACAGACTGTGTACAAAATGTGCCAGAAAAAAGGATGTGTACCTAAAGAAGTCTCCATTTTAAATTAAAACAGTGAGAAATTCTTAGTACTTTATCAAGTACTAATGATGTTCAAGAATTTTAACACTAAAAAAAGTCCATTGAAATGTTAAAATATTTTAGGTGATCATTTCTATCACTTTAATTCAGTTGAAATCTCAGCTTTGCTGACTGCAAGAAATGCTCTAATCAGGTGTTTGAAGAGCACGCTAAATTTATAAAATGACAATTAGGCCTAATTTTAGTCTTAATGTTTATCCTAAACACAACGAAAAGTAAATCAAAGAATTAGAAAAAAATATTTGCAAGTAATATGTAAATATGAAACAAAATTGTTTCATATCTCTAATCAACCAAGAGATCCTATAAATCAAGAATAAAAGAAAAAAATTAAAAAATGATAGAGATTGGCAATTCAAAGAAGATGGCCAATAAACGTATGAAGAGATGCTCAGCTTCATTAACTGTCAGAAAAATGCATGCTAAGTAGATCTGGGATGAAGCTGAAATATCCACAAGGGATTCTGCTGAGGAACCCTGGCTGAGAACCAGCAAAAAGACCTCTGAATTATGCCAGCCTTAGGAGAGAGTCTTCTATTGACTATTTGATTTGGAATTTTAGGCGTTCAACTATTTATGCCTTTTCTCTGAAAATCTATTGTGAATAGCAATGCAAAGATGGATTAATGCTGTTGAAGTGTCCAAGATTTCTCCCCATTTTTACAATATCTTTTAGTACGTCACTAAAATGAACATGTTTTAGAATGTATGTGTGTATGATCATCAAAACAAGTATAGTCCCAAATCAAATTTCACACATATATTTATGGCATTTCAGGTTTTAACAAAAATATTGAACTGATTTGACTTTTTAATGCATTATTAGTCATTTTGTATAAATTAATATCTTTAAAAATTCTTTATTTAAATGAATTCATTTAAAGTCACACCAGACTCTAAGAGTTAGGAATTTTTGAACCCTGCTTTAATTGATTAAGGAAATAAGGGCTCTTAGAATCTCTAAGGATCCTTAGACTTTTCCAACCCTATGTCTCTTCTATTTCTTATATACTTCAGACAAACCCCCTGATGACTGGGCATTCTTAGGGTGAACATTTCTGGTAGGACAATTATCTCCCAGCAGTTCATTCTTTAAATAACACCAATTTCCACTGCTACAATTTGAGCCAATGTCTCCTAGAGCTTCCACTCTAACAAACCCCTACTCTGACCTGTGGAGCCTTGCAGAATGACTGTCTTATTATTTAAGATCGTCACTATATCCACCCTCTTTTACTTGGGCTGCTTCAACAGCTTCTCCTCCTTCCATGGCTTTTTACCATCCTATCCTCTAATTCTGAGCATCCCGCAGCATGTGAGGGTGTTCCCAGTGGCGAGAGGAGGGGAGTGAAGCAAACCAACATGTCCCTTGCTCTAAATATTATATCCCTATGAAATATGAAAACCTAAGATGACCGCCACCGCATCAACAGAAGACATGGGAAAATTGCCCTCTATCTTGAAAGCAAAAAGAGAGAGATTACAATAGTAGGAATTTTAAATAGTAAATTAGGCTTGTGGATTGCAAAGACAACAAAGACTTCTCTCCTTATTTCTCTCTGAAATTGACTGGAGGATTCAATTTTATTTTTGCCATCTTCGAATTTACCCTTAAACTCCGCAGTCATGGTTTCTTAACATTATATTTAAATACTAACAGAATTCTCCAGTTATATCCTCCTTAGCATATTAGTTGGTGTTATCTTAAATTTATTATTTGTCTGTTTTGCCCTCTTGCATCATAGTGAGGAGTGCTATAGTTTGCTGGTATCTGAAAATTGTTTTTATTCTCAAATTGATTTTATAATGAATAAATCACTGCTCAGACTTGCTTTCAGCTGTTTAAAACAAAACAGAACAGAACAGAACATGTCCCTCATGGGGGAAAGAAAAAAAAAAACACAGACACACAAAAATACAGCAACCCTTGCCTTTATGTAATTGTCTCATCTCCTGTCTTCCAAGAAATAAATATTGGAATTTATAGACATTTCCTGTGGTGTATTACATTCTTTGTTATTAGACAAATATTGACAAACAGTAAAATTGATTAAAATTGTGCCTCTCCAAATTTTAGAATGTTACTTGATCTTTTCCCAGAGGCCAAGTCTATTAAATTTGCTTTGTACCACTTTACACCTTCACCACAAACCAGCAACCTCTCTGTATTCCATTTCTCTGTAAATGGTGCAGTCCCTCAGCCAGTGACCTCGTCTGGCCTCTGAGAAACATCGCAGACTCTTTCCTCTCCCTTGCTCCCTGCATCCAGTTGCTCAGTGCCGCTGGTCCATCTTCCGTCTTCCTGTTCCTCTCCACTCTCAGTCTGTCATTGCTTGCAAACTAGCTCCCTTATCCCTCACCTCTTTATCCACTCAGTGTTGTGGAGTTATAGTAAATCTGACCGGATCGTTTTCTCCTTCCAAATGCTACAGGGGCTCTCCATCTTGAGATACAGAGCAAACTTAGTAGCATAGTATTCAAGGTCCTTCGGGACCTCACTGCTGCTTACATTTCTAGGCTAGCTCTCTTCAGGTCTATATATGTGTTTTTCAATTCAGTTATCCTCAACCATTGGCTACTTTTGAGAGCACCATTCATTTCCCTTTGAAATTCTCCCTCCGTTCCCTCCCTCTTTGTGCAGGTATATCTGTAGAAGACATTCATAAAGGAAAATTGTAAGGGCAAAGATTACGCACTTTAGATAAGTGTGTCAAAGTTCCATCCTTAAAGACTGAACCAATTTACATTCCCTCAACGTATGAGCACGCCTTCTTTTTCATTTCCACACCATTGTTGAGTGTTGTCAGTTATTTGTCTTTACTCATCTGATGGTTGAAAACAGAATCTCAATTTAGTTTTAATCTGTATTTCTCTCATTTTTTCATTTCCTTATACTGTGAAATATTTTATATGTGCAAAACAATGTATGTTTTATATAATTAGATTTTAAAGTCAATTACCACATAAAAACCTGTGTATCTACCACCTAGCTGAAGAAATAGATTATTACCAATATCGCTGATGCCCACTCTAAGTTTGTCCCCAAACAGACAAAGCCAAAACCAACTTGAAAATAAATGGTCATGGCGATTTGGGGTGCCCAAGAAAATGCTAGATGATTTTCTAGAGATTACTGTTGCCAACCATGTGTTAAGTGAATCCTAAAGTTATTGTGCCCAAAGATGCCCTATGTGGATCCCAGAGGTGCCATATCCAAGGAAATGCCATGAATCCCCAGACATCACTCTTGAATGTAGTACAAAATGAGATAATCTGGGACACCCAATCCAGTACAAACTCCGAACACTGAACGAATAGGCTAAAAGTTCTGTACTAGAACTCTGTGGGAGCCTAACCCAGCCCTGTGGTTCACAGGGATATAGTGTGAAGTTCTAAACAGCACCAGAAACTTTGTCCAGCACAGGAACTTTGAACTTTTTACGTGGTGTTCTGCTTCCCTGCGGCCACTCAGAATGCCAAATGTTAAAACTGGGTGTGGTTATGGAAGGCATTCATTTGGAACTATGCAAAGAACCCAGAAATGTCCGAGTATTGTTCCAAACCCCAGCTCCCTATGTCCACAGGATATGTACAGAGAATGGCAGAGGAAAGCAAAGCTCCACATCATTTTCTATGCTTGAGTCAAGAGCCAGGTTCAGCTCTCTAGCAAGCATGGCTGGACTATGTAGCATCTTTTGGTCTTAGGCTGGTTCATCCCAAACAATTTGTAACCAAATGTCATCTAGCATCTTCCTTCATACTTTGGGAAAGTAAGTAGAGAAATATATTCATTCATTCATTCATTCATTCATTCATATATAAGTTACTTACTGTCTACTATGTGTCAGATGCCATTTCTGCATTTATGAAGCTTATTTTCTAGTGGAGGAAACACAAAAGAGTCAAATACATGTCAAATTGATATTAACTTGAGAAATTCTACTATGTGCTCAGTACTATGAAAAAGGTCAGCTGTGCTAGCAGAGCACACAGTAGAGACAATACAGCCAGAGAGAGAAAGTCTTCAAAGTTATGGAAGATTATAATTGTTCATAATTATTTCTTTATCCTTGCCTTACTCCCTCTAGATAGGGTGTACTTTTCCATACATCTGACTTTGGGCTTGGCTATTGACTTGCTTTGGTCGATGGAATGTGCACAGATGTGAGGTTGTCATGACTGAGCAGAAGCTTTAAATGTGTTTGTGTTCTTTGGCCCTGTGCCTCTTGCTCTGGACCTTCACCAAGAAAATAGCATGGCACCACCTTTGGTTCTGGAATTAAAAGATGGATAGAGTTGAGCCCAGGCAAGCCCAGGTGAACCAAGCCAATCTAGCTGAACTTAACAGAACTGGAACCAACTGCAGTTCTCATGTCATGTGAGTGACAAATAAATGTTTCTTTTCATCAATCTCTTAGATTTGGGGTTGTTTCTTACCACCGTGAAAGATGACAAATACAAAGTCTTACTCTTAGGCTTGCCTTGGCTATATATGGGAGGCTGTAGCCCCTGGCCTGGGTGACATGTGAGAGAAGAGTGAGGCTGTAGGAGATGGCTGAGTTTCTTCCCATGTAAAAAAAAAGGATCTGATACGGCTACTGTTGCAGCTTCTTGGAAGAAGAAAGAGAAAGAGGAACAATGTTGCTTCTAACCAAGATGTAGTAACAGGAACCAGATTTATCCTCCTTCCTGAAAGAACCAAGAACACACCAAATACAGGGAACAACACCTTGCAAAATGCTGTAAATCAGCCGAGGAAGAGCAGCAATCCTCAGTAGGCAGGAAAGAACATGAAGTAAACCCTAAAATTGCTCCAGCCTGCTGATTTCCAGTCTACTGTGCATAGAGGGGGAACTAAGGCAGAACCTGGCAGACTCCCTGGATTGATGCAAAAGAGCTGAGAGTCCAGGAAGACCAAGGCGGCTAGAATTCATAGGATAAGGACAGAGTACTAGAAAGGAGAGAAGTTCACAGAGCAAGAACTTGGGAGATCTATGGAGGGTTCAGCTTGAGTATTCAGCTAAAGGCTGATGAATAAATGCATATAAGGAAACTACTCAAAGATGGAAACCAAAGCAACTGAAAAGATGAGAGGTAGCAGTGCCAGGTGCTAACACTGGGCCAGGAACAATGCTTGTCACACCAGCCGGACTGGATTCACAGAGCATTGGGTAGAGTACATATTCTGGGCCACAAAATAAGTGCCAATAAATTTAAAAGAATTCAAATCATAACAAGTATGTTCTCTTTTTCTTTTTTAAATATATCTTTAAAATTTTATTTGAAGCCAACTCTTGGCATTTAAATGAAAAAATTATCAAAATATGTTTATGTTATTCTAGTTGAATACTTGGTATCAAGACAAAATACCTTAAATTTTTGAATTGACTATAACACTGACAATTTTGTAAGTCTTGGCATGGCCTTTTTTTTATATCTTTTGTTAGGAGTTCTGTTCTGATAGTCTTCAGGTGGTTCCTCAGGTTGATTACTCTATAATTTAGTTGTAATTCTGATGGAGTCATGGGAGGAGGTGAGCATGGTATTTACCTGCTCCACCACCTTGATTGGAACTGGGCCCAAGTATTTCTCTTATCACAATGAAATTAAATAATAGACCAAGAACAAAAATATATTTGAAAAAAATCTCAAATATTTCCAAACTCTATAAAACATTTCTAGATTCAAAGCTCTAAAAAGAAATCAAAGAGGGAATTAAAGGGTTTTGGATTAAATGAAAACAAATACACAATGTGGCAAAATTTGCTACTAAAGCAGTACTTAGGGGGATATTTGTATCGCTAAATGACTATTAGAAAAGAAAGGTCTCGAATCAGT
Organism: Pteropus alecto; assembly: GCF_000325575.1. Classification (NCBI taxonomy): domain Eukaryota; kingdom Metazoa; phylum Chordata; class Mammalia; order Chiroptera; family Pteropodidae; genus Pteropus; species Pteropus alecto. Next base: position 4,836,268 of record NW_006436282.1, on the reverse strand, counting down.
GACTTAAGCATCCATCTTTAAGAAACTAGAAAGGAAGAGAAAATTAATTCTAAATTAAGTAGAAGAAAGGAAATAAGAAAGACCAAAGTAAAAACTAATGAAATAGGAAGGAGAAAACAAGTGGATATATACATATTTCAAAATGTATCAAATTCTAAACTTTAAATAAATGCAGTTTATTATATGTCAATTATACCTCAAAAAAAAAAAAGCTGTTAAATATTTTCAAAAGTATCTTGTAGGAAAAAGAGACAGAGAAAGACAGAGACAGAGAGAGTGAGTTGACGCATCTTCGGCCTGAGTGCAAGATAGAACTCTACAGAGACTAGTTACCCCTTATGTGCTTGGAATTTTAATATTTTAATATTACGCATTACCCCTGTCTAGAGGTAAATGTAACTACTTTGGTGACCTGAATGTGGTCAATCAAATTAGCATCACTTATTCTTAGGAAAAGGTGCTGTGGGTTTGAAAGGAGGGTGGAGATGTTATCCTCTTCTTATACTACTTAACTCACAAATGAGCTGGCATAGTTCCAACAATAACTCCAAGTCCTTCTGAACCCCAGTTTTATTGTCCCCATCTCAGTTAATGGCATCATCATGTAGCCAATCTTCCAAGCTTACCTTCAGCTCTTACCTTTCTTTCAGATTCCATAAGTCACCAAATCCTACCAACTAGACCCCAGAAGTCTCTCTCAAATCTATTCCCTCTTCTACATGCTAATTTACACTATATTTAAATGTTCTCCTTACTTTTATTAGTTGCTGTGCCAATTAATACTTCATAGAATCATCAAAAATGTTTTTTTTCTCTAAGATACAAATCAGATTATTTTCAAAGCTTTACTCCCCATTACCTAAGTAATGAGGTCCAACCTTCTCAGCAGGGCTTATAATCCCCTTTGCAATCCAGCTTTCATCCTGTTTCATTATTCCCTCTCCACCTTATGCTCTAGCTATTCTGCTTAATAACTCCAAATGTACTCAGCTGGGTTTGTTTTTGGTATTTTTGCCTTTGTGTCTTCATGCCTGCTGTTTCCTCTATCTCTTTTCTGCATGGCAGACTCCTATGTATTCTATAAGACTTAGCTTAAATATTACATCTTTGATGAAACCATTCCCAACGTTTCAGGAAAATGGCTCCCTTTTGTCTGACCCCCAAATATGACTGCCCTCATGGCATCTACTAATGGCACAAATAAGATGATAACGAATTGTAAGCTGGGTCTGAAAACTAATTGTAACTAATTGTGACTTGAATTCTTGCAGTGGTGTGGGCTGGGAGAAGTCACAGAGGTGCTAGTTAAAAAGGAAATAGCAGGAAGAGAGAGGGGCTGCTTAGGTCGAAGTCTGTGGTACCACCTTTCTTGGAGCCACTTAGAGACTAAGAACATTTTTAGAAATACAGCAGTAAAATATGAAGAACAGCCATTTTTTCCTAGAAAAGATATTAGAAGAAGCAGAAGCTATGTTCAAGGCATTTAGAAGCTTGCAATTATTAAGCCCACCCACCTAGGAAAGAAATAATTTGCTTCCTGAGAGAGGGCCTTCTGTCATTCCGATGGAGACTATAACCAGGCATTTTAAAAGAGGGCTCATGCACCAGGTACAAGAAGGAGATTGGTCATTTCTTTCACTGGCCAGTGTGGCTAAATGCTAATTAAAAGCCCATGTACATTCTTCTTTGTTAGTGTGGACATTGCAATTAATTTTAATAATTATCCATCTCTGTGAGAAAACCAACCAGTATAAGAAGTAGAAGTCAGGAGACAAGTTTCTTAATTAAGCTCTGCCAGAAAATATTTTCAACCGATTTATCTGATGTGTTTGATAAAGAAAAACAATTTTAAATATCTTAAGATAACAAAGATTTTCAACTTAAGTCTTTAGATAATATTTACATTTCCAGTATCAAAAGGCACTGGCAAATAATTCTAAGTGAAGTTTTGGCACAAAGAGGAGAAAAGTTTTTACTTTGATATATTTGTTACCTGTACTTTCTTAGAACTGTTAATTTCAAATTAATGGATATCTCTCTTAAACCTTTTCTCCCAGTACAAATCCTGCCTCTCCTCAGGTCATTTTGTTTTATACAGATCTTAAATGAGCTTCTTAAATAAATGAATTTACCCTAATTTTATTTTGGAAAAAAAAAAAAAAAGCCTCTCTAATTAATTACTGTAAGATATTGGATGATATCATTTAATTTCCTGAACAATCAAATATAAAATAGTCATGGACATGTTAAAAGCCTTGAGTAGTCTGGTACTTTATATATGCTTTCTTTAGTTTCTACTTCCACAATAAAAAATCTTTATTTTATTTCCAATTCAAACAACATTGTATGGCCTTTCACAGGGAGAGTTTTTTTATTGTTTATATACTCATCATTTTAGAAAGAATGTATCTTTCTAGAAAAGTTCTTTAGTAAATAAACTTTTCTTTTTTAACTTAAAAAAATAACCTATTTAAAATTAGAGACTTTTCTTCCTGATAATAAGCAGGGCTACTTTGGTTGAGCAAATCCTCCTGCTAGAAATAATGAAATTATTGAAAAAAAATTAAAAAAAGATTTCTGAAAAGCATCAAACTGCTAATGAGATATGAGATATTGAGGGATAACAAGGCTAAAAATCTAAGGGAAAATGGGAAATTAGATTCATTACGAGAACCTTGGAGCTGGTTTTGCCACACAACACTTGTAATTTCAGAATGTCTTAAACTTTAGCTTTGGTAGCTTCTGAGGATGAAAAGGACAAAATATAAAGTTCTGGACCACATGAGATGGGGAATTTAATAGGAAGGAGATAACGACTGCAAAGGGACACGAAGGAGTTTTAAGGGTGATAAAAATATTCTATATTTGCAGATACAGTGGTCATCTCAAATTAGGTGAAAAAAAATTAACTTACAGATCCAAGAAGCTAATGGACCCAAAGCAGGATAAATATAAAGAAAAACACACCTAGTCAAAGCACAGTCAAACTGTTGAAGCCAAAAATCTTAAAAGCAACAAAAGAAAAATGTCACATTATATACAGGGAAGCAACAATATGATTAACAACTGATTCTAAGCAAAAACAATAGAGGTCAGAAGGCATTGTCACAACAGGTTCAGAGAGCTGAAAGAAAATATCTGTCAATAGAAACAATCCACGAGATTACAAATGTGCCTAATTTCAACAAGCCAAGAAAAATGAAATAGTCTTATATTTTTATATTTAATACATGCAACTTCTTAACTACCTATAACGTGGTTAAATTTGGTAAACAAAATAGCATGATGATTCATATGTGGTCATTAAATAATGCACCTTTTTGTTTTTGTTTTAATAGAGATCAAATCACAAAAGTAATAGCAGTTTTATGAAAGTGAGTATATGAGATCTCCCAGGAAGGATTATAAAGTTGGAAGAGTAGAGTCCGAGGACATGTTTCCCAAGTAACAGCAATGTTAGATGATTGGAAATCAATGAGAAACCTACCAAGGATCTCCACAGGGAGAGATCTGGGGGTCAGAAGTGTGGTATCTGAGCACAAAAGCCAAAACAGGAAGTCAATGTTGCTAAACGCTACCAAGAAATTTGGTAAGATTTACATCAACTGAGTCTAGTGAATTTAACAGAATGGTCATGGAGATTTTGGCAAAAACACTCTTGGAAGAGTGAATGTTAGGGCCGGAGCTGAGTACAGGAGAGAATGGGAAATAAGGAAGTGAAGAGAGCAAACATAGTGTGGTCTTTCAAGTCATTAGGGGGGAATTAAGAGGAAAAAGACAAGAGGGGATATAGGTGTATCAGTACAAACAACCCTAAAATTCAGTGTCTTGAAACAACAGCATTTGTTATCACTCATGTAACTATGGATGAATTGGGTGGTTCTGCTGATCTGGGTCTGGCTATGCTCACTAGGTTATCTGGGGTCAGCTGAGGGCTGGCTCATCTAGGATGGTCTTACAGTTTTGAAAGTTGGTTTTCTGTTGGCTGGGATGATGAAGATGACTAGATCTGTTTCTCTCATCATCCAGCATGCTCATTCACATGGCGATGGCAGGGTTGGTTCTAAGAGGCAGCAGAGGTCTGCAAGATTTCTTGAGGCCTAGTCATGAATTGGCACATCATTATGCTGCATTCTATTATCTAAAGTGAGTCACAAAGTCAGCTGAGATTCAAGATAAGAGAAAGAGATTTACCTCTTGAGAGGAGAAACTGCAAAATCTCATTGCAAAGCACACTGGTAAGCGTGAAGAACTGGGACCATTTTTTTGCAATTGCTCTGCCACATGACATAGAGCCTGGTTTTTATATTTGTTTTGCTTTTACTGGAACAGTTTTGATTATATTTAAATGATGTTGGAAAGGAGTTATATAGAAGGAGAGGTTAAAGATATGAGAGAGAGGAGATAATTGAAAGAAGAAAGTTCCTGAAGTGGAGGGAGGGCATATGATCTATAGCAAAAGTGGAAGGATTAGCCAGAGACACCAGCTCCATTGCAACATGTAGGAAGAAGGCAAAGATGGGTACAGGCAGAGTAATGTGTTGAGTTAGTGGTAAGAAGGTAAGCGAATTGTCGTCTGATGGCACCTTTTCACTAAGAAGGAGGCAAAATAATTTCTCAAGAGAGGAGAGATGGAAAGCTTGCATGTCTATATATGAAAAAGAACATAACTTAAGAAATAGTAAGTCTAGTTGAGATTTGAGACCATGACTTTAAAGTTTCACCAATTAACATGATGTGACTTTCTCCAACTACATTAAGGTGCTGTCAGGGCCTAGGGCAGGCGGCCCCAAATATCCCACAATGTATATTGATTATATTGAATTAAAGTTACTTGACAAACAGCCAGTGTAAGAAGGGCATGTTGACCCTCTCTTGTCTTCTTGACTGTAGGAAATAAATCTCCCCTGTGAAAAGTGTCCTCCGCCCCATTCCATGAGGGCTGAGAAGACAAACCTATCACTAGAGCTAAGAGGTTAAGGGCTGAAGACCCTATATAAACAAACCTTGTTGTCTCTTAATTAATTCACTACCCAGGCCCAAACTTTGTTTAAATTTCTCACTAATGAATAAAAATTTGCTTAGATTCCTTTCTAATGTGCACTAACTTATTTTTGCCCTGTCACTTCTTCACAAATTTATTGTGGGTTTTTATTGTGTGTGTGGGGGGGGGAGTGTCTAAAAAAAAGTATAAAACACTGGTTGGTTCATCATTTCTCTGAGCATCAATTATGATTCTCCCATGTAAAAATATCAAGTTGTTCTTTTCTCCTATTAACCTAATCTGCGTCAATTTTATTTTAGTCTAGCTGTAAGAACTTAAGAAGGTGAGTGGGCAGTGGGGGATGGGGGTGGGATTTTCTCTTTTCCCTGACAGTGCTTAGGTGCAGGCATGGAAGAGGCAGACTGTTTGAATTCATTCGAGTTCGAGATTTTGCTAGACCAATGAATTAGAAGGACGAGGGAAAAGGATGTGGAAAGAGAGCGGTAGATGGCTCATGAAATATAAAGCAGACTGAGAAAGAAGCAAATATCGAAAGTGATTGTATTAGTTTGCTAGGGCTGTCATAATACTACTACTATCTAGGTGGCTTAAACAATAGAAATTTATGTTCTTAGTTCTGGAGGCTAAGAGTCCAAGATCAAGGTGTCAGCAGATTTGGTTTCTTCTGAGACTTCTCTATTTGGCTTGCACATGGCCACCTTCTCACTGTGGTTTTACATGATCTTTCTGCTGTGCACAAACATGTCTGTGCCCCAATTCCCTCTTTTTATAAAGATATCAGTCATATGGAATTAGGGCTCATCCATGTAACCTCATTTTACCTTAATTTTTACCTTTTTAAAAGCCATATGTCCAAATAAAGCCACATTCTGAGGCACTGGAAATTAGGACTTCAACATATGATGAATTTTGGAGGAACATAATTCAGCGGAAAAAAGTAATAATAATTGGGAAGTGAAGTGATTCGGTGACGAGTGGCTTTGTTGAAGTCAAAGAACAAATATCATGCAAATGGATTTTAAAAGAATTGAAAGAAAACAATTTTTTTGGTTAAAGAGTGGAATGCCTAAATTTATTACTTCAGCTCGTAAAGTCATGACGATGTTCAAGACAAGGCCATGCAAGTGGGTAGCCAAAGAGGAAAGAGGGCTTATGAACTCAAGAGAAGAGGCCAGGGTTTTGAAGGGGTTTTCCACATAAAAATGAAAGTCACTTAAGTTGAGGCAGAGCTTGGGCGGAGGGTACTGAAAACAGGGGTATGGGTCATGGAGACTGCAAGACTATGAGCAAATTCGTCCTCCAAGCCCTTTAGGAGAGGTCAGATATAAAGAGGAAAGGGAGACTCTGGTCCCTCTGGAGCTTTAGACTGGCTTGAGTATGAGGATTCAGGGAGAGAAGCCTTGATGAAAGGCTCCCTGGGGCTTAGAGATGCTCCAGAAATGAGAGGTCTGTGCGATGGCTGTTGCCTGTGGAAGGGATGGTGGAGCAGGCGGGAGGCCCTCTTTAAGCTGAATTTAGATTGTAACATTACTCCTTACTTTACACCATTCCTATCAGCATACAGCAATAAATACTGAAATATTAGGAAAATAAATGCTACTCTCCATGTTGTTGAATCACATATTTTGAATCCTATTCCATGGATTTACCTTTCTAGTGCCTTATTACCATGGTTACTATAGTAATACTATGTATAACCATATACATAGTTAAGTATATGAGACACCTAGGCTGACAATAGGACAGAAATTCGAAACAGGAGAGTCCTGGAACTTTTTTCTGATTAGTAATAATAATAACAGCATATATAAAGTGAATGCATGTTATGTGCCAAATCCTAGTCCAAGCTTGTATTAATTTATTTAATTTTTATAACAATCTGCCTTTTAATTTAACTTTTAGGTGCTCTGTATTTTGAATGAGTCAGTTGTAAGTATTGCAAAAATTCCTCTCCGTCTACTCTGTGGGTTACCTGTTCACTCTCTTAATAGCAGGGCCTTTCATGTTCTTAATCTTATATTATACTCTTATTTATCAGTTTTCTTGCTTGTAAACTTTTCCTATTCTGTTTAAGAAATCTTTGCTTATTTTTAGTTAATAAAGATGTTCTCCTCCCATTATTATTCTAAAACTTTTATTGCTTTACATTTCATATTTAACTCCATTTTATTTAATTCTATTTGGAATTGACTTTCGGGTACGGTGTAAAGTGGAAATCAAGATTCTTTCCCCATATTTCTATCCAGTTAACTGTGTCTCATTTATCGAAGTGACTATCCTTTCCCCACCAAACAGCTGTGTCACCTTTGTCATAAGGTAAGCAGACGTGGGTGATATGTTTCTGCATTCTCTATTCTGTTCCATTGCTTTATTTGTTGTTTTGAGGTTACCATTATTAACCCAATTTTGTAAATGAAGAAACTTAAGTACAGGAAGGTTAAGTAATCTTAGGCCCTACATCGCATTACTAGTAAGTCTATCCTGTTAATCGGATAATACTTGTATCTTAAGAGCAAGTTTATCAGAGGTTACTATGTCTAAGGAAGTCCCTGAATTGATTCTTCAAAGAATACTCCCCATATTGGGATCTGGCATTAGGAATTAACAGAAGCTTCACCTCAAAGATACATGAGTTTGAATCACTATTCCGTTTATTAGCAGTAAGAATACAGAACATTAAGCACTCTGAAATGTTTCTTTGTCTATAAAATGAGAAAAATAATACCTATCTAGTAAGTTTGGACAAAAAACAAATTAGACCATGTATATATAACCTAGCACATAGTGCTAAATAATGTTATTTGTTTCCTAATCACTTGACGAAAGTGCTTAAGCCTGAAGAAATTCATAGGTAAAATTTCTAGAATATTATTTTCTGAGTAATTTTGGTGTGTTTAGTGGGTTATCGTTTGGTTTGCTTTGGGAGTTGTCTCTAATTTGAATCTCACTAAGAAAAGTAAATAGATGGATATCAATATCTAATGGCACAGGAAAAAGAAGGAAGGACAGAACTGAGGGAAAAAACAATCAGTTTTGGCTGGATACCATTCTGGCTAGTCACGTCTCTATTTTCATTCTACTTTGCAAATATTAGTTATCTTGTGACTATGGATTAAAAAACAAAACAAGACTGAAAGGTCCCAACTTGCCTGAGGCTAATTGTTAGATCAATAGCCAATTAGAATGCATGGCTTCCTTGGCTCAAACACTCCTGTAGCCTAAACTGCTGTGAGGAAATCATGATCATTGAAACAGTTTTTGGCGGCAATTTATACCTCTAACAAAAACAGGTCCTCTTAAAATAACATCTTTTTCTTCCTTTTCCAGCCTCTCTCCTTTTTATTCTTCTAATTCTATGTTTTCCCATCTCGATTTTCCCCACTTCCTCTTTGTCTTCTTCCTGTGGTTTAGACCCACCTGCATATGATGCCCAGTGGAATTTCCCTCCAGCCTAAGGAAATGCTGCATCAACAATAAGCAGCTTGAAGGAAATGAACTGAGCCTGGACCAGTCAGTACACACACAGCAATAATAAATCCTACTCGCTGTGTCTTTCCAAAATTATCTCCATTCAAGAGATAGTTCACAATTCTCAAGATGTCTGCAAAACAAGATTATTTTAAATTTATCTTAAAACTGCATATGGTGGTGCTCATCCTGTCCCAGCAGAGGCAGTAGTGGCATACCAGCTCATAGCCCCATCTGGTGCCTGGATTCACCTCTGCTGTGGACAGATGCATCAGGCTGTCACAGACTAATGCTGGCAGACTTTTGCATCATCCCACCAAGTCCTTTTGCCCTGATTCAAGGCTCCTGAAGCATTCTTCTAATTATGATTCCCATGAGATATGCCTATAGAACTGATCATACGTTTCTTATCTGCCTAGTATAGAATAAGAGGGACTGAAGTTTCTTTACTTCAGTAATTTTGTAAAGACTCGAGCTAATGTCACTCCTCTGAGGAACTGAGAGAAAAGAAACATAGGAAAAGCAGCACAGGATTTGCCCTGGAGTCATATTTCAAACTGATGGTTAATATGCAGAAGTCATCTAACTGCAAACATTTAATTTCAGAATATATAAAGAAAATGTGAAGAACATATTCTTAAAAAAATCAGAACATAAGTCTTATGCTACCATTTTTCCCCTCCTTGTAGAATCTGAGACTATTCTGTGGCTTTATTAAATCGTATATGCCTCAGGCTCTGTTTTTTAATAATTCCATTTCCCCTGGAATTTTTACTCCGAACCATTCTAGGATCTAATGGCACACTGGAATTTTAAGCATGTGAGGAACATAATTGAAAAATTTAGGTTCTGGTTGCCTCCCCCAATACTTCAGAAAGCAATTACAGACATGTCTGGCACCACCTAAAATTCAGAGCCCTCCACACTTTGAACAGAATGAAGGATTTTTCAACCTCTGTGTCCTGGCCAAAGACAACGAAAGGGACTTTTGCTTCAAAGCAGATAAAAATACGAAAAGTGGAGTGGTGGGAGCCTTTTGATTTGGAACAGGGCCAGGAGTCTCTCAGATTTAGAAATGGTGAAACTGATGGTAGCTTTCTTTACTCCCTCGACAGGGTTTAGAAAAAAGGACTAGAAAACAAAAGGCGCTGTCTGTCATCTAGAACTGGACATTTCTGAAAGTTCCAGGTCTCTGCCTTACCCATGAGTCTGTCTGCCCCCAGCCCCCGCTCCCTTCCTTACCACTGTTGTCAGTGAGGGGAAGAAAGGTCTGCCAGAACCACCGTCAAATGCTCATAATTCTAGGAGGTATGTTTGCTAGCATGCCAGTTCCTAGAATTCACTTCTTATTGCCAGTGGCTTCTCAACATTGCCTGGAGGATAGAGGCTCAGTTAGAAGTCTGGCTCTGAGGAGCTGGTGCTGGAGCTGCATGATCAAACCCCAATGCCACTGTGAGAAGGGAGGTTTTGCCTTGGCATAGGCCCATGCATTATCCAGTCCATCACCAGACAGCTCCATCTATTACAGATGTAATTATAGTCTTAAAAATCTGGAGCTTAGTTCCAGACACAAAAAGACAAAAACTATATAATTCCATTTACATGACGAACTTAAAGTGGTCAATATCATAAAGACAGAAGCATAATGGTGGTTGCTAGGGAGTAGGGGGAGGGGAAGCTGAGGAGTTATCATTTAATAGGTATAAAGTTTTAGATTTACAAGATGAAAAGAGATATGGGGATAGATGGTGGTGATGGCTGCATAACAATGTGAATATATTTTCTACCACCGAACTATACACTTAAAAATGGTTAAGATGGTAAATTTTATGTTAGATGTATTTTAACACAAAAAGAAAAAAATATGGAGCTTAATTAACATAAAGTTGTAAGTGAAATATAAAGTTCCAGGCAAAAGTGAAGAGAAACTGCCATTGAGGTGATTTCATGTCCTTAGGCAACAAGTTTTATGGGGAGACTAAATTTAGCTGTGTGTGCTGGGGAAATGAGGATGGATGACGAGTTAAATTGTTTTAGGCCATGTGACCTCAGACTCAGCTCCAGGGGAAATCAAATTTCTAACTGCTATGCAAGGGGGACATGTGTAACAGAGAAAATAAACAGGACTAGCATATGCAAGCACCGCCAATATGCTAATTTAGGTACTAAACTTTTGCCTACTGTATTGTCCTTGTGTAACTCAGAAAAGCAAGCACACAGCCTAGCAACAGAGTGCACGCTCTTCTCTTCTCAGACTGTAGCTCTTTGAGGTTGGAAACCATGCTTTTTTCCTCTGTGTATCTTGAGTACCGATGTTTAACAGTTACAGAGGGAATGGACACAAATTTAAAGTAGAATTCAGTGGGAGGAGACAGTGAAAGACCAGAAAAATTGTTTTCTTTCTAGAATATTTTGAATAACAAAAGAAATTAGAGAACTTTCAGAAAATAACCATGGGTCAGAATTTTTTTTCTTCTCTAATATGTATGATGGTTAATTTTATGTGTAAACTTGGCTTAGCTTTGTTGCCTAGGTGTTTGGTCAAACACTAGTCTAGGTGCTGTTGTGAATATATTTTTAATATTTAAATTGATAGACTTTGAATAAAGCAGATTACTCTCCATAAAGTGGATGGGCCTCAACCAATCAGTTGAAGACCTTAAGATAAAAGACTGAGGTCCCCTGAGGAAGAATTGATTTGCCTCCAGACTGCCGTTAGACTTGAGCTGCAATATCAGCTCTTCTCTGGGTTGGCCAGCCTGCCTGCCCTGCCAGTTTTGGATTTACCAATTCCCACAATCAGTGAGCCGATTCCTTAAAATAAATCTCTCTAAATATAGTCAGCATTCAATAAAAATAGATCTCTCTAAATATAGAAATAAAAATAGAAATAGAACCAATAAGATGTATATATATCTTATTGGTTCTATTTCTCTGCAGGACCCTGACGAATGAATACAAGATGTAACAGTTGCCTTTTGAGAACATAATTGGGAGCTGACCATCAATGTATTGGTGCTGTTCTTAAAATGTTAAGGCTATAAGAACAACTTCTAAGTGGAAATGTGGGAAGCTCCTGGACATTTAATCTCCTCGATGGAGTACACATAAAAATCCTTCAATATGCTCATGCTGGATCTCATATTCAGCCACCGACTTTCTTTTAGGGGGAAGATCAAATGTGTCCTGCGTTTAGTTTACTAACTGATTAGCTGGAAAGGCAAAAGTGGAATTTAATCAGAGAGGCACATACAAACAAGTGAGAACATCTAGTTTTTTCCCCTCTGACAGCCTAGATTCAGTCAGCAATTAAATTTTTATTGAATGCTGACTATATTTAGAGTACAAACTTAAATGTCATTGTGACTGAAAAAGAAGTAAAAGCATTGCATCCCCACTGAGCCTACTTACTAAAGGAGTAAGTTTAAGTCCATATGCAGGCAACGAATCAATTATAATTATATAATTCGTAAAACTTATCATTGTTTGGTGATGTCAGGTATTAACTAAATGAACCTTTCTTATAATGTAAGCTTTTTCATTCAATATCAAAATTTTATTTTAACTTAAAAAAAATTGGAGGTTTATATGAGGTGTGTTTATATGCCATTATTAAAAAAATCCCAAAAGGTTGCTATATCAGTTAATCATCTTTATTCATAACTCCACGGTTGACTTAATTGAATTGTTGGGAAATATCTTAGGGAGTTCCAGATGAACCAAACCTAAACTCTACTTCTTAAGACTTACATTCTACCTTACATAAAGTTCATGTTTCTTATAAATCTTAATAAAAGTGTATTGTTTCCTAGTTATCACTGAATCTCAGGCCTTCATTTTACAAATGCCAGAACTCAGTTCCTGGATGTGGAATGATTTGTTCACAATAGCTACAATAGCTAGCTAGTTACTTTAGCTAGTTAATTTGGCTAGTTCCACAGCTAATTATACAGTAAAATTGCTACTCAAAACCAGTTCTTCTAACTTCAAAAAATGTGTTGCTATTGCTTTAACTGCCCCAGGTTTTTGTTCCAGGCGCCTAGAAATGGGGCAATTGACCTGCAAGGAATCCTTCGCACACAGCCCACTCCTAAAGGCTGGTCCAGTTCGGTTCCAGCCTCAGGGTGCTGTCCATCCTGTGGTTTGTTAAGGCCTCAAAGTCTAACAGTGAAAAAACAATTTCCAGCTTTTCTGGCTTAGGGTTACAGGTATCTAGAAGGATGGATCAGCTTTGAGTCAGACCTGTGAGTTTGGTTGACTCTGGCCAGTCCAATCACAATAACAGAAACTCAACTTCTTTTCTACACGAGCATATAGAAAAAACATTAGAAATATGAGTCCAATAGCAGTAGCTACTTGCAAAACTGTGGGCTTTTAAAGTTTAGCTGAAACTGAAGAGCTGTCCAAGGAATTCTTAACCCAAGAGTCTTAGGATCTTAAACTTTAACTTAATCAAACTTCTTCCTCCCTTCCCCATGATCTGAAGCTCCAAATAGGTCCTCCCCAGTCCTCTATACTCTGGAGGCAGACTGTAATTTAAGAGCAATCCAAGGCAAGTTTCATTAGGATATATATCCATTTCCATGCATAATGCTCTAAGCACTGTTTTATAATTACCACTGACTATTATTAGTGGTAATAGTCAGTGGTAATTCCTCTGACTATTTACATTCCAGTTCCTCTTTACATTAATATCGAATCTCATTTATAATTTTTACAATGCAATTTCTTCTACTTTTCTGTTGGGTAGTCAGGATGTCTGCTTTTCTGTTAGCTTTGCAAACAGTTGTTTGAAATACAGTGCTGCTCTGGCCCAGTCCAATGGTTATTTTGCTCAGTTCAAACATTCCAAAAGTTTGAGGACTAAGACATGTAAGGCAGTTTCTCTGAAATGGCTGCCCTCAGTCTATTTTAAAAAATGACTCCACATATGTTAACTTTTCATACCCACTAAGTATTTCACATCTTCCACCAGGCTACAGAGTGGAGGGTGTATGTTGCATGTTCCCTTAGAAGGTATATCCTGTAAGGCAAGGGGTTTCTATGGAACAAACCAGATTTAGTCCCCTGTATATCATAATCTCATTACCAGTGTTTATCTCTTGTTTCAAGTGGGACTGGTCTTCAAGTGAGTTCAGCACTAATCATATTGGTTAACTCACTGCTCAGGGCACTGCCCAGCGCCTGGGTCTTTGTTTTCCATGAGGGAGGCCCTCGTACAGAGGTCTACATGGGCCTTTTGCCCTCACATGATGAGCAATCCAGGCCCCCTCACTTTCAGCCCAGTGCTCTTCCCAACGTGCCTCCAAGCGCCATGCTGCCATTCACAGTCACTTCAGTGATCCAAATGAGAACAGAACAAAACGACTCCTAACACATGAACACGTTTGCTCAACAATTCATAAATAGGCAATACGCTGAACCAATTATATCTACTCTCTCATGGCAAAAGAACATTTGTACTTTCTTGATGGATTTTGGATTTTTAAAAATTTTATCCATGTGCCTTTTTATTCCCAGTTCTGTCACATCCCTTCCTATTATAAGAGCGTATACTTAAGTCTTTAATCCTTCTCAGAAAACCAAAAAACTATAAGCTTGGAATCCCTGTTTCTTGCATCCTATAGGAAGAAACTAACCTCTTTGAGTCACAATTTCCTTCTCTCCCTAATATAAGGAAATAATCCATCAACCATTTGGTGGCTTGGTTCCTAGCCTTGTAAAGAGCAAGACAGTCATGTTTGCTTCTGCCGAATCTGTTTCTTTTTAATCATATTATTAGTTAGATTCAGATAGCAAGGAAGAAGCTCATAGGTATAATTTAGACAATGGTATCCACAGGGAGGGCAGAAACTGAGGAAGTCATCTCTCAGCCCAGTGTTTGTTCCAATCTCAGTACTTCTGAGACTAGGGTGTCCAGAAAGCCAGAGGGAGAATAGCAACCTTGTGATTCAAGATGCAGATGTGCTGGTGATTCCGATGTGGTACCATCTACTGATCTAGTTCAATAGCTATTTGAGTTATGCTTTGTGTTCAAGTTGAAAGCATAAAGCATTAGCAGTATTTGAACACAAAGTATTCAAATTTGAATAGTGATTGTAAAAGTGATTTCAAATCACTTTTTCTGAAAAGTGATTGTGAAGAAATGAGGCTGCTTTCATAAGCCATGGGTCTTCACACATTCTTTTTACATGTGTGAAATGGAGGTCACAGATTAGATCTTATTCCTGCCTTGGGAACTGCAGAAAATCAGGGCCAGCTATGAGTCTAGTTTATATAAGAACATACTCATACTCCTGGGAGAAAAGGCAAAAGCAACTTCAGACCTGATGGTCAGATTATTGGACGTGGGTGTGACTCAACTGAGTAGAGGATACATCGAAGGTAGTCCCCAAGTCTTTCTTACTGGGAATCAGGGATCAGTAAAAAAAGCTGGGGCTACCTGTAAGTACTATAGTGGCAGAGATGGGGAAGGACAAATCAGGTCAGAGGCCATTAGGAGAAGCCGAAGGTCAAAAGACCAAAAGCACCATCCACAAATGGTCATCATCAAGGATAACAGTCAGGTCCAGAGTCTAAGGTTAGAATCATACTAGATCAGATTGAAAGCAGGATGAGAATAAGTGAGGGGAACATAACAGTTGTTGAGGTGTTTGGTTGTTGGCAGAAAAGTAGAAGACGGCTTGTTTGAAACCAGTGAACCAAAGGCAGGACAGCCCAACAGCAGAACACTGAAAGATATGTTCTATGTAGCTTCTGGTAATGACCTTCAAATGCCCTTTGACCTGGATTCTAGGACATTCTAGATTCTAGGACATTCTTGCCAAGTGAAATTTCTCTACTCATGAGGCAAAGTCCCCAGCACTGCCTGTCCCCAGACAGTCTTTGCAGCAGCTTGACAGCACGTGGCAGCCACGTGAGGAGAAATAGGAGTGCACAGGTGGCAGCAAGTGTTGCTAGGTGGTCAATAAACAATGACAAGAATATGGCCACATACCCCCAGCACAAAAGACACAATGGCCACTAAGGAAAATCAAGCAGCTTTGGGAACTGGGAAACGAGTTCTGGATGGGGGTGAAAACTATGCTTGCTTCCCCAAGCACTAATCTCTCCTCAGCTGTTGCAGCCCTGCGGAGGAAGCTAAGGGAGGAATTCCTGTCTCCCACAGTCCTTGTCCACTCTCTCCCCTCCAGCTCCAATGTACAATACACTGTCCCACGGTTGCCACTCTGGTCTTTGTTCATATACATAAATTATATCAAGCTACTCTCCTATAATCAATCACTCAGTGGGTTCTCACAACCTACACAACAGGTCCCAGTAGACTCTGGCTCTGACCTGTCTACCTGAGTGCCATACCTCTTCCTGGTCACTTCCTGTGCACTCCAGCCACACTGACATCTTTTCTGTCCCTCCACAAACGAGGTTCTTTCCCATCTCAGAGTAATTGCTCTTGCTGTTCCCTCAACCAGAAGAAGCATCACTGGTCTTAAGCAAAAAGCCAGTTCCCATAGAGGTTGGCTAACTGTAACTGCCAACTCTCTGGGTGGATTCTGCCAGCATCTCTAGCAATTATTACTAAAGTCCTCTGCAAACTCTCACCTGTGCAAATCACCAAGCCCTTTGACACAGGTGTTTTGACTTTATAATGCAAATCTAGGCCTTTAAATGCATCGAGCCTAGTTTTCATTTACACCAGCAATTTTTGCTTTTGGTTTTCTTGCCTTACAGGGTTTGGTTTTCAAGCTACTAAAAGACATGAAGCTTTCTATTTTGTAGCTAAAGCTCTTTAAGAGTTTATTTTTATTGTTGCCAATGGATTCTTTCCTACAGCCTTGATCCAATCCAAGCCCCAGAGATGTACTGCATTCACATTTACTTCAAGTGGCATAACCAGAACAGCTCACTGATATCTAAAAAAAATAATAATTCTGAAGAAAAAAAATATAAGGTCATAAAAGAAAAATGGGGTTTGGCTTGTCTAACACACTCATCTTACAGATGAGGAAAGAGAAGTTTGAAGGTTGCTCGAGTGATGAGACCAAAGTCACATTACTATACATGACTGGCAGAGATGGCTCTAGAACCATGGCCTGTGCCTCCAGGCCCACGTTATTTCCACTGCGTAGGATGACAGGGGCTGCTTGGGCAGGGAGAGCCAAGGTGAAGGCCATTCAGCTAGCGTATCACTTAGGATTAGATTTGGTTGTCAAGTAACAGAAAATAAATTCAAGATAGTTAAACGAATTAGAGAGTTATATATGTTTTTTCCACACACACACAAATCAAAAGTAAATAGTCTGAGACTGGCTTCAAATTTCCATAAAGTCATTAGGCGATCTGGCTTCTTCCAGCTTCCCTAGCCACCTTTCATAAGAGGGCGTCCACAGTCCTCCTGCGGGCAGGATGGCTACCGGATTTCCAGCCATCACGCCCAGGCTTCAGAAAGAAAGTCAGGGATGAACTAAGGGAAACACACTCAAGCCAGCTGAGTTAGTCCACTTTAAAGAACTTTCCAAAAATCCTCATGGCATGCCATCTGTCCCTAATTGAGTAGACCTGTGCCATATGATTATCTCTAGTTTCTGAGGAGACAGACACATTACCACCGTAGATAATATCGGGGTCCTGAGAGCATGAAAGTGGAGAACATCTACAGGCAACCAGCCATCCCCCTGAGCGGGAAGGGTCGGCTCCAGGTGCCTCCAGGGATCGATCCTATTCTATCACATGGCAAGAGTACAGAGCACAAAGAATGGAGAACTTTTTGGAGTTTACAAAATGGATTCCATGGGCGCTGTGACAGTAATGTCAACTAGCACATAATGGGAACGCCCTTAGGGTGTGACCCAAAACCACAGAAACACGAGCCCTGACTGCAGGAGCCAACAAGCAAAAGGATTCCACTCTCTAAGGACCATATAAACTGAACATCTCAGATAGACGACCAGGCCTGACCTGAGAGCCTCATGAACAGGTGCGCTGAGAGCCGCAGACTTTGACCTTCCGCCTGCTGTGGCCGCTGGCTTGGGACTGACGCGACACCATCTGCGCCGCCGGCAACAGAGCGTGCTTTGGAGACGCTGACTCTCACCCCTTTGCTCTGAGCGGTGAGATGCTATCCTTCTTCCCCCATGTGTTGTGTGTTAACCTGATTGGTTTTTCTGAGAAGGTTCCACTCAACCAACCTGGCCTTGTGGAAGGACACAGACGGGTCGACGGTGTTACTTCAGTAGCCGCTTTCCTTGCTCATGACAGCAAGAAATATGGAGGAAGGAGCCAAATCCAGAGGAAAACTTAGGCCTCATTTTACTTAATCTCTTGGTAGCCTTTTAAATAATCACTCCCTCTTATTAAGGCCCTATTTTTCCTTTGTCTTCCAGGAAATCATATCCTGGGACACTGGCCTTGACTTCTAATACTGGAGAGATATAGGGCTCAGGCCTGAGGCAGTTTTGCAATCTGGTGTTCACCCTGGAGGTCTCGCCCAGCCCCAGAGTTTATATATTCTTTCTATGCTAAAGAATCCCCAGCGTTTATCTCTAGCCCTGTCCTCTACCTTCTAACCTTATATATCTGTCTCCTGAAATCTCCACTTAGGTGTTTAATAGCCCTGTCAAGACTAATGGGTCCAAAGCCAAATTTTCTATTCAGCCCGCAAACTGATTTCTCCCCCGTATTTGCCTTCTCCATAATAACAACACCATACACTTGTTTGTGGCGAAAGTTTCAGTGTCATCCTGGACTCCTCATCCCATCCTGGACCTTCAAAGTACATCTCTTATCTGACCGCCTCTCACTAAGTCTCGTGCTATATTCCTGGTCCAAACCCCTATCAGATCATCTCTTGTCAGCTCTACGCAATTGCCTCCTAACTGGTCTCCTTGTGTGATGGTTAATTTTATGTGTCCACAGGGTGCCCAGATATTTGGTTAAACATTTTCTGAGTGTGTCTGCGAGGGTGTTTCTAGATGAGATTAACATTCGAATTGGTAGACTGAATATAGCAGATTTCTCTCCCCAGTGTAGGTGGGTCTTGTCTAATCCACTAGAGGCCTGAATAGTACAAAAAAAAAAAAAAAAAAAGGCTGAGCAAGGGAGAATTCACTCTCTGGGCTGACTGTCTTAGAGCTGTGGTGCTGGTCCTCTCCTGACTTTGGACTCAGACTTAAAGCCTCCAGTTTGCAACTACAGATCATGAGACTTCTCAGTTTCCATAACTGTGTGAGCCAATTCCTTATAATACATACATACATACGTAAATTCTATTGATTCTGTTTCTTTGAAGAACCCAGACTAGTAACCTTGCTTTCATTCCTTCTCTTCTATAGTCAGTTCTTCACATTGCAGCTAGAGTGTCTTTTAAAATATAACTCAGGTTATATCCTTTTGCTCAAAACCAATCAGCAGTTTATAGTATCCTCATTTTCCTCTCTAACTATATCTCTATTCTTTTCCCTCCCTCATTTTTCTCCAACCTCACTGGCCAGCTTGCTGTTTCTTACAACCAAGCATAATATACCTGCTGCAAAGCCTGTGCACCCACTGTTCCCTATTCCTAAAATGCTTTGCCCTCAGACCTCCACATTGCTCATTCCATCAGTTGATTCAGGTCTCTGCTCCAGCATCGTCTCTTTAGCAAGATCTTCCCTGCTGGCCTGATCCTTATCATTCTTCATCCTCTTACTCTGCCTTATTTTATTTTCATAGCACCTATCACTAGCTGATATTATGGTGTATATGAATTTTCTTTTTTTTTTTTTTGGTCTGTATTCTCCATAAAAGCAGGGATTTAGTTTTACACAAGACTACTTTATCCACAGTGCCTGGTTGTATAGTAGGTTGCAATGAACTGAATATTTGTGTTTCCCCTCCCCCCAAATTCATATGGCGGAGCCGAATGCCCAATGTAATGGTATTAGAAAGTGGGGTCTTTGGGAGATGATTAGGTCACGAGGGTGGAGCTTTCATGAATGGGATTAGTGTCCTTATAAAAGAGACCTCAGGGAGCTCTCATCCTCTTTCTGCCATGTGAGGATACGAGAAGATGGCTGTGAACTATAAGCAGGTTCTCACCAGAACCCAACCAGGTGGCACTCTGATCTCAGACTACTACCCTCCAGAACTATGAGAAATAAATACTTGTTCAAGCCACTGAGTCTATGGTAATCTGTTACAGCAGCCCGACCCGATAAAGATATAGGTGCTCAAAGAAGATTGGCTGAGTGAATGAGTGAATTCATATTAGGAAAAAAAAAAATGAACCAAACCCTTTGTGAGACACTAATCATAATATGGCTTTTGAGTCTGTCTTAGGGAGGCTTACTTGGGTCTTAGAACATTATTCTTTAGCCTAAACAGAAATCTCAAGAGACAGGTGGATTAAGTTGGCAATAACCTAATAGGAATCCTCTGCTGAAAGACATAATGTGTCCTATTTATGTTAATACTAATTCTTTCTATCTTATAATATGTACTGCTGACTTTCAACAATATAATCCCTCTCTAGCAGGTGATGAAGATTCTGGAAAGTGGAATGTAAAGGTGTTGCTTTATCTTCCAAATGGCATGGAAAATGTAACCCAAGTATAAGCCCAAGAAATGTGAGAAAAGGTTATGTGTTAGTCCACTGAGGCTGCTGCTGATCTCGAATTTTAGAAACTGAGTTTCTAACATCAAATCCCCTCTAGCAGGAGGAATAGGATATTGTGGGCTTTCTGACTAAGCTGTTTCCTGAACATGATACAGGGTGATTGGAAGAAGGGTACATGTGCAGAGTGTATGCATGCAGCAAAGTGAGAAATAAGAGCAATTACCCTGATGGTCATTGTTCCAGAAAGGTCAGTGATCCATAGCAAATCAGGACCTCAATAAAAAAGCATAACACAAACTGAGAAAAAAATATTTGTCCAACGTATGACCAAGTGTGTCTTTCCTTAGTATATAAAGAGCCCTTAATTAATCAATAAATAAAGAGAACAACCCCATGGAAAAATAGACCAAGGACAAAAAAGTAATTAAATTACTTATAAACATAATTATTTTGAATGAGCAAACTCAACTCACTGATGTATAAACAAAATAGAATTTTTATTTTTCCAAAGTCTGCCATGAACTGTACTGTCTTAAATCAGCTCCTCCTCCCCTCGTCCCCCACCCATACCCGTTAATAGTCAGGATAACTTAGCAATATTTCGACCTAACTTCCACAACTTTTTAGTCATTAAAACAATCTTATTCCACTTCTTACATTTTTGTCATGTCCATTTATCAAATTTCAATTCCCTATATAATGAAAATCTTACTTTACAAAACTTTAACATCATTTTCAGTCTACCGCCTCCCCCTCTAGCACAGGCTCAGTGGTGGCTGGGTGTGGAGGAGGGTGCGATCCGCTCCCACACGCGCTGCTCTGTGACTTCTGCTCTGGGACTGGTGAGAGGCAGGATGAACTCTCCCACCCAGCGCGAGTTTGTCCCTGTCACTTGGTTGTTGCCACCTCTTTCTGTAACACTGATTGGCCTTAGTTTCCACAGATGGGGAGGACGGCAAGAGCCGGCTCTCTAGGGGATGGGTCATTTGATATTTTTACGGAGACCCCTGTGAGGGGCTTCCTCTACAGAGTCACTGCTGTGGAAGGTTTGGGGAAGGCCTGACCCCTTTTTCACCCTCCACGTCCTCACAGTGACCTCAGGGGTAGCAGGTCCACCTCGACTGCCCTTCCTGATGGGGCTTCCTACTTCTGCACCCTCCTCCTCCCGCTTCAGGAGAACTTTCTCCCATGAAATGAGAGCTTGAAAAATCCAACCCACTATGGTATAGATCTTTTTAATGATTTTTATTTTTTAAACTTAGGTCTTAAAAGCTTCAAGTCAAGAACAAAATGTATTAACTATTTATGAGTGGTCAGGAGGGGATAGAGGTATGTTCTGGAGAGAAGGCTGTCTTTCATATATCTTTCAGCCACAGTAGCTGGGCCACTACCTACTCCAAAGGTAGGAAAACCTTAAAACAGAATTGCTCTTTTAGTTGACTGGTCAGTAGCCTGAAAAGTAATTCTCTGATTGCCTCTATCGAATTTTTTTTCTAGTGGGAAACCCACTATACTCCCAAAGCCTCAAGCTTTTAGTTTGTATGTAGAGAACAATATACCTATACATTGGCATAAACCTCAGTTCACGAAGTCAAGTATGTGAAATCTCATCTCTGCTTTTAAAATATATAAATTTAGTTTTTATTCTGAGTCCCTGTGAAGCTAACCTGGCAGTAAATTCAGACCTGGTCCTTCTCAGATTTATTTCCATTTTACTCTTAGGCTACAGGAATCTTTCTGGTGCTACAGCTTGAATCCCAGGGACCACGACTTCTTCCACAGCCATGTTCCTGTAGCCTTATCACCTGTCGAGTTAACCTCCCTGAAGCAGAATCCACCCCTCCAAGGTCACAGATCTCTCTTCTCCTCAAGCCAAAGGCCATTACTTCTCAATCTCTCTCCCCACCATGGCCTTGCCCCTTCCCCTCAAGCCCTGATCTCCTCATTGACAAAAAGAATTTCCAGGAAAATAAATCCAAGAAGTCTCTAGACTTCCACAGTCCTCTACTTTCCACACTTCTACATACCCCTTGGAGAAAATGGAGCACGGAACTTGTTATGAGCAGGGATGGGAGTGGAGAAGATAAGAAAAAAGAAAATTATGGAAAGAATAAAAATTAATTAATTCACCAAAATATTTCCAATCAAATATGTTTTTCTGCTCTGTTTTTTTTCGGTTTTGAAATCATCCTGACCTGTAGGATGCCCCCTCACAAAGTGACAGCAAGGTACATTTCCTAGGAAGTATGATATGCTGGCATGTGATTTCCTACAAGGTGGCCATAGATGTCAATCTCAGTGTGAATAAGGCTCCAAGCAGGACAGTAAGAAGTAAGGAACCCCATTTTAAATAATCTCTGTTTACTCCTAAAGTCTATGAATTAATCTACTAGTATATCTACTTAATCTAGCTACGTTGAAGCTTTCTCTTTAGTTGGATACACAGGCATTTAATAATAAAATAATTGGACATGAGTCACTTGTCTAAATGGGATTTAAATGGTCCTTTTATGTTCTCTTTTCAGCTTGCTTTCTTGGTACGGGACTGATTTATTTATGAATAGGCAGGTTCTTTATTTATGTGATCTAGGAGTTCAAAAGTTTTACCCCAAAGAACAAAATTTCCTATCTACCTGTCATTGCTATCTGAAATTCTGCTATTTAACCATTTATTTCTTTGTAATACTCAATGTCTTTGGGGTAGCTAATGCGTCCTTTAAAAAATGCAAATATTAATCTTGTGAAAGAGAAAACTTTTTTATGTGATGTGATTTTATCTGATTGTTTTTAATTTGAAAGAAGCAGCTAACACTCTGGCCCCACTGATGCCCTGGGTAACATAGACAATAATTACTGAGAAAACAGTATGTAGCCAATATTTCCCCAGTCTTGACATGCCTGAGGCTATCAAATAAGGGCACTTTTTCTAGGTACCCATAATTCGAAGACATATACTCTTCTTCACCTCTTAGATTCCAGGAATTACTTTTTTTCTTTTCTTCTTCTGCTTTTTCTTTTCTTTTCTTTTCTTTTTTTTTTAATTGAGTTTACCTCCTCGAAATAATCTCTGGAAATCATTGAGGAATGCTTATATGTATGATCGATATTGTTAACCAATTATATTGGTGAAGAATGAAGCAAAAGAAGAGACTAGAAATGAAAATACTGGCTAAAAAATAATTGCAGCAGAAATGAGTACTAAAACAAATATTAGCAATCTTTCAGAGGTGGAGGATTTGGGAACTCAGAAACAGAGAGGAGAAAAAAAAATCTATAACCACCATCAAAGATAGAAAGTCAGTAGTAGCATTTCTGGTAAACATGGAAGATGGGAGTAGTAAGGTATTGGGCTTGATGGTAGATTTGGTTTTAAGTTTATGTAGCTTGAACAGCCATGAAGACTTCAGGGACGAGATGATTTGGGCAGATGACAAGGTCCCTGTCCATGTAAACAATTTGATTTAAAATGTATTATAAAATTCATGTGAGGTATCATTATTAATCTATCAATGCATATTTAGAATAATGGTAGAGAAGAAGTGTTTATGTATTTGTTTGTAATCCAATCAGCACACATGAAACTCTTTTGTAATATCTCTTTGTTCAGATTTAGGAATCATCTCTTTGCACTCTCTACCGTCAAATGTACCATTCCCAGCCAATTTCTTACAATGCTATGGCTCTTTGGAACCGTTAGTATTGAAACAATATAGATATTCTTGCCTTTGCAGTTCCCCGATATCATTGTTTTAATAATGTTTATTGCATCATTACTCGTGATATGGCATCATCCGTCATGCCGCCCTTGAATATTGTCTTTCAATAGCTACCACAAAGTTTGTTACCAGGTTTCATTAATGATGACTACGAAGACAAATCTCACCCAGAGTATGCAAGAGAATACAAATGATAATTGATTTTCAGGTCATGTTAAGTTTATCATTTGGAATTTGGGTGACAGTGCTAAGGTATGAGCAAAGCTAGAGTTTCAGGTAGAGGAAAAGAAAGAAACGCACTAACGGGCAGATCTTAAGTAGAAATCTGATTCAAAGAATCATTTCTAAAACACTATTGGTATCAGACTCTAAAATTTTTTAAAAACAAGTTTCTATCCTAAATCTCTACAGTAAATAGGTATAATATTTACATTCATGAAAACAATTTACTTAAAACATACAAGAAAGCAGGTTATATTGAGATTAGTGGCAAAGCTCAACCCTAGCCAACTCTGCCAGTAATTTATAGCCTCTGATTTTGTTCCTAAATTAAGAATCAGTATTTTGAACAAATATTCAGGAATATCATCATAAATATACATTTCTAATATATCGAAATGTTTTGTTCATTAAGACAAAAGTTAATTCCACAGAAAAGCTTCTTTTAGGAATAGAGAGTCTTAGGCTGTCTGCTCTGTGTTAAAATATCATATCCACCCTGGAAGCACACACTGCTTGGGCATGAAAGAGAAAATCCTGCACACACTCATCATTCAAGGTCTTGGGTTTAAACTGCATTCTTGTCACCTCAGTCCATCACATTTTCAACCCCTTAGGCTGAGGACATTGTTGTTTTGTTTTTTTTCTTTATCTCACTTGACATGACTGGGGATTTATTCAATTTTCTGGGTAATCATTAGTTCTCCTTAAGATGGTGATTCCCTCTGGCCATGCCAGGTAGCGTGTGCTCAAGGTTGACCCAGAGCCATTCTGCCCTGGCACCAGCCTGTGTGGGTGGCATCGCTACTGAGCTCCTCCATGAACAAGAACAGATCTGGGAAGAAACGAACACACCTTTCATTGGAAGAAACTCTCCCTTGGGAATTGCAGATGGGAAAATAATTTATACTAAAAGTACTGTCTTAGCAAACAAAAACACTAACAAAAATATCCCATGGACTAGAATACAGCCAGAGATGGCATGCCATCCTGGGCAGTGTGCGTCTTTGGAAAAGAAAGGTAATCTAAAAGCTACCTACTTGGTAATGGGGAGGTCACACGAACCTCCTTATGCCCACACTCATGTCTCCTTCTACAGGAAATGCCCTGCCTACAGCCTTGCTGCCTAAATGGCCACAATGGGATGGCACTGCCCCCACCCTCTTGGCCGTGGCTGACTAGGCAAAGAGTGAATGAATATCCCACCTGAGATGGCCACATTCTGAGGTTGGCCTGTCCCCAAAAGATAAGCTGAGTGTATTAGTTTTCTAGAGCTACCATAGCAAATTACCACAAACTGAGTGGCTTGAAAAAAAAAAGAAATTTATTCTGCTCAGTTCTGAGGCTAGAGATCTGAAATTAATCTCCAAAGGCTCTAAAGAAAATTGCTTCTTTTTGAGTGGTTGCCAATAATCCTTTTTGTTCCTTGCCTTAGAGATGTATCACTCCAATCTCTGCCTCTGTTTTCACATGACTTTCTCCCTGTACATCTTTTTTTTTTTTTTTTTTTTGTATCTACATTTGACTTCTCCTTTTAAGGGCACCAGTCATATTGGATTTAGGGCCACTCTAATATAGTATGACCTCATCTTATCCTGATCACATCTGCAAAGATTCTATTTCCAAATTAGGACACATTCACAGGTACTAGAGGTTAAGGTTTGAATGTATCCTTTGGGGGTACACAATTCAAGCCCTTAACACTGAGTCAATCAGTTTTCCTCTTGGGAATGTGGACTAAGAGACACACAAAACTAACCAGTTGGTTGTAGAGTTCAAAGCAAAACGATACGATGAGCTCGAATGTCAGCTGAAAGCTATGTTCACACAGGAGTATTCTGGAGCAGAACAGATGCAGGGTGGAAGCCAAAGAAGCTGGGAGGAGAAAGAAGAGCCTGGAGCAGCCACTGAGGGCGAAGTGGAGCTCCCAGGATGAGCAGGATGGTTCCTGAAGCTTCCCTGAAGCCCTTGACTTTCACCTCCAGTTTTCCCGAGCTCTCCATTAACCCCCATCTTCTTGAAATAACTACTTTAACAAGTTGTTCCTTGAAACTACATGAGCTAAGAGAAAAAAACCCAAGCTGAGTCTTTTTAGAGGTGAGGGGACAGAGGCTCTGAGAGACGTGGTGACTCCAGCCCAGTGCTCTGCCCTGCAGCGTGGCCTTCTTCCAGAGTCAGTTCATCTCAGTGCTCCGGGTACCTTTCAGAAACGGTAGTAATTAGTCACAGGCTACCAGGAACAGGTCATTTGTCTTTTAAGATGACCTAGAAGGCATAATAATGGCACAATAGCTGCCTTTCGATTTCTATCCTGGATTCTGGATTCCAGACCAATTCCTGGGCAGACATGCAGATAGGCTAGGGGCTGCTGATTGCTGTTTACCTTCATTGATTGCACAAACATGCCGAAAGGAAGCTGGCACAAGGCCTGAAATAGGCCAGAATGACTTGGTCGAGTGGCCCTTTTCATTTTCAACCTGGGATTCCCCGACCCAGTCTTTCCCCCAGCGGGTGCAGAACAGACCACTCCATAATTTCCTAACAGTAGTAGAAATCCAATATCACAGACCCAAAAGGAAGAGGGAGAAGAAAGGAGAGCTGGGAGAGGAGGGAGGGGAGGG
Source organism: Pteropus alecto (assembly GCF_000325575.1). NCBI lineage: Eukaryota > Metazoa > Chordata > Mammalia > Chiroptera > Pteropodidae > Pteropus > Pteropus alecto. The sequence goes on along the minus strand of NW_006436282.1, from coordinate 4,809,646 downwards.
GAAAGGAAGGGGAGGGCAAAGGAGAGGAGAAGAGAGGAGAAGGGATTTAGTCTTGGATTATATTATACTCTATCTCTACCTGTTCCCCACTTTCTGCAACTCCCAATAAAAAGTTTTGTATAAGTATAAAATAATTTGTCATTCTGGGGACAATACAATAGATGTTCATTAAGAACTTCCTTAAAAAGCTCTCAACTGTTGATATCTGAGTGAATGATAAGCTCATTTGATTTTAAATTTAAATACCAGTTAAAAGAAGAAATCCAGTTTGGAAGTCAGAAAAGTGGTTTCTGGTTCTGTCACTCTGCTAAGTCATAGAGCTCTGACCTGTCAGGTTTTGACCTGACAAGTGAGAATGTGGACATAGGAGTTCCCTTGTTCGGTTACTGACCCGTGACTCCCCTGGGACAGGCCTGGTTGACCTCTTAAATGCAAATGTTATAGAGAAAGGAAGGAAATTTGCCCCATTGGGAATGTGCAGATTATCTCATTTATTCCTCAGAACCACATTAAGAAATAAGTTTAATAAACGAGGAACTAGAGAATCAGAGAGATTACGATTTCCAGTACTTGAATTTCTGGTTGAGCAGGAACTACTGGGAGATCAACAACACCCTGAACTTTCAACTTCTATCAGCTTTCTTCCTTTAGAGGAGATCAGGAAGTTAAAAAAAAAAAAAAAAGAAAAAAAAAAAGATAATACAATCTTAAGATACAAAAAGTTAAATATTAGCTGCAAAATGTTTACCAAGAGTTTATAATAATGTAGGAAACTGTTTATGTTAACACATTAAATAAAAAAAGCCAGATGCAGACTTACAAATGTAGTATCGTCTGTTTTATAGTCCTCCCTAGAGTAGCAAACCTAAGTAAACAAAAAGAGAATTATTTTTCCAAATTTGGAAAGAAATACACCAAAATGTTAAACAGTGGTGGAGATATAAGTAGTCTTTCCAACTTTTCTGTTTTCCTAATTTTCTGTAATAAACAATTAGTATCTCTATAATGAAAAAAAAAAAAGCATTATAATTATCTTTAAAAAGCAATCATCCAGAGCTGTGGGTTTGGACAGTGGTGTCTGGGGCTGATCTGTTGCAGGAAGTGACATCTGACTGAGGAAACTGGGTGTTCAAACAACTTTGTTAGAAGAAGGAGAATTTATTAGCCAGTGCAACGTGTGAGTCTTAACAGCACCGAAACACGAGCTCCCCTTGGTTAGATTTCTTGGTTATACCCTTGCAGTGTCCACGCAAGGGGCACATGATTCCTCTGTCTGAGGTCTCATGTGTACCTCATGTCTCAGGAAGGGGAGGAGGAGTTTCAGGTGGGGGCTGCAAGAGGGAAGGAATTCCCCAACCACTGGTCCTATCTATTTACAGATCGTTTATCTTGTAGGTGCTGCAAGTGTTTCCAGAAGGCCATTTAAAGATCTATAGGGTGTGGTTAATCTATAGCTGGTTGAGTGGGTCATTTCTGCAAGCCCTTTCCTTTGCATTTTTCAGATGCCTCCTCTCTCCTCTCTTAGATCAAGGCCGTGGAAGGTCAGTACACTGACATTCTCCCCGCTGCTGGAGCCCAGGCACTGAGGGCGCAGGGATCACCTCCTTCGTGCTGCCCCTACGAGAAATGTAGGCACCACTGCCATTGCTGGTGGAGGACAAGGAAGAAGGTGGGGGGCCACTTCTCCCTTTCCAGACTTCCAACCACAAGAAACACTGACTGTCGGAGGCACTGTGAACACAATGAGAAATAAGTCCGAATCACTGCCCTCAAGGAGCCATCATCTAGTGGAAAAGAGAGTTAATTTCAAGACAGTATGAAGAGGGCTAGACGATGTGCACAGGATGTCACGCACATGTGTGCACATGGCGGCTGCAAGAATACCGGCCTGAGACGTGGGGAGGGTTTCCTGGAATGGGTGCAGTCTGGCCTGGCAGTCAACCCATGATGGCACTGAAATGCTGGACCAACTTCCAGGACAATATTCAGTCTGGGCACACTCTGCTGCTCACCTGTTTTGTCCACCTCTCTCAACACCTACAGGGCAAAGCTGCTTAAGATGAGTACACATGGGCTTGGTATGGGGAAGAGGTAAAGAAAGAGGAAGCTGTGTCAGCTCTATAGGGGCGTGGTGGCAAAAAAGGGTCTATTTAGGGAATTGCAAGTAGTCTATGTGGTTAGAACTTGGGAGGATTCCATTCTGCAGGCTCTATGAAGCCACCGAAGCCACTGGAAGGGTTTAAACCAGAGTGACATTAAGGTCAGATTTGGTTTTTTAGGAAATTCACTGCAGGACAATGTGCCGAATGAACAGGAGTCCAGGAGATGCGGGAGGAGATGCCTTTTTATCAAGGCACACAGGGTGTGTTTCACCTTGGCTGAGAAGGCCAAGCTTTCTCTTCACATCACCACCACACCACATGTGTCCCAGAGCCCCACCTCCACACCAGAGTCACTGTACAGGAGTTTGTGTGGTACGTGTGTGAGCATGTGAGGGGTATGTGGGTGTAGTGTGAGGAGGTGTGTGGTATGTATATGTGTGGTATGTGATGTTGTGTGTGCATGTGGTGTATGCTGCATGCAGCATGTAATGTGCGCGTGGGCAGTGGTGCGTGCTGGGCAGGGTTTCTGGGCATGGATGAGCATTAACCCACACACGGTGCTTACTGGGGACGTGCCGCCTGCTGATGGCTGCCGGCTCTCCCTACGTCTGCTTTGGCACAGTTCCCTCCTTCCAGGGTTGAGCTTTCTCCAGTGCATGCTCTCCAGTCCCCATTCTGATTTACTTAGTTTATGTAAGAAAAAGCAGTTTGTCAGCATGTTTCTGAGTCTTTCAGTAGCAGCCTTATTCTTTCTCTGCTGAGCAGAAGGTAAGGAAGCTGTGGGGAGAATCCCTTGGCGATGGGAGTGACTGAATGGCCCCCCCAAAAAGCTATGTTCAAGTCTTAACCCCCAGAGCATGTGAATGTGACCTTATCTGGAAATAAGGTCTTTGCAGATGTAATTAAGGATCTCGAGATGAGATTGTTTTAGAGTTAGGGTGGGCACAAAGCCAATGACTAGTGCTCTTACAAGAAAAAGATTTGAGACAGAGGAGAAGATGGAGACAGAAGTTGCGATGATGTGTTTACAAGCCAAGGAATGCCAAAGATTGCCAGAGCCACCAGAGGCTAGGAGAGAGGCACAGGATGGCTTCTTCCTCAGATCCTCCAGAAGGAACCAACTCTGCTGACACTTTGAGTTTGGACTTCCATCCTCCAGAACAGTGAGACAATGAGGTTCTGTTGTTTTAAGCCACCAAGTTTGTGGTCATTTGTTGCAGCAGCCCTGGAAATGAATACAGTGATATATTAGAAACAACTTGATGAGAGCAGAGGAAAGGATAAATATCCAGTAACTCACATTATAATTAGAGAAATTATACTCAACACAGGCATGAGACAATGAGGTCTAAAGTAAAGGCAAGGCAGCGAGGATGAAGGAAAGCAGAGATGTAAGAAGTCTATTTGTAAGTCCTGTATTTCAGGGCAGACTCTTCCCTCTTAGACTCATATTCTGAACTGGAGGACCACCATCTCCTTGTCAAACATACACAGAGCACAATGCTGCTTCTCTCTCCCTGTCACTTACAAACTCTTACTACATAGATGGCATTATATAAGATGGCATCTAAGAATTGAAAACATACACTGTAATGAGGCATCTTGAAACTTCAGCAGAGGCCCCGAGTTTCGAGGACAAACAGTAAGTGCCAAGTACTCCCTGATTCCAAAGCAAGTGGGTTGCTTACGCAGAGCATGTTGAGAGTGTGAAATGGTTTTGCCAGCATCGGCCCATCGCCCACCTCCAGACTGTCAAAGAGAAGGTGAAGAACCACTGGGAGGTTGAAGAGCCTCCTGTAAGGGTTTCTTTGCAGAGAAGCACTGGTGTGTTCCTCAAAACAGGGCTGCAGAGAGGAGTATTTCCTCCTTACTTTAAGCTAATGAGAGGAGCTTAGAGAAACCATGTTGGAGAGCTTGAACTTATTGTCTTAAAGTTTAAGAATCATGGTAACCATCATCCGCCTCCTACCTGGGAAGCTAAAACCAGGAAGGAACTGGGATGGTTGCCTAGGAACGGCATGTACTCTCAACGTTTGGCAGGGCAGAAATGACTCAAGGTGTCCTGGGGACCACGAGAAGCAGCTGCATCAAGTCAATTTGAGGGAAGCTCCCATCTAAATAGGCAACCTGATGGGATGCTGGGGGCTGGGGAGTGATGCCAACAATCGAATGAACCTGGAGCTGAGTGGGAACTCATAAGCAGACACCTGGAAAAGGTAACCCTTGCCTCCAAAAAAATTACCAGGTGATTGGGAATCTCCAAAGAATCCACAGGATGTCACTGGCTCTGGCTTTCATCGTGCCCCAGGGGCATGGCGAATGATTACAGCTGCACTATTCAGGTTAAATATGTTGTGCCTTCCCTCTAATCTCTGATCTTCTGGTGCTCTAATCATGGAGGGCTCCAAACAGCATCCAAACGTGGGAAGGAGGTTGAACAAACACTGAAGAAATATCTTAAAACTAAATTATCCTCCCCACTGCACATTTCACAGCCTAAAGTAGGCCTGACACAGGCAAGGGGAAGTTTCAAATTAGAAGGGACTTTTGAGTTTCGCCATTACCCTGGACTGGACCTTTTTTTCCTTTTTTGGATAGTTTTTAGCTGTGCCTTTATTCATCTGAGTTCATTAAACATATACCTATTTTTAAAATCCCATAAATAAAGTGACCACCGACTCATGTAGGCTGTAGGTCACACTTCTGAGCATGATATATATTTTTTCAAAGTAGTAATTCTTATAGGAATCTTATTGATCACGCAGTAGATATAAGAAAGTCAGATATAGTGATATATGCAATCTAAATAAGACAGGCTGATTAAGAATTTATATAATGTTAAAAATATGTGTGTTAAATGTTAGCCATATGGACAGATGCACGGAGTGAGAAGAGTATGGGACAGGGAGCCGGGGGTGCCTTTATGATCAGTCAAATGCCCATATAGTGAAATTGCCTTTTCGCCTCCATTACAGTAAATAACTCCCTAACACATACTGGCATTCTACACACACCTAAATACACAAGGATGAGGTTCGTCCTGCTACATATACAACCTCAAATGACATTACCGTGAATTTCCTGTGAGACTCCCACAACAATAGTCACATAAATCCCATGCAAGCAGCAGGAAGAGCATCAAGGCATTTATTCTCTGTGGAGCTTAAAAGACGCTTAACTCTCGATGTTAATATTTGTAAAGAGCATGTGTCACCTTTGCTATACTTAGTTCCCAATTGATATGTACTTAGAATGGGGGAATTTTGATGGTTGGTTCCTCTGATGGTGATAACTGAAGAACCCTTAAAATGTGAGAAAATGTTAATAACATATTTTAGTCACTCACTTAACACATAACATGAATCATGTACGGCTTTAACCACAAAGGCAGAGGGAAGTGCATCTGAATGACAGTGCTTTTAGTTTTTGTCATATATGGTTTTTACTACTAATGAAACTGATACAACTGCTTGTTTATTTATCAAATCACACACTAGTCTGAGTTCTTAGAGAAAATCCAAAAACAGAAGAAATGCTATTCCTTTTTTTCTCTGGGGACTTTGTAGAAGCCAGATAAAATTATTAACTTTTGGAGGTCCTTATTAAGCAGTTTTTTTTTCCTGTGTGTAATTCTCAGAGAACAAATTAGAACCAAATAAGAACATGCTACAGTAGAAGAAAGTTAACTTTTGGTATACTTTCTATAAGGGACCAGGAAGCTTGAACAGCTAGAGTCAGGATGTAAAAGAAAATACACCCCTATGTGTCCTGCTTGTGCCAACTACTACGGGAAATGGTTTGGGGGGTTATGCTTGGCAACTTATGTTTAAAAATCCTCTTATGGAGACTTCTCTAGTTGAATAGAAACCCTTCGATAAAAAGCCAGCAGGTCCTGTGAACTTAAAAACAATATCCCTCTGAATGCCTTTAATTTACTGCCTGAATTCAAAGTTTCTGTTGGAGAAATAAACCAATAAAACAATGCCGAGGTCTATTTTATTGGCAATGTAAGATGCAAAGTAATTTATTTTTAAACTTCTAATGTTTGAAAACAAGAACATAGTTTAAATAATGTAATTTTTCCAAAGCTGAATATGCTCATCTGAAGCTCAGTGTTTCTGCTTGAAATAGGACAGCAAGTTCCTAAAACTTCTAGGTGGGAACACTACTTCTTCGATGACCTGTGATCAGGTGAATTGATCAGTCACTGTTGGTAACATCCCCGTTTTCCTTGGTAAGGGTTTAAACCACTCCAGAGAAGATGGGTTTTGCTAGTCTTACGCAGGCATTTTCATTCCAAATATCTCCTGAGAGGTATATAGCACATGCAGGAATCCATCTTCATCCTTTTCACTTTCCTACACTTCAGAAATTGCCATGGAAACGCTCACCATTCAGTGTCCCCTCACCATCAGGAAAAAGGCTTTCAGCTGTATGCCCTTCAAATTATTCTGATTATTACTCATGTTGACATGATCTGGTTCAAGGAGCTTGGTTTTATCCAGCACAGGGAGCTACTTCTCACTCTTGTACCTTTCTATCATCCCAGGGATTTGGGTAGGATGTTGCCCTGGGATCAGTTGGTCACTTTCTACTCTTTGTTGGAAAGTGTGGAGCTGTTTGAAAGTCTTTTCGCACAACAGGGAGAGGGAGAGGGGGTTGGTAGGAGGGTCGATGGAGGTGGCTACTGTGACTCAGGCAACGCAACTTCCATTGTATCCCTCCAGACCTACAGCTGGGTCAGCTGGACCAGACTTTTCATTATGTGATAGTGACCAGAAAAATGACAGATCTGCCAGAGATTTCTTCTATAGCTGGCTTAGAATGGATCTGCAGGGCAGGTTTGAGGGGGAGAGGTGAGAAGGAAAAATGTTGCACACTGCTTGCATCTACCAAGCCCAACTCATTCAATAAACCAGCTACAATAGAATCAGGAGGATTTAGGTCACCCATCAAGCAAGATGGTCTCTTTTAGTCACCATTTATCTTGTGTCAGAGTTCAGGACAAATTCTATAATGCCATACAGCCTGGGTCAAGGGAGAAGTTTTATTCGGGAGAAGGGAAGAATTACTGGGGTGGGTCATCAAGGGAAGAGAGCAGGCATTGTCCGTTCTCCAATCATACCACAGAGAGAAGTCCTGGGCGGGGTCTCTGCTGCATGTGCAGCACGGGTCCACCTTCCTGTGGAGGAGCTGCCCCGGGATCCTACAGGGGGGAAAAACGTTTTCCTCAATCATCTTAGGGTCCCTGGCTGGGTTTGAAAATTAAACTGACAACGACAGATTAACAGTAGAAATCATAAAGGTTTATTCAATATAAGTGCTTTGTGACATGGGAGTCTTCATAAGGAAATGAAGAACCAAAGAAACAGTTAGACTTGAGTATTTTTATTCTAGATTTGATGATGAATGGGCAGTTGCAGAGAAATATAATAGGTTAAGGAGCATGAGGTAAGTGTGATAAACTGGAGAAACTAAGCAGGGCTCATGTGACTCTTCTCGTTCCTTGCTCTTTAGAGATAAGGATGCTCCTTTCCTCCAGGTATATGCAGGGTACCTCTCCATGAGGGTTTTATAATCTGTTTCAGGGGAGGAGGGGATGGAGAGGTCAGCGAGGCCTTCTTGCTTCTGCTGTTTTCTCAAATTCCATCAGCTTTAATAAAAATACTCAGTATGCCAAGGTACCACATTTTGGGGTAGCATGATGAACCCCATCAACACCTTTCCTTTTCATAGGGCAGGTGTGAGAAATCAGCTTTTTGCAGTGAGGGAGAGACATACTGTGGGAAGCTGCTGTTTACAGAACTTGCCTGGGAATGCCAGGTGTCTAGCACATGGAAACTGTGGGCTTGTGGGAAGTTACATGTGTTGGGAGGAAGGAGTGGAAGGAGGGACTGCCCCCTTGAGCAGCTGGCATGAGCACCACCTCTTCCATTGAGAAGGAGCCGCCCATCCCAGCTGGCCCACAGACCTGGCGACCAAGAATGAGCATGTGGCGTTGCTTCCAGATCTTCTGACCGTTGTGCTACAGTCCAGAGGTGAAAAAGAAGGAAGAAGTGGGAATGAACCCCAGCTTTCAGGCCAGGACAATGGGACATCTAAAAGAGGAGAAGGAAGGGAGCAGGTAGAAAGAGAATGGATAGGAAGGGGGACGTTCGAAGAAAAGATTTAAAGGTATTTATATTAAAAAGCATCCATTATTTCCTTGGTGCACTGACAAATGAGAATGTGTTTAATACCCGCCAAGTTTAAATGATTTCATCAGCTCTTTTCTGATAAAGTAGGTTAGAAGATAGATAACTATGAATTTATTTAAGACAATAAAAAATTTTGCTCTTTTGCCCTCATTCTATTCCCAGAATAATAGAAAAGAAAACTAATAGTTTTAGTATTCATCAGAGTTTTAACTTTGAGCCAGTGAACAGTTTGGTCCATAATGCTCTCAGATTGACCCTTCAGCAAGTCAGGTCAGTGGGGGTTGGGTGTGGGAGGGGCGGGCTATGGTGCTAAAAACTTGCATCTAGAAATAACGTGTGGACAAGGTTATTCATGACAGCATTTTGCTAAATAACGAAGGATTGACGATAACTAAAATAACTATCAAAATATATATAATGACTTTTGATAATGTAATCACTATTACATAAATTACATTACACAATTCACTGGAATATAATGTAGCTCTAAAAATTATACTTTTTTTGTATTACTATAATGACATCCACAGTTCATTGTTAGGTAAAAAAGTAAGTTCCAAACAGTGTCTATTCTATGCTATCACTTGTGTAAAAAAAAAATGGTGATAGTGAGAGTATATGTTCATATGGCCTTGTAGAATCAAAGAATATTTTTGGAAAGATATATAAGAAACTAGTAATGTTGGTTGTCCTCAGGAGCAGACACTATGTAGCTGGGAGCAGAGGTGAGATATTTCACTGAAATACATTTCATGTCTTTTGAACCATGTGTATAACACATTCTGAAAAAAATATGGTTCAAAACAGCATGTAAAACCTTAGGTTTACTATCTCTTTCAGACAAAGTTTGCACTTGCTCATGGCCTTTTGTCAAAATTTCTATTATGTCATTTTTTTTTTTTTTGATTCTTTTCTTTAAGGCAGGAGAGCATACTTTTATTCTTTTAATTCTGTGGGTTTGGAGTTAGACACAGGGTGAGAGCTGGCTCCACCACCACCTGGCTGTGAGAATTTAGGCAAGCTGCTTTACCCAAATATCTTGTTCACAAAATGCTTACAGTGTGGCAGCTAGCTTCCCCTGACGTGAGTAATACAAAAGACAGCAAGGAATAAGTGCTTTTAAAGACCTATACCAAAGTCACACACCATCACTCCCGTCTTATTCTACTCCTTAGAAGCTAGCCACTAATCTAGCCTACAGTCAAGGGGCAGGGAATTTGGTTATACCTCTTGAAGGGAGGAACAGCAAAAAATTTGTGGACTTATTTTAAAACCACCACAAAAAAGTAATCGTGTAAGTTATCATTCAAACTCAGACACTTTAAGAATACAAGGTGGTGTTATTGATAACCAAGTCTGGACAGTAAGGGTAAACTGGGGCCCTCCTGCGTAAACCAGGATGTGTGATCAGCGAGCTATAGGTCTTTTCATAGCCTCTCGGGAGGATAAATCTCAGACCAAAACACATGTGAAATATCTATTACAAATTGTCTCCCAAACACTCATATTTCTTGCTCTGTAGGTTCAGTGAAATTCTGCTCATCTAGGAACTCCAACAAGCATTTTGCCTGAAAGGCTATTTCCCAGGCAAATGAGAAAATTCTCTGACTGAAGATCGGCTAAATTTTTAATTGGACCAGACAAGAAAATCCTCCACTAAGAGAAGGAATGTGGGACAGAAACGTAAATGCAAGAGTCTGTCCCAAGGTTTTAGGCTGCCAGGCTCCTCAGGTGGCACACCATTCATTTTACCATTGAAAACGATCTTAAACTATCTTTTAAAATCTCCTAAAGTGCAGATTCAGATAGTAATTTTTGAAGCTCTTGCAGAAATGTCATCCAGAGTATGGCACCTTTCAAGCGTAGATTTACAACTAGAATACTTCAAGTGTTAACAAGAATCTCCTTGGGTGTAGATTAAAACTAACTTAAACAGACACCTACTTATCACTTTCTATGCTGAAGTACTTACAGTAAATTTTAGCCAGTATACAAAACTCAATAACCTGGTCCCTAAGCAACCTTCAGATTTTAATAATTCCATGAAAAACTATCATTTCAAGGAGGAAAAAGGAAATTACAGATAAGAGAGATTCAGACTAGTAGCAACGGATGTTTTTCCCACAGAAGTTTCAATGATAAAGTATTTTCTTTAACAGCATATGGCTATAAAATCTAAACAGAGCAAATCCAGACCTGGATTACCTCTAGTTTTTCTTCGGAGTTGCTGCCACCCTTTTTACTTACCACAGCAGCACTATCATTAGTGCCTTTGTCATTTCTTTCTATTATGAATAAAACCCCAACCATCTACTCAAGCAGAGCCTCTGTTTTTCAGCTCTTTTCCAACCTTCAGTCCTAGTTCTCGATTATAATAACATCGTTACAATAGCAGCACATCTCCTACCTCGATGACAGTGTCACGTCCACCTTACATTGCCAAAATCCAGTGCAGAGAAAGAAGTGTCTTTCAGATGCTTTGTCTGATTGATATTTGAGGTGTGCCATAATTTAGCCCAGTACTATCCTGTAGAAAAATAGTAGTAGCTACAAATGTAACTTAAAATTTCTAGTAGTCGCATTAAAAAAAATAAAATAAAAAGTTAATTTTAATAATATATTTTATTTAATCAATATATCCTGAAAGTGTTCAGACTCTGCCACCCCAAAATATGCCAGGCTGGTGTAAGAATTAGTCTGACTGAAGGCAGTTGAAAACAAAAGCAGATACAAAAAAACTCTCTGCCGTCTTCTATTCTCTTAAGAAAGGCAGGATGATTCTTGATCACTGGAGACAACTCTAAACTCGTATTAGCCCAGATATGGCACCTGAGGAATCGACACCAGCAAACCTTGCCGAAAGAACCCTTATCTTCCGTTATTTTCCCCATATATTTGCCTTCCCACAATTTGCCCCCAAAGCTCAAAATCCCTTTCCTTTGTCTTGTTACTTCTCTACAAATTTTACTGTTTTTTTTTAAGATGCTCTATAAGCTTAAGTCCTAATCATCTTTTTGAGTTACTCTTCACTGAGTATTCCTATGTTTATGAGCGATGCATGCATTAATAAAATTCTGTTTGTTTTTCTCTTGTTAATCTGCCTTTGGTCAGTCTGTTATAGGGCCCCTGCTAATGAACTGAAGGTAGGTAGAGAAAAAACAAATTTTTTTCCTCCCTATAATCTAAATATTATTTCAACATATAAACAATATAAAAATATTAATATTCTATTTTTCGATCAGATATTCAAATATGGTGTGTATTTTACATTTACAATTTTACATTTACAGCCAATTTCTATTTAGACGAGACACGTTTCAAATGCTCAGGAGCCACACGTGGCTAGTGGCTACTCAATTGGAGAGCATAGGCTATTTCTACCAGACTTTGATCCCTTAAATTCCTATCAACTACAATTCTGTTCTTCCTTGAAAATACTCCAAGATAATTTGCCACATATCTTATAGGCACTGTTCCCTTTTCTTGGAAATTCCCTCTTCTGTCTCAGGTTTTTTGAATCTTGCTTTGTCGTCTCAAATGCAAGACAAAGCTTTTGACCTGGAACAGATGTACTCACTCACTTAGTCTATCATAGATTATTGTAATGTATGCACACGTATTAGTTTATTTTTATTGTCTTCTTGAGAAGAAGTATTGAGATTTGTTTTCGTTTCTCAGGCCTAACAGATTGCCTCCCATATACGAGGTACTCAATAAGCAATGGTTGTTTTAAAGTGCATTGCACTGAATTCACTGCAAAGGAAAGGAACTTGTCTATTAAAAATCAAGTAGAAAATTGATAGCTAGTGAAACATCTGCACAGCAATATGTTTTCTACCTACTGGGAAACCAGAAGCCTGCTGACAGTCACTCTATATCCAAAGCAACCATTAATTATATGGAAATTGCTCACGTTATGTGGTAATTCAAAAAAATCTCCATTGTTAAGCTGATGGCTATCTTTAATTTACATATTATCACTTTAAGGCTGTGCAGGGCTTCCCATCTCTTTTTGGCATTTTGTCTACTAACTTAGCTAGAATACTGTTGTCTCTTTTAAAACTGCCTGTTAGTCTGCATCAGGTATTGAGTTATTGAAAGGGATCAGAAAGAAATGGTGACTGCTTTGACTAAATATTTACAAAGTGCTCACTCACATCTTCTGGTCCCATCTGATCCAAAACGAGAGTTCTGTCTGGGCCGGGAAAGAGCAGCACTGGGACACGAGATTTCCTCTCTGAGTTCTGTCTTTCCAGCTCTGCGTGTTTTTGTCTGCTGCGAGGTTGTGATAAGCACTGATCTGCCTTCCTTACAGAGGTTTCAGGGCCGAGGTTGAGTTTCTTTCCCAAAGAATATGAAAAACGACCTCATACCGAAGACTATTTACTGATAGTATCTAACATGTTACTTCTCATAGGTATTTGCACTGTATTTATTTGACAATAGAAATGAAGGCTTTGCGGGTCTCTGATCTACCCTGAGCCATACCTTTTAGACTTTCCTGTCTGTATGAAGACAGGCTTTTCATTCACCTGTAATACTAGATATTGCCAAATCTCAAGTAAAATGAGATTATTCTATGTTAAGAACTTGGGCTTTGGCATGAAAATTCCTGGGTTCACCAATCACAGACTATGGGATATTGAGCAAGTTCATAAACTTCTCTGAGCTTCATTTTATTTGTAGATAATACCATTTAACTCGTAAAATCATTGTGAGGTTTAGATAAGATACAGTATACATCAAGAGCCTGATACATAGTAAAAGCCCAGTGATTATGAGTTATTACTCACAAAAGAATAAGTAACATGATTTTAATGCCTCCTGCAGGTCAGACCCTATGCTAGCTTTTCAGGTCATGACCTACATGCAAAAGGGTTATTATTGCTGTATGCGTGGGTAAACAGCTTGCCCAAAGGTAAGCAGCCCAGGGGCTCCAGCCAATATCTTGACATCCTTGGAACATATTTGTGAAGGGGAGCAGAATATGCTACCACAAAACATGCCTCTTTGGCATAAGGATTATTCTGAGCTTATTATTTTGAAAAACTTCAGACACAAGGAAGGTTCTGAAAATAGAAGTCGCCCCTTTTGTAAGGATAATTTACATTAGAAAGTGGGTCTGTAACAGGAAGAGATATTATTAGAGATCATTTTTCACCTGAGAGACACATCTGCAGGGCAACCTTTGTTTACCATACATTTCCTCTTCTTGCCTTCTAGTGAAGTGCCTTCCCCCTTTGAAGCCCCAGACCCCTTTCCTTTTCCTTAGGACAGGACGGTACATAAGCCTCAATACTCTGGCTGCCTTTTGAACCACATGTCTTTGTGGGGCTCCCATAACTAATTAATTAAATTAATTTTAAGGTACAATTTTAAATATAAATGTAAATTAATTAAGTACAATTAAAACTGGTTTTCTTTTCCTTCTGTTTATCTGTCTTTTATAACAGGAGTCTCGGCCAAGAACCTGGAAGAGTAAAGGGAATATTATTTTTCCTCCCCTCCATTTGGCATACCAGGGGGCCTCAGAACATCAGTCGGAAGATTTGCTATAAAATACTTGTGCCCCACTATACAAAGGAGGGAAATTGAAGCTTGGAAAAGTTAACGCCACATCGCTCTTAAGTACCTAATAAATAGTGGTGCTATTGATAATAAAGAGAGGTGCTGGGATTTAGTTTTCAACAATGCTGGAACTATTTAGTCAAACCAACATACGCTTATTATAATATTTGTGTAAGTTATATCTTCATTAAACTTTTTATTTTGAGGCAATTGTAGATTCACATGCAATTGTAAGAAATAATGCAGAGAGCAAGCGGGAGATCTCATGTACCGTTTACCCATTTTCCCCCAATGGGAACATCTTGCAAAACCATAGCACAGTATCACAACCAGGATATGCATGTGGATGCAGTCAAGGTACAAAACACCAGAATGCTCCTTCATGTCGCCATTTTATAGCCACACCCACTTCCTTCCTTAACCCCTGGCAACCACTAACCTATTCTTCATTTCTGTAATTTTATCATTTCAGGAATCTTATTTAAATGGAATCACATGAGTTTCTTGTTGCTTCAGACTGTAGTAGATGACAGTCAGAGCATAAATGCTCTGCCGTTGAACTATAAATATGAGTGTAGGGTATACAAGGGGCTTGAAGGTTATAAAGCTAAAGAGGTAGACAAGGGCTGGATCATAAATGCCATATGAAATAATTCGATATTATTCTACGGGCCATGGGAAGCTGGTTAAGGATTTTAATTAGGAGATTAATGATTTCAGATGTGTGATTTAAAGAGCCCACTCTGGCTAGGCTGGAAGCAGAAAGAACAATCAGAACATAATGTCAGTAGTCCATGGAAAAGATTATAAAGAGCTGAACTAAGCAGGGGCAGGAAGAAGGGGAGGAAACTCATAAAGATGATATGAAAGAGGAAGCCCAGGACTCTGGCTTGGGTAATTGGTTAGGGAGCAGGGCCATTCACCAGGACAAATGAAAGACAAGATGGGAACTAAGAGGATGCGTTCAGTTTTCAAATACTCATATCAAGGTACTTGTGGGATATCTGTGGACAACATTCAGGAGGATATGTGGGGTGAGAGCTCTAAAAAGAAGTCTAGTCTGAAGATAATGATTTGTCAGTCTTCCACTCACATGTAAGTGGTGAGATCCACAGTGACAGAAGAGGACCCACAGAGACCAGGGACACAAAGAGAAGATACAGAACAAGGCAAGTTACTTCCTTTCCATTTCCTTAACTTCAAATCGGGTATAATGATAACCATCAAGTGTATATCATATTTCCAGGGGGAAAGTATGCAACACAAGGCTTAAAACATTATAGAATTTTATAAACTCAGGGTATTACTACCGCAATAATCTCAAAACATGGAACTATAATGAAATACTAGCAAGTTTTTAGCTTTTTTTTCCTTCTATCTAAGCACTTTTTAAATCTTTTTCAACATGTGATGCTCCTATTTTTGAAGAATTCAGAAAGGAAGACATGCAATTACAGCGATATTCTGAGTAGTTGTTTAGGCATAAACAGCAGCTTCAACATCCAGAATCTTATAATTAAGGGCAAGTCCTCAACCAAGCTCCAGAAAAAGTGGGATGGGACCAACTAAGCAAAAGCATCAGATCCTCACTGAAAAAGTTTAAAAGCAACATCCGAATGTACCTTTTCTTCCTCCAGTACATTAGGCTCTGAATCCTGCGTTTGCACATTGTTCTGAATACCTTCTGCCAACACAAAGTTGACACAAGTGGAGGAGAGACAGTCATCTGTGAGAGAGCCCTCTTGCAAATCAATCTCTCCTCCCCTCTATTTGTAGCACCAGCCCCAGCCTCCTCATAGGGGTCTTATTTCTTTATTTCTTTTTGTTATTAATAGGATTCATGGATACTATAGTGAAAGCACAGAGAGAACTCCAAATTGGTTAATAAAGATAATGCACAGAAGTACCTAATCGTGCAAAACTTTTGATGCTAAACCATAATATACTCTATGTATCAGAGAACTGAAATCAGGAATTTCCAAATATTCTAAAGAATTCACAGATTCTATCAAACTTACACATGTATTTATCAAGCTGTTCCCCTTTTATGAGACTGAAGGAAACAGCAAGCATTTATTCAAAGTCTTCCTGTCACACTGATTAATGAGCTCTTTCCTTCTTCTAGCCAGTATCTATCTGGTGAGGACTGTGAGCAAGTTACAGTGTTAGGCTCCAGATGAGGCCTGGGACTTGGGTAGAGAGGAACAGCTCAAAAAATCTATGGTCTGGTAGATACTAGTGATTTAATAAAATCTTGACTGAGATATTATCAAAATCTCTCTACATATTTAAAGAATTCCATATTACGTACGTTAAGGGACCTAAGGAAACCAGAGGCATACATTCTGATTCTCCATATTTGCTAATTCTATTTTTTTTTTTTTGATAAAGCTATCTAGAGTGAGTTGTCTTATTTATCACTGCCTAATTTCAAAGAGAGTAAGAGCTATCAGTTGAGGGTCCCAAGTTATGAGTTGAATAAAGGAGACATAGACAAGAACAGTACAGAATAACCAGAGGATGTGCTAAGACTACATCTGCCCAGAGAAAAAACTGAGTATTACTGCAGGAAGTCACTCTACATCATTCTGAAGCTTTGCTGAATATAGTTATACACCAAGCCAAGGCATTATATCAGTAGGACGGATTCATGGTTTAATAATGGATGAAATTCAGGAAGATATAGGGGTCCCCAACTCCCAGGCTGCAGACCTGTACCAGTCCGTGGCCTGTTAGGAACTGGACCACACAGCAGGAGGTAAGCGGTGGGCGAGTTAGCGAAGTCTCATCTATATTTGCAGCTGCTCCCCATCGCTAGCATCACTAGCATCGCTGCCTCGGCTCCACCTCAGATTGTCAGGCATTAGATTTTCATAGGAGCACCGGTCCCTTGGGGCCAAAAAGGTCTGGGACCACCACTCTAGGAAATCCCATCCACCTCTAGCCCATGTCTAGTCTTCATCTGAATCGGAAAGGCTTACTCTCAGTTACCAGCAAACTGAGTGGTGCTGAGAACAGCCCTCTGCATGGAAGAGCAGGGTGACACTCCACCATGTGGCACAACAGAGCTGGGATGGGGCGGGAGGCGGAAATCATGTTGAGGGCGGGTGCTGGGAATCAACATGGACAGAACAGACCTTTTGAAGGTCATGGGGAAAAGGTAGTGTTGGGGACAGGGAAAGGTAAAGAAGGGACAAAGCATAAGAGTGATTGTCTGCTTTTACTAGAATTCATGGCTTCTTATTGCTTCTAAATACAGAATGAGTTTTGCGGGCTGCCTGGCTCTTCATTTCTCCAATAATGAGAGTGAGGAATACCAGACAGTTTAATTAATCATGCATCCAACAAATATTTATGGCGCACCTGCTATGTGCCAAGTTGTTCCAGGAACTGGAGAGACAGTAGTAAACAAGTCAAGCTCATATTCTGGGGAGGAGTTGGGGTGGAGGATAAACATTCCAAAGAGTAAAAAGCCAGCATCCTGGTAGCACTGATCATTCCAGTGCCCTTGACTCAAGTATTCACCATTTTACATGTTGGCATCTTCTTAGCCTCCCATCTACGTGCTCTGCCTATGTAGGACCACCGGCATAGCAACGAGCCACTCATTCTTGACCCTTGTACACTCGGTCTGAGCCACGCTGTTCTCACTCTCCTTAGTCATCCTTATGGTTTCACTTTCTGCCCCATTCACTCCTATGCGTTGTCTGCAACAGAAGCATGAACAGCAGTTTTTAGGATCTGACTAAGACCCACCGCCTGAGGTTCCACTCTCCACTTTCCATTTTGCTAGACTTCCTGGCACAACCATACCTAACCTGCTTAGCCCTTGGTTTGCTACAAGTCCTCAGCTTTTGTACGTGCCTCTCCCAGTGTTCGCATGTATGTACACTCTTCTCTGCCCCAGCTGTCACGACCCACCAATAAATGATTCCCAGCACACACAGCACTCCAGTGCCCACTACATGTGCTGAGAATCAACAGTATCTGTCCTCCTTCCCCTGCACAACAGGCTGTACTACGCCTATAAGCCCGGCAGGGTGATGCCCACCTACCCTGCACCAAGACATCCCTCAGCCCTATGGGAACTATTCTCCTGGACAACTGCCCTCTTAAAAAACAAACAAACAAAAAAAAACAACAACGAAAAAAACTAGAATGACCACCTCTCTGAGATTTGGGCTTAGATACCCCAAGGAGGGTTGAGGAGCAGAAGTGAAAGCCCCCAGCCTCTGTACTTGGGCATTAACTAACTGGAACAAGCTTGAGGTTGCATCCTGAGCTAGGATATTTGTGGAGCACTTCCCTGTCACACTTCTAATCCTTTATTACCATCTGAGGGTGTTATTCAGGCATCGTATATCATTATAAGCATCATTACTGTTTGCATACGAGATAATTTTACCCCAAGGTAAAAGTAAGTGGTTGATGTTGGTTGATGACAAGTTCTGTGTAGAGTTTCTCTAACAGATGGTAACACCTGAGAGGCAAAGATTTTCTGTCGAGAACCCTCCCCCTCTTTGGGGACAGGTATTGTGATTTGTCTTGGGTCTCACTTCTTCCTATTCCCTTCCTTCTCTTCTCCACTCAATAATTTAGGTCGTTTGCTAGTCTGCAGGAGAGTTTGGGACAGAAACACTGTCCTAAAGAGCTACACATTAAATCAAAGGTGTGGCCTCTGGTGAACTTCTCTGTGTCAAAGAGGATCAGACCCTCCAGGTGCATGTCCTGGGGAGATGAGGCATAGATTCATGAAGCAGAAAAAGGGTCATACAAAGCAATGTAATAAAAATATGCAAATTAACACCATAGGGCTATAAATTCTAAAGGGATCTGGAATTGAGATGCAATATAGAGATGACATTAAAGAAGGGTTGCTGGAAACAGATCCTCCCAAGATAGTGAGTGGGTAAGGTGCCTGTTGGCAGTCAGCATCACATCAGCCACCAGATAGAAGGAAAACTAGCAAGGGATGCCAGGGAAAAAAATCCAATGTCTGTGACAAGCTATCAACAGTCATTAGCATTCTCCTGACCACAGAGGAACTCGGATTTGAAGGTCTCGCCTGATCAAACACACTTTCTGCATAATGAAGTATTGAGCCAATCCTTGGAATAAAAAACCTAAAGGTTTCCTGGAACTACACTGCCATTTGGAACATGTCATTTCCCCATGTGGCCTATTTTCTTTCTTAAATTTCAGCTATTGAAAGGAAAGGAAATGACTTATTTTATTTAAGGTGTAACTGACATCTGATCCATGTTCTTTCTCCCAAACCGAGTAACAACGGTATTGGTGCTTCTCATGTAATAAACAGTACTTAAGTTGATCTAATACATTTCTGAATAAAAAACTAATATTATGCTAAAACAGATAGTTAATTAGAACTGATAATTTTTCCTTTTGAAAAATTTACCTTACCAAATGGTTCATTACATACACACTTTAAATGCATTTGCTTTTCCCCTCCTCAAAGAACAGATATGTCACCTTTTCAATTTGTATTCTAAATTTTAGAAGCATATTCTTTTTATTCATATTAGTGTTAACAGATATATAAACACATTTTCTAAAGGAAGTCACTTGGAAATATGTCCTATGTTCATACTTGTTGCCTTATCAAAAATAAATACTAAGTTTACCTAAGGTAGGTTGACTCTATGAAATAGCATGATTCAGGGATCAGAACTGGGCTGCCATCCCATTTTTAGATTCTCAGGAGTCTGTAATTAATTCTCCATAATTCACCTTGGGTGTATATCATTAGGATTTGTCTGGACTACAAAGAGTTTAAGGAATGCTCCAGGTGAACAGTATTGTTGGAGGTGTTTGCTTCTTATCCAGCTAATCCTGAGTGGACACACCCAAACTCCAACAGCTGCAAGGAAAATAGAACCAGTATCTATAAGGCCATAATTGTTGGGATGTGTATATCCCTGAGCTCAAAGTCCTAAAGGATTATAACACAGTAATGCTTCCTCATGCAGACTTAGGTTCCTTAGAAACACCCAAGAAAGTACTATTGAGGTGGGAGAACTTAAAACTTATTCAGAAAAAATAGGAAAACTTGGCAGACTCAGATTGTATGCACATTTAGGAGGCCACCACATTCTTATTGTGGCATTACCAAAAATAAATACTAAGTTTACCTAAGGCAGACTTAACTAAAATATGCCAGCAAAGACCAAACTTGAAATAGAAATGATATTCATATTATTTTACTAAGTTTACATAAATAATATGAGTAATATACAGTTAATTTTCATTTATCATTCCTTCATTGGAAACTTAACTGGCTATCTCTCTCTCATCATCTCATGAGTAGAGGTGTATACTTAGTTTCGTTTTGTTATAGATAATATCTTAAAAAAGACTATCTTTTTTTCATCTGGGTAGGTATCTTCCAAACAGTACCTTACTCTATTTGTTAGAAATGCACTCTGCTTAAAAAAAAAAAAAAATTGCCATGGCTCAAGGCTTTCATCAGGAACCTTGGACCTTCCACCCCTCAGCTCCTTCCAGCCTTAGTCATGCTATTTTCTTCCTCATGGTTGCAAGATGACTGTTGCATCTGCAGCCTCAAGACCATTCACAAGGCAGGAAGGAGAAAGAACAAAGGGGAACAGCAACATTCTTGCCTTCCCTTTTTGGGGAAGGATAGCCTGTAGGGATATTCACATACATTTCATTGGTGTGGCATAGCTGAAAAGGAATCCAAGAAGGTAACAAATTTTAACGGATGATATTTCCGCCCTAAACAAATGAGCATTCTGTTATTTGGAAGGACAAAATGGAATCTTGTAGATAGCTACCGCGTTTGCTACAAACATTGTTCTGAATGTGTAACTCTGGGGCTTTTATCTTCTATATTCTACTCTCCATTTTCTCAGCTCTTCCTACCTCTGTCTCTCTCTCTCCTCACATATTCTCTCAGGCTTCGGTGCTTAGGCCCTAGGTCAGTTGCAATTATCTTCTTTTATCTTTCTCATGTTTCACTGCAAAATTCTCTATTCCTTCCTGCCAACGCTCTCTGCCTTCTTTTGTCTATGCCTATTACTTTGTTCCTTCCTCCTCTCTTTTTTTTTTTTTTCTGAATACCCCTAACAAAAGCCGCTCTTGATCCAAAATTCTTTTATTAGCCAAAACATACCCAGAAATAATTTCATGTCTATCCTCTTCTAAGTCTCATCAAACATCAGACTTGAATTGGATATTCATTACCTCTAAAATTTTACAGCCATAAAGTTGGTGTGAGCTGACAAGGGGTACAGCACTCAAGTAAGTCTGGTTATTGAGGAGCATGAGCTCAGATGACTCAAAGATCTATTACTGGGCCAAAGAGGCAGTCTTAAGTCAAAATCAGAAAGATCTAAGTGGTGAGTTAGACTCTGGCAGGAGAAGGCAGTGTGGAGACTGAAAAATGTTTGCCTTTGTATAATTTGTAAACATGCTGAAATATTTGACTGATTTACTGATGAAAGTGTGAAAAGAGAATATATATATCCAATAGTGAATCTACTGTGAGCAGGAGGCAGGAGGGGGTGCTGGGAACAGGAGCAGGTGGGTGGCTGAGATGCTGAAGTGGGCAGCGAGATTCACCCAGACTCATACAGAAATGAAAATGTACAGTCTGCAGATAAGAACCTCATAACCACCTATGACAGACAACTGGGCCGTCTTGGAGAACTCCAAACAACTTTGCCTCTAAGATGCAACCTCACATACCCACCTCAGTTGGACAGCTTGGGATCTGAGGATGTGAGCATTTGAGACGGACTTCCTCCTTGAGAGATGCAGACTTTGTTTTGGCATCAAAACTGACTTTGATTCCAGACAATATTTCTAACTGTACAACACTGTCAATGTATGCTTTTGAAAAATGCTATATACATGTAAGGATTTTTCACATTACCTTCAACTTCTCATGGTAGAGACTTTGAAAATGGACCTAGTAGCCTATCTGCATGTGAGAAAATGTAATAATTGGACAATAAGGGGACAGTAAGAAGAGAGACAGGCTGAGATGTTGGGTGTGAGCTCCATCATTCTTAAACAAGACAAATTGCCACTGAAAAAGGAAGAAAAGCTGTCTCTGGCAAATGATTGTACTGGGAGAGCCAACTGGAAACACCTTGGAGCAAAGGTGGAATGTCACTGAGCTAACACATTGCACATAAACACACTGGGTCTTTGATATCCAACAGCTCATGATAAAAATGCCTATTTATGATTTTATATTCAACACGTACTCTTAAAATTTAGGCAGAGTTATTACATTTGTTGTATAGCAACAAGAGTGATTATGTAATGCACCAGCTTTTTGTGTTGCTCCTTAATATGCATTATGTTCTATCAAACCCTATAAGACATGGTCAAAACTGAAAGGCAAACAGGTGCCTTCATTAGGGTTCAGTTACATTTAGATCAGGGCAGTGGGCTTGGCGCTGATTTGCTGCTGTTGGAACATAGGCACCAGATCTTTGAAAGACTGTACTGATAGGTTGGATATTAAACCCTGGTCCTTAACTTGGTGGCGACTGGCATCCTTTCATTCTCAGATTATGTTCTTACACCATGTATTACAATCCCCTGAAGGAGGATAATACTTTTTTAGATAATTATAACCAAAATATAAATAGTGTTGATTACAATCACCTGTAGCTTTTGTTCAAAGATATTCAAAAAATAAAAATGTTTTATAGACCTTTTTTTGATGTATAAAAGTGAGGAAATATAAAATCACATTATCCCCACTGCTGTCTTGGCCATTTGTAGGATATGCTAATCAAGTTCACTAAAAATTCTCAGGTTTTTTTTGGCTAAAACATATTCATTGGGTATTAATTCAATAAGATCATCTTTTACATAGAAGACTATCTTTGGTGGAATTGAGATTTTTCTAAAAATGGCTCCAGTGTCCTTGATTTTTTGAATAAACAGAGATATTTCTCATGGATTTCAAAAATAAATGTAACAGGATCACAAATTTAACTTACACTGCAACTAAAATTTGTTCCTTTATTTTTATCTATAAATACTGTGGGGTTTCTCCTGACCTTCAGTGAAGGGAAGGGGGACACTAACCTTTAGCCCTATCTGGGTAAAATTTTAGTTCAAGTGAATAAAGGAAAGAGTACGTTTAGATAATGTTCAGCTTTTGGGAAAAAGATGGCCTCTTAGATATTTTACATGGCATGTCCCCCTGACTCACTGCCAAGATGGCTCTGTAGATATGGGAGGACAGATGTGGTTTTCACGACTCCTAGGAAGGGAAGGGAAGAGTCTTTGGCACAATGGACTGCGGGGTGATGGACCTAGTTCATCTGGTTGGTTCTTGCCCAGCTGATACTTGTGGCTCAATTTTGTGGCTACTGTACAACACAGAGTGCCCCAAAAGTCCTTATGTATGCTAGTTTGGCATTATCTGCATGCTCTCCTCTATTCTCTGCACAGGTTTTAACTTTCTTCATGTTTTTCTAAACCTCTTGTTCAATGTTGGTGGTTAGGAACCATTAGAGCAGTCCCTGAGTACAGGCTTATCCCAGGGACTTGCAGCCACTCTGTCATCTGGTCTGTCCTTGACTCACCTAGCCTCAGTCTGGTTCCTCAGGGGCTATAGGCACTTTTGAGTCCCTGGACTGATGGCTTGCTCTGTAACTCTCTCCACAGAGCACCCCCACTATAGCAACCCCCACTGGGACACTCTTCGCCCTAAACTCAGCAACTGCAAAATCCTGTATGTACACCACGAGGGAACCAAGGCCACTTAGAGAAACCACAACCTCCTCCTGACCTTCTGTATTCTCAAGTGACGCAGGTTTCTCTCCAGGCTGGTGCAGGACAGCTGTGAGGCGATCTTTCCCAGGGTCTGCCCCCTCGACTTCTGAGTTTTCCTTACTTACCCAAGCTGGAGGTGTGGGGTGGGGAGCATATGTCATCCCTATACTTTGCTATCTTAGTTCTCCTTCTCCATCTTGCTTCCCTCTTCTTACCATTCCCTGGGAAGAAAAATGAGTGGGTTGTCTTTGATTTTGTGATGTTGTATATTCCTCCGTGTAGCTGCAGGTCTGGAGGCCTTGCTGTCATAGGTAGAAAGCTTTCTTCTCTAGCTCACAGGAGCACTCCATAGGCTGGGTCCCCCAGGCTGGGACCGGATATGTTAAAGAGGAGAGATAAGAGTCATTGGAAAATCCTCTTTCAAGGCAATAGCCTGACTTGGAAGTCTTTTATTATTTATTTTTTTCCTGTATAATCTTATTTCTTATGCCAGAACCTGAATAATATAAAATATTGTTTTTTTTTGTTTTTGTTTTTTGTTTTTGTTTTTGCATTCCTTCTTACCATAAATCCCAATTTCTACCATTGCATCTACCCCCAGCTTCACTTTGGTGAGTATTCAGGCCAACTGGGTGAAGGCTACGTTCTCAGAGAGGCAGAAGAAAGAAGCACTTTACTAATTTTTACAATTTTACCCTGTTACAAAATAAACATGTTGCTGTGGGAAGTCACCTTACTTCTATATTGAAATGAGTGATGTGCCAGCTACCAATTCCTTAACAAAAATCATGAAAGAAGCAAAGTTTTGGGTTTTAACTCTTGGTGGAGTTTTTGTTACTATATATATATTAAAAAAAAAAAGCATTTGTCATTTTTGCAGACAAATTTCTTACCAAGTGTATGATAGTGTCTTATACGAATAGCTACTCCTTTCTGAATACAGGCAGCAAAGTTTGAAGTTTTACCAAGCAGAGCAGGGGTACCATCAATACAAATTGGTCCACACACATGAAGTGTTTGTTAGCTCATGGTTCAAAAAGAAATCTTAGAGGAGATTGAACGCATTGATTCCTTTCATAGTTAACTGAAACAGTACACAAAAGAAGGATTCATCTACACTCTCCCTTATTGCATAACTACCAACAGCTGATTACAGCCATTACTATCATATGGCTCACCAAACTAATATCTGCTTTATGATGGATAGGTTTTGCATTCTGTATAACTTGCTTCCAGATATCCTGGCTTGTCACATAAGTTTTAAGCAAGTCTCATCGTTAGACAAAGGAACACACTGAAGCTTTTTTTGGTACATCTCCATTTAGTACAATTAAAAAAGAAAAACATTTCAAAGCACAGAAAGTTATCCATTCCTTGGCATATGTATTTGCCACTTTGTAAGACGTTTGTATCCAAAGCTTCTCATCACGCAAACTCACATGTCCTCAAGGTTTTGCTACGATCAAATTACTCCCTTATACATGCATGATAACAAGGTGTATATTCTCACATTTAAAAAAAAAAGTCTGTTCAGACAGTTTCAATGTCTGAAAATAACAAAGCGTAGAGAACACTGCAGCTGCAGAGTTTTACCCTCTCCAGTGTATAAGGAGAATTGAATAAAACTTCTGGTTCTGGTTCGGTTAGCGTCTATATAACATGGCATAAACAATTTTTTAAATACATGAGATTTTGCTATGGAATAACCTGCAATCAACAAATCAATAGTCAATGGCTAACTACTCAAGCCAAGCTGCTGACATGTCATTATGTACACATGCATTTAGAAATATCCCACAATATGGCAAGACAGATGAAGCCAAAGCAGAACAGCCATAGATAAGTGAGTCAACTTACCACCACAAACACTATTACTGGCAATTGATTTTTTAATATTTTAATTAATAGCAGAGAGTTGTGCTTGACTTGGGTACATTGGTGAATTGGGCATTTGCAAGATGTGGGGTCAATGACTCCCACTGTGATGGTTAAATCTGTGTTCGTCATGGAGAAATCAGGCATGTCTCCTTCTTACAGAAAGGGAGCTCCAATAAATACCCTCTAGTGCATAGAATTAAAATGTTAACACCCAACATCAAGATACAGTGTAAATTATATGTGCATCATCTCAGGTGATATCTGGAAATATTTTATAAACCATGATCTCTGAGTACCTGGCTACCGCATTAAATTTTATCTCCAAATATTTGTCCAACACTTCTTTACAGGTGAGGCCGACCTTTGCATGGAGAAAGGGTGGAGAAGGCGGGATGCTGATAGTATTACCCGGCTCAAGTCTCAATCCTTCATACCCCAAGAGCAAAACAATAAGTGTTCAGTTAACTGAACTAACACTTGGTATTTCAGTAAACATTTGGTGTTATTTCAGAACGTTCCTAGAGGTCTTAGTTCTCATCTTCATCAGTCCATCCAAATATTCCCCACATAGAGAGTGCTCTCCCTGAGATGAGTCCAGCTCAACACAGTTCTCTTAATCTTATTACGTCTCCGGAAATGCACAGGTTGGTGCCTCTGCCGGACGCCCAGTGGACCTTCTTCCTAATCTGGCTTTAACAACATCTAGACCTCAGAAAAGTTTTCTCCTTTATCTGGGTGGCTTCATGTTCATAGGGTTTATTGAGAAA
Source organism: Pteropus alecto (assembly GCF_000325575.1). NCBI lineage: Eukaryota > Metazoa > Chordata > Mammalia > Chiroptera > Pteropodidae > Pteropus > Pteropus alecto. The sequence continues at coordinate 4,783,357 of NW_006436282.1, read as the reverse complement.
AAAAAAATGTAGTGAACCACTGTACAGAAGGCTAGAAACCCTCTAACTGATATTCCACAGGACTATGGAGAGCACAGGGGGATGTGAGGCTCATACAATCGTAGATTCAGGGAATGACAGATTAAAAATGGAAATACAGGGCCTCTTCTTCTCTTTCTTCCTTTGTCTCTTTCCCACTCTCTCTTTCTCTCCTTTTTTCCTTCTTATCTTTTTCTTTCCTTTATTTCCTTCTTCTCTCTCTCCCTGCCTCCCTCCCTCCTGCTCTCTCCTTTCTTTCCCTTTTCTTCCTCCCCCCACCCCACCTTCCTTCTGCTCTTGCTCTCGCTCTTTTTCATGTTTTTGGTAATATAAGCAGATGTCTTTTAAATTAATTGTGATTCATGGAGACTAAGCAAAACGTTAATGACTAAACGATCACTTATATTGGCAAATAAAATTCCTGGGCCCTATTTTCCCTCCTGAGAAATATAATTCCAGTTAAGTAGAGTGAAGGTAGAGATGTCTTGGCTTAGAGTTTGATCTTGAGAACAAGACTATATGAAACTAGAGTGGAGGTCCTTCTAATTTTCTGTTTTCCAGCATAGATCTGATTGGTTCAAGTATAACACTTAATAATAGTAAAAGAATTATTAAGTTCTTACATGTCCAAGATCTATGCTAAGGAATTTACATACATGCTCATGATATTGCTTATTTCTATTTTATAGATGAGGAAAGTGAGATTCGAAATTTCATAAACTTAAGATTGATTCCCAAGCCGCTAAGAGGCAGAGCTGGTATTCACACCCAAGAAAATTACTTAATCTTGGCCTTATTAGTAAATTGGGATAATTAAAGCTAACTTGCAGAGTGATTATGAAATAAATAAATAAATAGCAGGTACTTGGCATCTAGTACCAGGTATTGAACCATACATAGACTCTATTATTAACTTTTGCTTTCCATAAATGTCTTCTCTGCAGCCTGAGTTATGGTTTCTATCCATTTCATGTCTTTTCAAAACCATGGAATAAGACTCATTAAATATTCTCTCTCTATTCTGCTTTATTCTCCTTTTAAGCTACTAGAGTGTGTACTGTCCACTGCCCTATATCTCTCCCTAACACATTATTTTAAAAATCAAAGCCAGATAAGAGAGATGTGTATTTTTTCTTGTATTCTCTTTTCCTTTAGAATTTTGCACTGTGCATATGTATTAACTTTTCAAAAAGTAAACATTTTTAAAAAATCACTTAAGAAAGGCATGTTGGAACATCCATGCCTACATACATTATCAATTAAGTGATGTTTGTGCCACATTTCTAACTTAAATGTCACCTTTGAATTGAAATGTAGGTATTTTAGGGTTGGTAACTTCCTTAGCAGGCTTATGTTTGATTATATCTAGTATTTAAAAAAAGGAGATATATTTTCATACAGAATGTGTTTATGCAATAGAGTATCACCAACAATACATAACTATCTCTGGAAACACTAACAAGGATGCAAAAAATCCCAAACAGTGGACACTAGATCTGAGGAGAATTGCTACTTGGCATAGAGATAAACCTCTTTCCTGAATGAAGTCGTAGTTGTTTTATGTTTAAACAAAACTTTCACACTTGTCCATGAGAACCTAACACCATTCTTTCAGGAACTCTTGTTTGGAAAACTCCCCAGTGTCTCCTTCTAGGTTCTCAGCATTTCTCAGGCTTTGACTATTAAGGTCTCTAGCCATCCAGGTAAACCTGTTCTGTATATGCCTCGAGCTCTTCTTCCTGGCTGGGCCGAGGATGTTGATCCAGTCCTGCTGAGAGTTAGTGTATTTAAAGGGCACACAAACACACAAAGAATATTACTCTGATCCAGAAGCAGATCTCATGTTACCCTTCTGTTTGTATGCCTTTATTGTCTCTAAGCTTCCTGATAGGTCAGTCTCCATGAAGTGCTGGCCCATAATCAGTACTCAGTAAACTCATTTATTTAACAAATGATTTAATCTCATGGTTTCAGGTAGCTGGTGCCTCACCCATTGTAAATAAAACTTAAAGCTCAAACCCAACTCCAACCATTCTGCACCTTTCAGAAAACTAGTGAGTAATAGCAAGGGCCTGGGTGGTTGGAGACTGCTGAGGTGTCAGGAAGTTGCTTAGGGCTAAGCAAGGCAGGTGCCCGAAGACAGCTTTGCCCACCTCACTGCAGTCCTGGTTCATTGTTTCTCCTGGGGCCACGTGGTTAGGAGCACCTTCCATAGGGGCAAGCCCATTCTGACCATTTGGATCAGATAACCATTCAGACAACCAACATTTATGACTATATCTTAGGTCTAAATTCTTGTCTTGGACATTGTAGGAAATGGAAAGATACTGAGTCCCTGCCTCGTAAGATGTGCCAATCTATTAAAAGATATGAGGCTTGTACCAAATGATGCTAACAAGTGCCATTAGGGGCACGGAGAGGAGTGGTAAAAGTTCCCTGGCATTTGACCTGAGCCTGGAGAGACAAAGAGAACTTGGACAGTTGGAGATAGAGATGGAGAAGGATGATGTGGTGGGTGCAAAGACCGTGAAACAGACCAAAAGGGAAATACCAAAGGTCACTGAGTAGTAAAACAGCTGTTAACTAGGTTGGCATGAGGCACGCCTCTCCATTAAGGAGCAAAGGAACACCCGGTTTCCTGAGACTCAGTGTCACCACCTACAATGTGAGGAACAGACTACACTGGAGGTGGGGAAATACAGAAATAAGTTATTTTACCACAAATTCTTCAAAAAATGAATAGTCAATTACGATTTAACAAGGAAAATATGTCAGTTTTAGCGCTGGGCAGGGGACTGTCCCAGATTCAAGAAGACATCTTCGATTCATTATGAGATATTTCTTTTCCTCCCAGGTGATCAAGAAGCCCTTTTGATGTTGGAGCAGTTATAGAAAACTGAATTCTAAGTCTTCTGATTGTTTCTTTCTCAGCTTATAGAAAGTTTGCCTGAAAGTGAAACAATCTAATGGTGAATCTGGAAAAACAAATTTCTCTTTCTTTATAAAAAATTTATTTTTAATTTTTAAAACCATCTTATTCTTTGGACCTATGCAACCTACTGGAAGCAGAGACTTCAACATATTTTTATTTGCTCTGTAAGGTTTGTTTGCTTGTTGGTTAGTTTCTATCCTCAAACAAGCTTCCTAAAATTTGAACAGTGCTGACTGGTTTGGGATTTCTTGAATGTGATCTTTAGGATCGGAGTGTGTTCTCTGATATCCCATGTGTGATTTGGGGAAAGGGTCTTCTTGCTTTAAAACAGGAGGGATCCAAAATGATCAACAGGGTTTTTGAGTGATGTCCTTGAAGGAAACAGCTAAGCTCAAAGGACACAGCAGCTCCTTTGGACCAGGTTTGATTTCTTTCACATTTTAACCCATTTCCCATTTAGGGGGAAAAAAATGGTGCAGGTTGCTGCTGGCATTAATTTAACATAAACACACTCTTTGAGACTGAAGCAAATCTGATTGGTTTTCAATGTGAAAATAAAATATAAAAACTGTTCTTGGAGTTATTTCTAGACAGAACTTGATTCTAATCCTAAGGCAACAGAAATGTATACATAAATCGGATTCATCAATTGAATCTCCAGCTAACAACTGTCTGAGAACGATGTTAACATCATGTGTAGGAATTTTCTAGGATTTGACATTTTCAGCGATTGAGAGTTACTACATTTTGTAAATGGAAATACCACTCCTAAAAACAGAAAGCTATAAATAGAATGATGTTATTCGTTTCCAAAGACTATCGATATACTAGAGGTATGTGAAAATAATAATAGAAGCAAGATACTTGGTGGCAAACTTTGGGGATAAGGTTAGGACTGTAATCCGTGAGTTATCTCAAGGTGAACACTGCAGCCACAAGAGTTGCCATCACGTATTCTCAGAGCAAATGGGAAATGGGTTAAATTTCTGCAAGTCTTCCTTTTGATTGTTAGCTACAGCAGAACAGAATCCATGATGTGCCCAGGATTGGAAAGGGAATGGCCAGAATTATTTCTTTGTACACTTAGTGAGATGCTGATTCTTGCTATAAAGCATTGAACTGGAATGTGAAGAGGGTGAGGGTCTAAAAACTTGTGCTTTGATCTATTAACAGGGTGAATGCATACTAAATTTCCATCTACTGGTCATTACGCTGTATATAACATACAATGAAAGAGTTGTGTCTCTTTCTTCAAGGCATTACATTCTAATTTTGAGAGAAACGCAAATGTACCATTTTTTCTCTTAAATGGCGAAACGTTATTTGTTGAGGATTAAGAGTTACCTTGCTGTTCCATGTAATCTTCATGGGGAAGATATGTTCAATGTTGATTTTAAAGAAAGGTGATTTGGCATTGTGAAGAATGAACCTGAGAGAAAGGCACAAAAATAAATTCAGAGAGAGCTGACTCTGTTACTGCTTCGCTCGGTGACCTTCAGAACTTTGCTTTTCTATGTTTTGGACCCCATCTGAAGGAATGAGGTAATGATACATTCCAGGTGTCTCACAAACACCAGTTCCCAAGAAAGTGCCTGCCTTCTGGGTCTCCGGGGAGCTTACAGTTAAGGTTAGATGAACACCTCCTACTAGGTTTAAAGCATTGTGCTTTAGACTACCGAGAGGACAATGAACAAAAGGGAGATGACTACTCTCTTCGAGGAGCTCACATACAGCTTTCTATGCATGAAATCACTTCCAAATGGGAAACAGCCAACTCTAGGGGTTATGATGAAGATAAAAGATACTCTAAATGGGAAGTCTGAAAGGTTTTTTAGACAAAGAGATTGTGTCTCTAAATCTATTATTCGGGTGTATTCTGATATGTGAAGTTAACATATTTATGAAAAGTTGTGTAAACTGATTATAGTGAGCATTTCAGATACCCCAGGAGCTACTACCCTTTCGCAGGTCCTTTTTAATTAATGTGAAAAGTGAGCGCTATCTTGGCTACCCCCTCTCTTCTCACATCCCTCCCCACATATCCATTACTTCCCAATTTATATGCAAATATGGTTTTACAAGTTAAATGAAAAACTTGAAGATGTGTTTTCTTCAGGTTATTTCCTTTCTTATTATTTTCTGATATGTCTTATATCAACATTCCCATGGGAGCTGTGGTAACAAGTGAAGAATACAGATGTCTTTCCATTCATTTGTAGCACAGTAAAGTGGAAAAAACATGGGCCAGTTGGAAGTGGCTTCACCATTTTCTGTATAGGTGACCTTAGATCGGTGTACTTAGACTTCAGTACACAAAGAATTGAGAGGTTGCTAAAAATGCAAGTAACCCAGGCCCCATTACCAGAAATTCTGATTTACATTCTAAATTAGCCCTGTGTACCATTAGAAATGCTTAAAGCTGCAATTAACAAAATATCCCATAATATTCTAATTATCTCACACAACTAGAAGTCTCCTCCAGGGTTGGTGCAGCTCTGTGATGTCATCAGGACCCCAGGTTTTCTTTCTGTCCTACCTTCTCAGCATGTTAGCTTTTAATTTAAAGACATCTCACAGATCACTTCTGCTTCCAGCAGCACATCCTCTCACTACCACGCTCAAAGAATGGCACCAGACAGCTCTCCTTGTGTACTTTCAACTTTTTTCAGAAGTGAAATGTTTCCCAGAAATTCCTGTTCCCAGCAGACTCCTTACATGTTTTTGGCCAGAACTGTGGGGGCCTCTAGCTGCAAGGAGATTGAAAGGTATTCGGGAAAGTTCAATGGGATGACATGACTAGAGTGTAAAATTGAGACAACTATGTTTTATCAGGTGACGCATTGTCACCTGAACACAACTAGGGTTCTGTTGCAAATGAAGAAGTAGAATTTGGTTGTCAGGGAGACAACACCCCAGACCTGAGGGGATTCTGAGGCAGGACCACACCTTAAACCAGTGGTTGTCAAACATCACCTGGGTTACATCGGAATCATCTAAGGAACTTTAAAAAGTGCCACAGGCGTGGACCTCACTGATTCAGTGGATTGGTGAGTCCTGAGCATCAGGATTTTTTTTTTCAATCTCATTAGGTGATTCAGCTGGGATTGAGAACTCACTAGACCGATCACTTAATTTCTCTGAATGCCAGTTAGCAGCCCATGGAGATAATATTAGAATAATAATAGCATTTGCCACAGAAGATAGTTGCTAGACATTGGTATATGCGAAACTGAAGCTCAAGACAGCACGTGATAGGTGCACAGAAGCGTTGGGTCTCAGTCCATCCTCCTCTTTGGCCAGATCGGTTTTAGAGGTAGTTTCTAGTTTTCTTTTCTTTTCTTTTTTTTTAAATAATATTTATGTATTTAGTTATTTTTATTGAGGAATAATTTACAAATATAAATGTATACATTTAAAGTGTACAATGTGATGATTAGATAAACAGATTGTAAAATGACTACCAAGGTCAACATAATTAACACATCTATCACCACAGTTCATTTAGCACAGTTCTTTTCCGGTGAGATGAGAATGTGTAAGAGCCACTCACAGTCACTTTCAAGTACACAACACTACATTAATAACTACAGTCACCATGCTCTCCTTTAGATCCTCAGATCTACATCACCTCATTACCTTTCCCCCCAGACCCTGGCAACCACCCTTCTATTCTGTTTCTATAAAATTGGCTTTTACAACTCAATAGCAAATAAAGCAAATAATCCACTTAAAAAATGGGCGAAGGACCTGAATAGACATGTTTCTGAAGAAGACATACAGATGGGCAGCAGGTTCATGAAAAGGCACTCAACATCACTAATCATCAGGAAAACGCAAATTAAAACCACAATGAGACACCACCTCACACTTGTTAGGATGGCTACTGTCAAAAAGAGATAACAAATGTTGGCAAGGATGTGGAGAAAAGGAACTGCTTACATTCTTCTGGTGGGAATGTAAAATGGTGCAGCCACTATGGAAAACAGTATGGCAGTCCCTCAAAAACTTAAAAATTGAACTACCATATGATCTAGCAATCCAATTCCTGGGTATCTATGCAGAGGAATTGAAATCATGATCTAGAAGAGATATCTGCACACCCATATTCACTGCAGCATTATTCTCAATAGCCGAGACATAGAAACAACCTAAGTGTCCAATGAGAGATGAATGGAGAAAGAAAATGTGAGACACACACACACACTCAGAAAATTACTCTTTTGGAGCTAGTTGTCCAGAGTAATTTTTAGGAGCTCTCAGGCAAGTATTGTTTTAGCCTGATTTTCAATCTTTAAATTGGGAAAATTTTAAAGTATTGAAAATCCAAGTACAAAGAGTGAAGCAAGTGGGAAAGTCTACATAATAATGAAAGACAAAAACAAAACAATAAAGACCTAAAGATGGAAGCCGTGGTGAACTGTCATGGCCACACTTTTACTGTGATTCTATAGTGGACAGCATGGGGTGGGGTCCAGTTCCCCCTTCAAGTATGAGGCACCCGTTCACTCCCCAGCTGCTGGAGTGTTGGCAGCTGATGGCTCTCAGCAGGGTCCTCCGAGAATTACCCTTGGCTGAAGAGAGCTGCCTTGTCCAAGAGCATTCCTCCTCCCTGGGTGGTCCTCATCCAGTGATGGGTAAATCTTGGTGTATAAAGGTCAGGCGGCCTTGCCTTATGTAGGACAAGACTGACGGGCCATCCCAGTTCCTGAGTGTCCAAGGGACTGGCTCAGGCCTTTGTCAGGATTGCCCTACAGTTCAACATGTCCTTCTGCACAAACCTGTTCCTTCCACTTCCCCACAAGTGTGAATCCCAAGCACCTTCCTGCATGCTCATCTCTGGCTGGCAAAGGTCTAACAAACCCCATCAGCCCTGAGGACAGGTTGTCCATCTTGGTTTTTGCGGAAATAGGGATAGTTTGAAAAGGGCATTTCTTAACCCAGCTTAAAAGGTTAGGGTACACGGTGCTCTTACATGTGGTGAGAAATCGAGGCAGCTGGCTGTGGCTGAGGTGTGTGAAAGATCTTGGTTTCTTGTGATATTTGCCTTGGGCAAAAGTTTGGCTTCAAAATATTTTTTTAAATGTAAAATATACATTTTTAGAGGGGATCATCTTAGGTTAAAAAATTACATTCTTTAGAGTGGTAAGTACTATATAAATGGCTACATTTGAAGCAAACACTGGAAGAGTGTATACAGCATGATTCAATGCTTTGAAAGTGAACTTCCATACTGCCTGTATTAGCATCATCTGGAATGATTTTAAAATTCAGATTCCTGAGTCCCACTCCAGACCTACTTGGTTTAAGATTCTGCACTATCACTAGCACATCAAGTGATTCCTGGGCACACTAATCCTAAGAAAATCCAGCATAGGATTAGCTTTAGAGCCAGGTCTTCAAAGATAAATCTACTCGGACTCCTTAGATCGTGACCAAAGCACACAGGTATGTTACAATATAAGCTTTAAATAATGAAGTCATCGTCTGAGAAACTTTTAAACAAATATTTATGGATGACATACTCTTTGCAAACCTCCAGGAGACAAAGATAAATGAGACATCATTTTTGCTTTGTGAATCTAAAATGCCATCTTTCTAATTTTCAACTATGTTTGTAATTCAGCCTTTCTCCAACTCTGTTCTTATTCTTACATCCCTTCATGTAAGATTGTCTCTTGGAAGTCATCTAATAAAATGCTCATAAAATTCCAACTAGTAATTTTATTTTTTGCTTTCCATTTATCTCCCTAAAGAGCAAGACCCAGGGTAGTTGATGGGTGAGTTGGTAAATAGAAATAATTCCAGGCTACTCTGCTATCAAACTAAATCATATCAGGCATTTGGCTTTAACATACAAAATCAAAATATATTCACAATGTCTGTGCTTATTTGAATGCAGTATGCCATGTTACTCGATTTGTTGGTGCAAGCCTATCCCAGTCCATTAACCGTTTCAGAGAGTTCTTAGATGTATATTAAGGTTCTAACTCAAGCACAAAAGCCCAGAGCTGGAATCTATTCTGTATTTTAAGACTTGACTTTAAAACTTGAGAACTTGCAGGCCTCTAAGAATAAGTTTAACTTCAGAAACTCCTTTAGAGACCACGGCAGTCAGAAGTGTACAGGGTCCAACCGTTAGCCTTTATTATTTAGATGAAGACTTGGAGGTTTCTCTCAAATGTAGCTTTTAATGCATTTAGGTCAAGCTAAGCATTCAGTGTGTAGCTTGCTTCTGAGACTTGACAATGTTGAAGGAATTCAAGATACGTCCTCAGTACTTGTTCTCTAAATTTGAGTTCGCGGAGCCCCCGGTGAAGTGTGAATGCTAAGGCACTGAATATGAGCTTATCCTCTCTCCTAAGACCACATGGATCTACTCATCCAAGATTGCCTAAAATGAATTTATTAGGTTGAATATTAATCAGTACAATGTGAATATTACACATATCACAGGACTCAGAGTGGGTGGGCTCCTCTCTTATTTGGTTCTCTGAGGACAATCCTTTGCTGAGCTCTGTGTAACTTCTTCACTTCAATGAGTCAGTCAGCAGAAGGTGAGTGGGGTTCTTGGGTTGACACTTACATATATGCCACTGCCACTGGAGGACTTTGGGTGGCACAGATTTTTATGGTTTCTGTAAGGTGAGACAGATTCACTTTACCTAAAGAACTACTGAGAAGGGTGATGTTCCTGCCAAAGATGGTATTCAATCAAAAATAGTAAGAAAACGTAACTGAATTCCCAAAGGAGAAACTAACAACAGAAACAGACCCATGCGGGGCTGTGGATAATGGGGGTAGCAAACATGGATTTTATAATGTCTAGGTTTAATATGTTTAAGGACATAAAAAAATAAGACTGAAAACATTAGCAGAGGCCTGGGAATTTAAAAAATATGTACATCAAATTCTAGAATTGAAATATTTGATAAATGAAACCAAGAACAGTGGACAAATAATACCAACAAAACTATTCATTACAGAAGTTACTGGTTGACTTCCCTCACACTTTGATCTCACGAAAAGCTTAGCCTCTGAAAGGCAACCTCGTTCACCCTTCGCCCTGTACAGTTCACCTTGAGGGCTTTGTTGCTTGTCAGATTGTTTCTGTCAAGGGTATTAGGAAGTTTGACGCCTGTGTTACCACGCCCCAGCCTTTTGGGTGTGATTTTGACTCACATAAGAGCTAACAAAATAAACGAAATATTTGCTGACCTTGTGCGTACAGAACAGCCTGGGTTGAATCTTGGGAGGAATTACCTCTGGGAGAGGTGAAAAAGGGAGTAACTGACAACTTCTAATTTTAACATGATATGCCATGAGGTGAGATTAATTTTTAATTCTTAGGTGTGAGAGGTCAATAACTACTTTAGAAAGGAAACCACTACCTGTCATATAAGGTAGAGTCTAGAGAAAAATGGTACCAGTTCAAAGGAAACCAATTACTTTCTTTAAGGTCATTTAAAAATAATCTCACTGATACTCACCGCTTCACATTTTCACAGCATCCATTTCCCTTGCTCCACTTATTTCAGTTCCAGTAACAACAGAACGTTTGAGTAATTATACATCAAAAGTTTTAAATGCAATGAGGAAAAAAGAAAACCCTTTAAGATATTCTCACGAGTGAGTTTCAAATAATTCTATATGCAGTGATCGAGTTATCAAAGAGCAAATTTAGAAAACAATCTGCAAGTTTAGGGCTTGTAAAGACTATTTAATTAGGAAGAAGCCAAATAAATTTCTATTGCTTAATATACAGCAAAAATTCTATATTAAAGCACTAGTTTACACTATTCCGAGGTAATCAATTCCCCTAAATGAGGTCATTTGTGATCTTAAATGAAGAATTTATGAGCGTGCAGCTGTTTTTCATCTCTTTCCACCCTCTAAGTTAGTATATTATAAGAAGACCGGATTTTGCTGTGTTTTGGAACTTCAGATTCAGGTTAAATTTCACCACTCTGTTCTGCTTCACTTATTCTCACTGATTCACTTGACCTTTGAACACAAGTTTTCCATTTGGTAAATTTGTTTGAAGATTTAGTAGCCAAACAGGGTCCAAGGAAAACAAAACATGAAACAAAAGTCTAATGCCTGGCAAAGATTATGAGACTTTCGGATGGATAAAAACAATATCATGATTATTTAAGGATCTCAGAAATATCTGGTCACATGTCTAATTTAGGATCACTAAGAAAATAGAGGTGATTCACTTATTCCCCAACTCTTTTGTTTTGCTTCCACTTTCAAAATTTTGATAAAGAGGATGAAGACTGATTTGAAATTAGCTAATTTAAAAAAGGAACCATAATATCAATGAAATTATAAAATAATTTAACATTCTGTTATGTTTCAAGGCTGCATAGTATTCTAGCAAGCTAATCATGGCTGAAATTGAATATAAAACATACTTGAAACCCTTGCCACTCCATATGTGACTTAACTTCAGAACAAATTCAGACTTCGTGAAATATATTGATGTCAGACTATTGGACAATTTTCTTATTGTGGCCACAAATCCAGACCACACTTTTCTGGGTAAAGATGAGATGTGCTCTGAAGAGAGTAAATGTTTTCACTGCCAGTTTCCCAGGGGAAGGGTCAATTCTCCAGCAGGAAGTGAGGAGTAAGAGCTTCAGGCTGGGGTGAAGGAAAATCTTCATTTTTCTTAGGATAGATGCCAGTTTGGCTCAGACTAAAGATGTGATGGTATACAGAATGCTTCCAGTGGGGGTGGTTCAGCTAGCTACTTCTGGAGTCTTGGAAACAGGTGGTAAAGAAAAGACAGCTTGGTGAGAGGCAAGAGTCCCACTGGGTCTGAGCAGCTCTCATCAATTATTCTATGAAATTTTCCTCCTGTTATTCTGGAACATCCACAAAGTCTGGTCTCTGTTGTGCTGTGGTAATATGGGACAAGTTCTTCCCACAGGGCCAAACACGATGGGAGGAGGAGGTCACAACAGAAGATGGCAGTGCCCAGTGAAACAGCGGGAAAATCTCAAGCACCACTTTTGCCAGACAAGATAACATCAATTTGAGGTTAAATAAGGAAGATACTTAATGGTTTTCAAGTATTTAAAAATCCATCCATATTTTAGTTGGGTAGGTTCTCGGAAACACTTCCAAAGGGAAGGAGAAATTCTAGGATTATGCTGGCACGTATTCTCCAAGCCCTTTCTAATTCTAGGAATTTCTGCAGCTAGTGAGAGGGAACTGATATTCACATAAGAATTGTAATTTTTTAAAAACATCTGCTGATAGAAAATGGGGGCAATAAAGTCTTAAGAAACTAAAGAACTGCTGCCAATGAAAAGGAAAAAAGAAAATACATGTGATCAGAGAATAAAGAATAGGAGAAGACGGTTCAAAGAGCCAGAAATTCAAAGACAAAAAGTGAGAGGAAATTCAACCAGGCAAGTAGGTTTATAACTTACTTTTTATAAACAATAAATCATTTCTATGCCCGATTATTCTAAGCACAATAGTTACTGTCACTTCATCAACTAAAATTACATATTATATAAACATACTTAGTATGAAAAAGCAAGTTTTAATATTTTAAAGAAAAATCCAACTATTAAAATGTCTTTTATTCGTCTCTGACACACACACACACACACACACACACATACACCAGTACAAATACAGGAAGAAAGCCTTGTTTAAGACAAAAGGACAAGTTGAATCATTACTTCTCTTTCAAACTACTTTCTGGTTATCATTATCCTTCTACAAACTAACAAAAAAAATTAATGAGAAGTGAAATTCAACCTAAATTCTACCAGGAATGTAATTCTAGTGCTATAGGTACAGGAGGAGGAAAGACAATGCACTTTAGAATAAGTTCTATGAAAACAAGATTTGAAGTTGACAAAAGTCAGTACTTGTTGAGTTGTTAAAAGACACTGTACTCAAATTAGTTCTATGATGGCACATCATCAAGCAGTTGTACAAATGAGTAGGTACTTTAATCTAATCTTCTATTAGCCATTCGATAAAAAACCAAATAGCCGAACTCCTAGGGCTTAATTTCATAAAAAAAAAGTGAATGAATATTTCATTACTGCAATGTAAGCAGCTATATTCAACTGCACTGTACGGAGGCAATATATAAAACAGAGAATATAAATGCCCTGGACAAATTTTCAGTCCTGGAAAAAAGAAACATCAGTAACAGAATATGAGAAACACTAGCAAACAACTGGTGGTTCTTTTGGCAGAAATGATGCAACACAAAGATAGCTTCAAGAACTTGTTAATCTAAAAATAAAAAGCCAGAAAGAAGAAACAAGTGTTAATTTGAGATAAAAAAGAATATTTGGGAAGCAATGATTCAGGCAAAAACCCAAATAGTGTTTTGATTAGGTGGTGAAGGCAACGGGGTTTTTATGAGAAAGGGAAATAATTACATGAGTAGAAGGAAAGAATTTCTATAGGTGCATATAAACTAAGTTATTCTTTAACTAGACATGGTGGTGCTAATTCTAAAGCATGTCTTTAATTTTCAGTCTGTATTCAGGACGCCTGCTTTCCTGTTAGCTTTGTAAACAGTTGTTTGAAATACTATGTTGGTTTGGCCCAACGGTTATTTTTTCCAGTTCAAACATACCACCGTTTTGAGTAGTAAGACATGCAAGGTGTTCCTTTAGAATGGCTGCTCTCGCTCTATTTTAAAATGGCTCTACTTATGTTAACTTTTCACAACTATAGTAGTTATAGTTCTAAGCAGCAATATTAAATTATTAGTGAAAAGTCAAACTCATGGCAAAACAAAGTTTATTTCCATGTTTTACTAATACTGACAGATTTATCCGGAGAATGTCAATATTGCTGAACTTAATCAACTTTAGTTGTTAAATGTTCATTTAGTCTTAATTAAACAAAGGAATTTCTATTTGGACAATCTATATTGTCAGCATTATTAGATCTGACGTTTGAGGTAGAGCCCTTCCCTTCAGGAAGAAGATCAATCCAGCAATAATTTTGTATCCTTCCCAGGACTATACCTTTGCGGAACTTTTAATAGGTAGTAAATCTGTATGTATTTAGGCAAATAAATCTTTCTCTAATAACTTATCAGTAAACAGTACAACTAAATACAACTAATTGGAAAACATGGGATTAATCTGAATAAATCACAGACCTTTGAAACTAGAGCAATACAAAGTGGCATTTATCTCCTTAGCTTTTCTAAAGCTGTTTAATCCAAATAACAGCATGTGTGTATGGAGATGTGTATACATACATACATACATGTACATATGCACGAACAAGGGACATACTGGGTAGATTACTGAAAATTGAGACATATAGGCTAGACTCAAGGGGCTTATGAACATTTGTAATCATTTGCTTTGGAAGAGGTAGGTTAAATTTTATTCATATCTTACAAAGTCCCAGACTGATCTAATATCAATAAACCTGAGCTTTGGATGAAATATGCCTAAAGACACAAAGTATGTGGCATTTCAGTGAGCCTTCACATGTGCCCAAAGCATGATTAAGCACAGGTGGAAACATTTTTTTTTTTAACACAGTAAGAACAAAGAACTTCATAAATATAACTAACTTATAAAGTACATTAAATGTGTCATTCAGGTCTCAGATCAAATATTACTTCCTTAGAGGTCCGCCTTCACACCCCCACCCAGAAAATTGCTCTAATATATCACTCTGTTTTATTTTCCTAACACTACTCTCTGAAATATCTTGTTCATTCACCTATCATCTAGCTGTAAAATTAAGGCTCTATAAGAGCAAGAATACTGTATGTCTTGCTCATCTCCGACTATATTTCTAGTAGATGCTAGGCATGATTGTTTGAATAATTAGTTGAATATATGAATTTCTCAGTGTATATGATAGATCAAAATATACTAACAGAAAAGCAATCTTTCTTTCTATATATAGTATACATATATACCTACACACACACACACACATCTAGACTTCAGAGTACATGTTTCTATTTTAAGGTACATTATTCAAAATCAGAGGTGAAATATTTTGTTGTTTTGAATAAAAATAATATATACTGTAGTAAAAATTACTTAAGCCTATTCAAAGTAAAGAACTTTGATAGGAAAACAATTTAAATTAATATTTTTGGTAAAATGACCAAAAAATTACCCATAAAAGACAATGTTTCTCCCACAACTTCTACATCAGTTAAATAATCAGATAAAACAGTTTTAAACATGGTAATTTATTTTATGCAGTTGTTTAAATCCACTTTAAAAATGTTCAAAAGGCACTTTAAGAAACATATTTAAAAATACATTTCTCTGACTTATCGGTGATCACTTAAAATAAGCAAGTCACCAGACATTTTTAAACCATTCATGATACTATTATCTTACATAATTTTTAATTCAAAAACACAACTATTCACTGTGTAATATAGCACACTGCTTAGCAGTAAGATTAGTTTCCCTCTAATAATATACTTTATATGGACTATTAATTTGCAGAGCCCTGCAAAGTTATTTAAACTGATATAAACTGAAAACTAGAGAAGGTAAAGAAGTCGAAATAGAACACTAGTGTTAGAGTTGGTTTCTCTAGAGAATTTGTAAAATTTCTTATTCTAATCTGTATTAAAATTATATTTCAACTCCAATATATAAACAAGTCATTTTCTTAATCAATAGAGGTTACGTTTAGCATAAAATAAACCACAGGTTGCCCCCCAGATTTCTTGAGTATGTTTCTGTCAGGCCTACTGTTAAGAAGTAGAGAAATGAGGAAAGTGAGTTTCTTGTTTGTTTTTGAGAAAAAGGAGGTGGTGGTGGTGGAATCCAAATAACTTTACTTCATTTAATAGTTGTATATCTAGAATTTGTTTAAAGCTGTGGACTTTTAAGTAGGGCAAGTATCCTGAGAACCAGCAGGCATTATTCTTGGATCTTTACTTCTAATCTCATATGGAAAATTAAAATTAATAGGTATAAAATGATAAGTGATACAAATTCTAATCACAAATAACAGACAAATTAACCATGTGAAAGCAGCATTAATAGTTAGAAAACAGAAATTAGTTATAAAGGAATTAAAGAAGGGCAATAAATACAAAGAAGCAGAAACTGTCAAAGACAATAAATTAACTGAACACTTAAATGGTGACTAAAAGGATAGACTTGGTCTAATCAATAGAGGGATTTTTTTCAAGCCTCAATCTGGTAATAATATGGTTTGATAGGCTCAAGGAAGTGAAAAATCAATACTCAAGAAAGAATTATGAAAAAAAAGTCAGCAAATTTAATGTTCAAATCCAATTACCATATTTCAAAAAATATTAAAAACTGGTCAATAATTTATTTTTGA
This sequence comes from Pteropus alecto, assembly GCF_000325575.1. Taxonomy (NCBI): domain Eukaryota; kingdom Metazoa; phylum Chordata; class Mammalia; order Chiroptera; family Pteropodidae; genus Pteropus; species Pteropus alecto. The sequence continues at coordinate 4,767,081 of NW_006436282.1, read as the reverse complement.
CTTTTTTTTACAGTAGTTAACAAAAACTTCTCTGAAATTTAAGGTATTTGAAAACAAATAATTGAACTCTGGCCCAACAATCTGCTTTGTATCATCTATGAACCTCCCAACTGAAAATATAAGTATACTATTATTGGAGAACATAATATAGCAAAAACTTTATAAGACCACACTAAGATCATTTATTCAAATGACAGAGATCTTAATTTAAAAGGTAAGTCATTATCATCATGAAATCTGGTTTCAAGAGATCTACCAAATACTTGAAGAATTTTTTGTTTTATTAGGTCATATAAAACAATTAACTGATTCTTGAAAGTGATGAAATTTTGATAGTATGAATTAGCAAAAAAAATTCTATAAATGTTTTTAAAATGTTTTCATAAAATATTGTAAAAGTGTTTTTCTACCTCTGTGTAAAATTTTTTACTAACAACTGTGAACATTTCTGATGACTCATTTCAGTGTGCTTTTAATGAATTAGTATGTACTTATTAGTACTTAATGAACCCTTGCTACCTCAATGTGAAATTACTAAACTTGGAGATTTAAGATTTTACTGTGGGCTCTGATATTAGTCACTCTGAAGAAGCTAAAGAATTTTGCCAAAATGAATGATCCACTGACCCTTTAAATCATCTTTAAAGTCTTTTACATTTTATACAGTTAATCTTGGACTACATATATTTAAAACATGCTTTATTTAAATCTTTGAAAGATGCCTTACTTATGGGGCAGTGATCCTCAGCATGTTTCAAGGATTATCTGCATCACCCAGATGTTAGGGCAAAGGTTTCAAACTGAAGGGCTTGTCTAAACATAACTGCTAGTCTTCCCTGCAGAGTTTCTGATTCAGTAGGTCTGGGACGGGGCCCGGGAGACTGCATTTCCAAGTTCCCAAGCGATGCTGATACTACAGGTTGGAACCACACTTGGTAGGAATGCATACTCTTGGGCCTCATACTAGATTCAGAATTTCTGGGATTGGGGCCTTAAAATCTGCATTATAAGAAGCTCCTGGGAGCTTTATATGAACCACAATTTGAGAAGCACTATGACAATCTAGTTAATTTTACTATTACTGGCCAATGTATCAGATGTCACACGTCAATAAATAAAAATAGAAATAATGCTAAATGACTAACCTCAAGGCTGACATGGTACAAAGAACACACAAGATTTGAGTATAAGTCTTAGCTCTGTTACTTATCAATTTTGTGACAGTGGAACACTTTAATTCTTTGAGCCTCAGTTTTCTCATCTATCGTATGGGAATCACATCCAATTTGTGAGGATTAACACTAATGTACACAGACTATCTAAACACAGTACTTGACATACAGTAGGCACCAGATAAAAACTAGCTATTACTTATAAGAAATGTACAAAATATTTCCTTCAATATTTGATTTGATTAAAGCAGATTTTTCATTCATTGAAAACAAATACTTATACTCCAAGTTAAGAGAATAATAAAACCTTAATCTTATTGCTCCACACTCTGGGCCAGACAGTATTCTAAAAGCCATATGTATATTCACTCATTTAATCCTCATAAGAATCCTGTGAGGTAGGTAGTATTACTGTCCCTAATTTATAGATGAGGTAATTGAGGCACAGAGATATTAAGTAAATTGCTGAAGGTTACAAAACTATAAGTGATGGAGCAAGAATTTAAACCCAGGCAGTCTGACGCTAGACCACAGGATTCATCACAATGTTAATTTCCTACGAGTAAATTTTAAGGTTTTTGGATGTTTATGATAAACCATTTATACTTCTAGTAGAGAAAAGTAGCATATATGGACTCAAATAAATTCATATCCACACCAAGGTGAAGAACTGTTCAAAGAATAGAATAAATGCCTTAATTTTGGCAGATGATACCACCATGAAAACAATAGTAAACAATTTAATAGGTAAAAATTGGTGTGAGTTTTCACTATGTGGACAGAATATCCATAATTAACCACGAAGATGAACATCCTCTCAAATATAGCATCCAAAGAGGTCGTGGTTTTGACATGTTTTGGCACAATAAATATAAACTATTTAGCTAAGCAGCAGAGTCAATGGCGTTGATAGCCATGTAAAATAAGCATAATGATAAGCATAAATGTAAATTGTTTGTAACATTTAAGATAATCTTATAGAAAATCTGTAAAATATTTTTTATGATACACTCAGATAGTATTGCTAAAGATAACAAAAAATAAAACATTTTTTTCCTTCCAGAAATTCTTTAGAGGGTCACTAAATTGGAACAAAACATTTATGAATGTGTTTTTGATGACAGTCTTGAATGGGTATTCTGCTCAGTGTGAATTATCTACCCACTGACAAAACAATCATCCCTAAATAGTAAGTCAGCATCAAAAGTCAGGCTGTTATTTGGTCTTTTAACAGCTGACATATTTCAACTCGTTTAAGCATTCTGCATTTTCTAATTTATTTAATTAACTCTGGTCAAAATCTTGCATTCATATTATTTTGCCAGTAACTAATAGCCATCTCAGATGCTAAAAATGAATTTCAAAACTCTGCTTTAAACAAGTTATGAAAGGCACAAACAAGTTCTCATCTCTCAACAGGATGAGAATGAAAGGAACTGTAACTATGTAGTTAGAAAGTTTTAAATAATTGATTAAAAATGTCGCTTAGTAATTCCTGAGAGTGGCACTGATATAAGAAAAGCATTTCCAACTAGCACAGATTTACTATTTATTAATTACCCATAATTAATAATGGGTAGATATGGGAACAAAATATTTAAAAATCCATATTTACCAAATGCCTTGAGTAAATAAATATTAATAGTTGAAAATGGTATCCAAGAATGGTTAAACACATTTAGAAGAGACAGCAGGGACTCAGTATAGGCATACCTTCCTTAGAGATATTGTGGGTTCAGTTCCAGACCACCGCAATAAAGTAGTCTCGCAATAAAGCGAGTTGTAATCTTTTTGCTTGTGGAGGTCTTACCTTTAATTTGTAAAAAATGTAACATATATGGAGCACAATAAAGCAAAGCGCAATAAAACAAGGTATGCCTGTAAAAGATTAATTAGAACCAAATATATATAAAATACAGTCAAGGCCCATGACAATTTCAAAATGTGGTTTTATTAATGCACTTTAGGACAAGTGCCATTCTTATTCTACCTTCTTCTGGAAGAAATACTGTCAATTATAAATAGTAACAGCAAAATGGTGATTAGCCAAAAACTGCACATGGGTATGTGTGGGGAAGTTTGGTTCATTTGTGTCATACTGCAAATATAAACTCATGTCTTGAGTTTATAAACAACACTGAGCAACAATATTTCCTTCTAAAATTTTCTTTAAGGCAGATCTGTTCAGCATCGTGTGTGTTACTAACATGGTGCATTGCAGTTTTAGCAAATTTAACTATTTTTATTTCCCAGTGAAAATAATACATGTGGTCAGGAACAGACAACAAAATCTCTTTTCTAGTCCCTCTGCCTGGCCATCATTATAAAAACACAAGTTTTTCATATACATATATATATATACACATATATATATTACTGTATCAAAACACATTTTAACAGATTTTGCAGCTCATTAAAGCTTCAGTTTACAGTCACTTATATGAAAGATTTCTAATATGGAATGTTCACTCAGAAAGAATTCCTCACTGGAATTCCAGTGTTCTTTATCAGAAATGCAGAAGTTCTTCTTCAGTGCAATGTGAGACATTTTACCTCTGTTCATTTATGTTTTCCTTTCGAGGTTTCCCAATTTTACTTTTGGATCTTCGTTTTTGTTGGCTCGATTTATTTCCTTTAGTATATTCTCAGGTAAGGCAGGTTGATATCTGTATAAATATCCATATGGACGAAGATGATAAACGAGGTATTCTAACTCATACATAGTTGTAGGATCAACATAGTGAAAAGAAACTGCAAGATCAGAACAGCAACCAGGACCCTAAAAAAGTAGTGGAAACAGGTATTACTAATAAATATCATGTTATCAACATACAGCATTCACATACTGATAAAGGAAACACTAATTTTAAAAGAATCCAATAATGAAAGCTGGCAAGGTTTTAAAGAGGCACCTAATTTATTAGACCTGTGGAAGAACTAGTTTCTAATGATTTAAAACCAAACATGACATTAATAATATCTAATTGAAGTAATATTCTCTCATACTCAACAGTGTTTTAGCAGAAAAAAATCTTGAGACTTCTTTAAACGAAAGGGGCAGCCATACAAACACTAAAGCTCTATTTCTTCAAGTTTTGCTTCCTCTTCATGTTCTCACTATAAATTTTTGCTTGGCTCAACTTTAGAAAGACACCTTTGGAGCATTCAATGACAAAAAGCCTTGCCTACTATGTTAGCTATTATTGACAGGCGGCCCTCAGTAAGTCAGTTAAACCTTTGTTTGGTTATATAATTTTCACTCATTACTAAACAGTTGGTATGAGTAAAGGTTTAAAACAAGACAAAAACAAAATAACAAAAATACAACAAACAGGAATGAAAAAGCATGAAAATAAAAAAACTGATCACAGAATTAAAGTCATAGGAGATTTGGGGATCAGAATTGGCACCTGGAGGATGTTTCACCCAGGTGACACCAAGAAAATTTGACTCTAATGTCTTTACAAGGACTCAAGGAGAAAGACAGTCTGGCAAATTCCTGGAGAAGATTCATAAAGACATATTAAACTAAACATTTAATGATTCATGCTTGGAAGTATGTACCTTACAATGCAGTAAAAATTATCAAGAAATTGTACATTATATTTTCTGTGGCCTTCTCTTTGAACTTCTCCTTTGAAACAAACACTGGATATGTGAGAGTCTTGGATAACTATGTAGATACTGAACAATTATCTGGTGCCTACTTATATACATTTAGGAAAAAGGAATAAATATGAAAAGTAAACATATAAGTCAATTTGTGATTACCCAAACCAGCTCTGTCCAATAGATGTATGTGAACCACATAATGCAGTTTAAGATTTTCTAGTAGCTACATTTAAGAAGTAAAAATAGGTAAAATTACTTTGAAGGTATTTTATTTAATTGAATAAATTCATGTTATTTTTTCAATATGCAATTAATATTTTAAAACTTATTAATAAAGTCATTCTTTTTAGTTGTGCTAAAGGCTTGAAATCAGGTGTGAATCTTATACTTACAGCACATCTCAATTTTGACTAGGCACATTTCAAGAGCTTAATATAGTTAATATATGGTTAGCAGCTACTGGACTGGCCAGTATATATTAAACTAAAAGAGTAGAACAATAGCAGTTAATTTTAAATTGCTGATCCTCTATGGAAGCAATTTTATATGAACTCTAAAATATTGTATTAATATTTTTGATAAGATTTACTGCATTATGTTACACTTTATAGCATTATTGTTTACTGAATAGCTAGAGTATTGTTATTACTAAGCAATATAAACAATAAAAGACAATAAAAAATAGCTAGAATTATTAGAAATAAAATAGTTCTATGATTATGGTTACCCCTAAAACTTAAGAGTCAAGTGGAAAATCATCAGAAATAAAGAATCCAAGAATAGAGCAAGATTTTTGAGATGCTTTAAAAAAACTAGTTTTCATATAGACCAGTTAAAAAGTTTTAAGAAAGAGCCCAAGTAGAATAGTAACAAAAATATTAAATATCTAAGGAATACTTAAAAGAAGAAAAAAAGATCTGAAGAAAACTATAAAACTTTACAAAGGGACCTAAAGAAAACAAAAAATCTTGGGCAAAGATGTTCACAGTCCCTAAATTAACAAATTTATACACAAAGATAAAGACATGAGAGTTGCCAAAACAATTTCAAAGAAAGAGAGAGAAATAAAGGAGAGAAATACACTCTTAGATTAATAACTTAAATATTCTGTAAAGCTACAAGGTACAAACAACATGGTGCTGAGTCAAAACCAAATAGAACAATGGAAGAGAACTGAAATTCCAAACACTAATCCCACTATAAGTAATGCTATAGTGTATGATAAAGGAGGTATTTTAAATCAATAGTGAAAGTAAGACTCAGTAAAAAATGGAACTGGAATAATCAGTTAACGATTTGGAAAAATCACGAGCTCTCTAACAACCATATGCCAGTAAGTTTCAGATGTAATATAAATAAAATTGAAGAATAGAATAAGTCATATCTGATCAGTTCTGACCTATGAAAAAGGCAGTTTCACATGTAAAAGGATGGATATATACACAAACATCTATGTATATTTTACACATCTATTTTAAATTCACCATAAGAAGACTGCATTCTCTGGTG
>NW_006436282.1:4760074-4760764 GCF_000325575.1 Pteropus alecto | reverse complement strand
AATTTTAGGGAAGGAGAAGGTGGCATGAAAGGGAACTCTATGAAGAGTAAGTTCTAAACAACCAACTTAAGAACATAACTCTTTCATCAACTAGAATATCTCACACCCTGACTTCCTAGATAAAAATTTTTTACACTGTATTTTTAGTTATTACTACAGAGAATGTATGTGTAAGATTTAGGATGGCTTTGAAAATAGTAACTCACTTAGGGAAGAGAAAATTAATTAAACGATGGATGAGTAACAATACAAGTTTGACTTCACATTGAGTTTATATAGAACCTTCGAAGAGAGAAGCAGCAACATTAGAAGGTTGGGTCAACTTTGGTACTCCCAAGGCTATTTTATAGTCTTCAATATAATGAATAAATTTTTATAGAAAAAACATAAATTTTGCCATCCACTTTAAAAACCAAAATTTAAATAAAAGATGCACTATAAAAAATATTCATTTTGTTCATATAAAGCAAAAAGTTAGGTATACACTATTTGTAGTGGAAATTGTAGGGAGCATTCTTAAAGGATAAAAAAGGGAAAAAAGAATATTTTACCGGTTACGAGATAATGATAATTATGATGTCCCTTTGCTATTACTGTATATGAACCCAATATCAGATACTCTTGGTGAAAATTTTTATGCATTTAGGTGTATTTGTTACATGTATTTACAATGTTCTTGAGTTTTTGTAT
>NW_006436282.1:4736006-4760030 GCF_000325575.1 Pteropus alecto | reverse complement strand
GAGTGGTCAGAATATACTAAGAAAAGGTTCCATTAAAAAAGTATCCACTAAAAACAAAAATAGACTATAAAAAGGCAGGCTTGAGAATACATCTGTTTTATAGTCTAGGACACTGTTGCCCCTGCAGTAGCAATAAAATGCTAGCATAAGGTTTCAAACAGCCTCATTTTATAGAACTGACCTTTACAATGTTTCTTCCTTAAAGTGTAAATTTATCCCAACAGAACATTTATTCTAACATATCCTCTCACCATCCCCCTTTTGGGCACTTATCTCATTAACCGTAGAGGGGAAATCATGATGAAAATAACAAGAGCTTGTAGAATCAGAGTGGTTTGCAATACTCCCTAAACTACTTAGCAGGAGAGGCAAGTCACTTTCCTGAGCTTCAGTTCTGTCACCTATTAAATGCAGAATTACTATAAGGATTAGTTATGGTGTCTGTATAAGTACCAAGAACACACTGGCGGTGACAGCAGAAGCAGAAGCAGTGGTGAGTTGCTCCAAAGTTTCCTTTTAAAGCTGATAACCTAAAGCTTGGGTCAGATGTTCTAGGTCAGGGCATTTTAACTTCAGTACTACTGACATTTGGGGCCAGATAATTCTTTGTTGTGGAGGGCTGTACTGTGCATTGTGGAATGTTTAGCATTTAGTGGGTTTCTACCCACTAGATATCAGTAGCAACCTTCCAGTTAACAACCAAAACTGTCTCTGGATTTGCCAAATATTCTCTGGGAGGCAAAAGAAAACTCCTGGTTAAGAACCACTATTCTATATGCTGGTTTGAAAATACTGGCTTGTGAAGAAGAGAATGGTAGAATGAAGTGTCTTATTTGTATCTTAGGATGAGAGGAAAGTACAGAGTCCTAGTAACTTGCCCAAAGGCCTTATTAATAATAGAACTGAGTCTAAAAGCTACGTTTTGTGACTGCTGCTCTCCTTCAGTCATTCACTGTAATGCTCATATTAGTGAAAAACTGGCAACAACTTACTAATGTATATCAGCAGGAGAATGGAAAAATTACAGATATTCATATATTAGATTATACAGCAGTCTAAATTAATAAAGCAGATACATATATTAATGTTGATAAATTTTAATGTATGAAAAGGGAAAATGTATAAGAATATATATGGTATAATTTCATCTATTTAAAAACCTGCAAAAAAAATGCTATAGATTATGGGTAAACATAAAAACAAAAACATCCATGGCAATCAAAAATATTATATTTATGATCATGATTAACTTTGAGGAAAGAGGCAGGAGAACTGTGTTGGGGAGGGTACACAGACCTAAACTATATCTATATCTTTTTCTTAAAAAAAAAAAAAAATCTAAAGCAAATGTAGCAGATTAATATTTGGTAAAGCTAGTTGGTAGGTACAAGATACTATATTCTCAAATTTTGTCTGTACATCTGAAATATTTAATAATGTACTTTCGATAAAATTCTCAGAAATGTAAGCTAAGGCATCAAATGAAAGCTAAGGTTTATTAGGTACTTACTCTGTGACAGGCACTGTACTATATATAATTACAACTGGATGAGGTATATCAGATCTATTTTACAAGTGAGGAAACTTATGCTTGGTAGGTAGGCAAATTCTGTCCATCCAAGATCATTCAACTATTAAATGGGAAAGCAGGATTTGAACCAAGGTCTTCCCAAACCTTAAAGTCTTTTCATGCATTGTTCCTGAAGACTAGAAGTCTCTTTAGTCTTCTTCCCATGGACTGCTAGCCAGCTCTCTAACCTCACTCAGGTTTCTGTTCAAAAGTCACTCTTTAGGGAGGCCTTCTTTAAACTAGATACCCTACTCCCCTCTGGGTCACTCTCTTTCCTTTTACCTGGCTTTTTCTTTCAGGGCACATGATTTTATATAAAATCATATATCTTAACTAGTCTACCTGTTTATTGTATGTTTCCTCATCCAGAATGTAAGGTTCATGAGAAATGGAACTTGGCCATATTTACCACTCTATTCTCAGTGCCTGGCATATAATAGTACCAATACTTTTTGAATGACTATTGATGACACTTTTATTTTCATTTACTTCATCATACTGCCACTCTATAAAAAGACAAAGGGCGATTCCTAGTGGTACTAAAGAAACATTCACGCATCTCAACTAGGTTTTTTTTTTAAGGTAACAAAATTCAGTCTAAGTATTTATACTGTAATACAATTTCTAAACTTACCTCTACAGGAGGATAATAGTTATAATTCCAGTACCAAAAGGTTCTAGGTAGATAACCCTTGATTAAGTGGTGTTCTGGTACAAAGGGATGAAAAGTTTCTTTCCCAGTGGTATCTCTGGAATCTCCTGCTTCTACATTTATAATTTCCATGCATTTCCCCAGTGCTAAATCTTCGATGGAGGAACTATGTGTACATTTCTCTGTTTTAAACGCATCGACAAATCTCTTCAAGGCTTCTTTGCTCAATACATATCCTGCTCCTCCACTCATGTAACCCTGCTTTACATAGGGCTTAAATCTTCTCCCAAAGTATATGGGTTCTTCAGGGTTGTGTTTTGAGAGAAGCCATCTCAAATTGTCTAGTATAACATATGTATCATCATCTGCTTTCATAAACCAATCGGCATCTTCTAGATAATGATCATGAACATACTGAAAAGCTTTAATTGTTTTCCAGTATAGTTGGTCTCTGCCTTCTCTGGTTTTTAACCCCACAGCAGGGAAGTCTTTATTTTCTTCGGAACTCATAAATAACACTTTGTTACAACGCTGGGCCCATGTAGCTTTGACATGTTTAGCCTTTTTCTCTAGATTTTGAGGCCCTGTCATAACCCAGCAAAGAATTTTAACCTTCTGATAGAGGTTTCCAGCGACGTCTGTGTTCTCATCTATTAAACAAAAATTTTAAAAGTTATATTTACACATATGTAAAATCCAAATAAATTATTCTGAAGACATTTTCTTAAACAATTTCAAAAAACAGCCCCGCGTCTACTTACTTATTTATCATTAGTGATTTAGCTGAAAGAAAGCAAAACTCAACCTAATATGAACCGACATTATGATTTATTGGTTTCATGTCAATCTTATCCAGGAGATCACTGGAGCTAACAACAGTGTCACTATGACTTAAATTCTTATTATTATGAACCATGGTTCATTTCCAAACATTACCAGCATCACCTGGGAGTGTGTTAGAAATGCAGCATCTCAGGTCCCACCCCAGACTAACTGAATCATAATCTGCATTTTAACAAGTTCTCCAGGTGATTCACATGCATTTTAAGCACTACCTTAGATAATCTTTGCTTTTCACTCCATTCTACAATGAAACTACAGCAGGTTAACAGAACATTGATAGGAATTTTTCGCTGCTCTAAATAAGCTTCTGAAGGGCAGGAAAGACATACCACTGAAGTGGCAGTTCATTTTGAAGCTCACAAGAGTCCACTGTTATGAATTTCTACAATTACCCTGAGGTGCCTTTAAAGAGGCTTTCATAACTACCCCAGTTTGATGGAGTTAATGGTTAACGTAGAGCTGACATTTCTGATAGTAACATGCCTCATTACGAAACGCAAATAATGGATGAACAGGTAGAAGCAGTATTTCCAAGATTGTTAGAGTAGTGTTTTTCAAAGTATTGGTTTGTAAAGAAACATGTAAGGAGCTTATGACAGAATATAAAGCAACATATTAATCTTTTCATTGAGGAAGTCTTGCTCCCCCCATGGCAAAAGTCCTAAGCAGTGAGCTTAACTGATTTACATCCTGGTGCAAGTTCCTTATCTGCGTGCAGACAGGTAACAAACAGCTCACAGACTGTCAGGCCAGGACCACGTACTGAGTAATGCAATTGCACAGGAAGAGTTTAAACGTAAAATTCTAGATCAGTACTTGGTAAAGGACAAATTTTTATTTCCAATAGTTAAGAGATCTATACTTTTATAAATATGCTAAAAATAAAATACTGAAATATAAAAATTAAAAAAATATATAAAATACAAGCCCCAATAAGTTTTTATATATAGATTTAGACGAAATTACTGTCAAATTACCATAAAAGTTTCTGTTTAATTACAATTTCAATACTTATTTAGTTGTAGATCAGCATGAGTCTGCAAAGCCACACTTTGTGTAGCAATGCTGTAGGCAGAATCCTGAGAAAGCATATCCTTAAAGTTAAGGTCAACCAGTGAGTTACAAAAATTTAGTCCTGTGAAAAATTAACAACGGGAAGCATAAATTTCTAGTTAACTGACTGAGAGAATAGAATAGCAGGGCATGAAAATAGACTCATGCCTCTCTGAATATTAAGAATTCATAATCTAAAAACAGACAAAATCACCCTATTTTCAGTCAGAGAGAATTCAAGTTTCTTATATTGAGGAGCCCAATCTCTTAGCTGTACAGATATAGCAAATCCTGGATGGATCGGGGAATTGGTGGATATAGGAGACTCCAATATGTTTCATTTAGAACAAAACTTTCTCCCCACTGTTGGGATTTGGTAGATATTCTTTCTCATTCTTTCAATTATTTACTCAGTAATTACTTTGAAGGAGATGAAAAGAAGAATAAGACACATGTGCAAACCAACACTTGCCACATACTAAGAGAAGCTGTAACAGTGGTATGTACAAAGCATTCAATGTGCCAAGGGAAAAGAAAGCGGTTGCTGATAAATCCTATAGAACAGTGCAATGGAACCTGGCTAGTACAGAGAAGGGGAGATAAAGCAATAGCAGCAAAAATAAGAAATGATGCAGAAGATAGGTCTTTAAATGAGTAGATGCTCACCAGAAGAAAGGACAAAAGGCATGGTGAAGTTTGGCTGAGTGCAGATACATGGGAATAACTGAAGGCCTGAAATAGGGAAATGCACTATAGATTGAGAGAAGAAATCTGAAAAATGGTAAAGAAAGTGACTTGTTAGAATTAAGCGATAAATGGGATTGGTAAGTGAAGGAAAGCATCTACTATAACTTCACAGTTTCTGGCTTAGGCAGATGGTAATGAGCTATGTACAATAAGGAATATAGGAGACAGATGAAGTTTTAGAAGGAGGAAGGAAAAGAAAAAGTGTTTTATTTGTACATGTTAAGTTTGAGAGGAACAGACAACTTTTAGCATATCCTACATTTTGTGGGCTATCGAGGAGGACAAGTAGGTACCTAATATATGTGTCTGCAGTAAGGCCAACCAAGTACAGCCTACTAGGAATAGAGGAGCCTCAATTCAATTGATCATTTCAAGACCTGGAGTGATGATGCTACAGAACAAAGGCACAGTGATCAAACTGCTTTACTGTAAGAACCCAGAGCACCTGCTCAGAGATGAATCATTGTTATATAAAACATTCACACAACGTAAGATAATTTACAATAGTATGCATGTGTTTGCTAGTTCATAAAACTCAACCAAGATTTGATAATTTGCCCTCAACCTCTGCTTGAGAAGAAGGAAACAATTTACAGCCAGAAAGATAAGAGAAATAATGCTTAATGGGGACCCTCTGCACCCTATAATTCTAATTGTTTTCAAGTTGTATTCTTTTGTATATTCCTTTCTGTCAAATCAACCATAAAATCTGCAGAGGTCTTTTTATTGTATTAATGCTGTCTCATAGTCTTAAGAACTGGGTTGAAGATAAAGACAGTAAGGAATAGGTGGAAATGAAAATTATGGGGTTTGATGATATCACACAGGCCAAAAAAAAGAGCCAAAGTACAGAAACTTGTCATTTAGCTCTGTGCCCATTAAACCAAAATTTAATGGGCACAGAGGACTCAATTGAGAAAATCTGGTTAGAGATCTGAGGCCAGGAGAAAATGGAGTAATAATAACACATCCCTAGTATTCTGCTTCCCTAGTTCTTTATGCTTCTCAAAAAGAGAAAAGATTAGTGATGTTAGCTACTGATAAAAATATAAACTGAGATTTATATATACCTCTTGAGTTTCTCTAGGAAAACATGACTAAGCAAAAACTAAGACCAAAACAATAGTGGAAACTAAAGACACAAATATGAATCATGATAACAAAATTAGACAAAAATTTCAGAAATAAATCTAATCTGAACAAGTTTGCCTTTTGCCAAATTACAGCTTCTGAACTATTTCTACGAAAACTGCATACAAAATTGATACTTTAATACCTAAACAAATCTACGTTTCGACAATGTGTTTCTCCTGATGCAAACTGAGAATTGTCATTTCATATCTGGAATTAAGCTCATTTTCATCAAAAAATATGATGTGATATAACAAAATTTATATAAATTACTTTCTAATTCTCTCAGCACTTATATAGACTAAAAAATACTGTGTTTACTCCTTAATAAAGTAAACCATACCTTTATGTTGGCTAGCATCTGCATTGAAGTTCATCTGTCCTTTTTGATGATTCTGTCCATTATCATCTGAATGCCTAGCATGAGGATCATTATGAAGAATATTAGGCTGGGTGTCACCCTGTTCTCCCAACAAAATACTAAATAACTGAGAACATAAAAAAAATCCGACTGCTGATCCACAGAGGAAGGTTAAAAAATTCAGCCAAGATTTAGAGGCCATTTCCCGAAAGTGTATTTCTGTAAGAAAAGAAATTAGCAGGATGTTATAAATTATAAAGCAATATACATACCAAGAGCAAAAAGCGTGATAACTCTTACCTATACTGGAAAGTTAATTCCTTCCATTTAAGAACATTTCCCAGAGCATTTAATTTTAATCTATGAGTTTATCCCTCTATTTGCTGTTAAAACGCACTGATGGACGTCAATAAAAAGAATAAAATAATCATTGTGAGGGTGGGGCGTGGGTAAATATGAAGAACATTTTAAAAATACAGATTTCCGGTTGCAACTGAGATCTCAGATGCAAAAGATTTACATTTTTAGAAACAACTAAAATTTATATTTTTACTTTATTTTTTAAGGGACACTTTTGTGATACTATTTTTTAAAAAAACAACAAGCAGCAATAAAATACTGCATGAAAAAGAAAGAAATCACTCTATATCCCATGAACCAGAAACAACTTTTGATGAGTATCATCACAAATATGGGTAATACTTTTATGAATAACAGAGACAGAAGGAGAAATAATTATAGCTAACATCTGAGTCCTGAACTCAGGGCTTTACATGAATTACCTTAAACTACAAACTAGGGACACTTAATCCCATTTCAAAGACGAACTCACTCAGAGAGACCAGTGACTTTCCAGGGTTTAACAGAAATCTGAATCAAGAATTCAGATAACCATTTTGCTATAGTTCTTCAGAATTCAGATTATACTATTTTAAAGATTTAACATATTAAGTTAAATTTACTTGATTTATAGGAAAAAGGGAAATTAAATGAATCTAAACAAACTTTGAATAACAGCTAAACGTTTATAACATGACCTCCCTCCTCTAAATGATCCCTTTGAAGATAAAGATTATGAAAAACATAAAACTGAAGGCATGTATAAAACTTGTATGATTAAACACTATAGAATCCTAATTTAAAAAAAAAAAAATCTAATACCTAACTAAATGGAGAGACAGACCATGTTCATGGATTAGAAGACTCACATAGCAGAGATGTCAATTCTCCCCAATCTAATACATAGGTTTAATGTGATTTCTATCAAAATCCCTTCAAGATTTTCTGTAGACACAGACAAGTTTATTCTAAAATTTATATTAAGGCAAAGAAAGTAAATAACAATTTTTAAAATTTTAATTAGTTTCAAGTATTCAGTACATTGGACAAAAATTCTCTCCTCTGACTCTACACCTAGCCATTACAGTAATGCTGACTGCAGCTCCTATGCTGCGCTCCCCATTCCCATGACCATCTATCAATTACTAATTTGTACTTCTTTAACCCTTCACCCCTTTCTCCCAGCCCCTCAGTGTCCCTCCCCTCTGGCTATCAGCAGATTGTCCTCTATTTGTGAGTCTATTTATGATTAGTTTGTTCTTTTTGTTCCTTAGATTCCACATATTAAGTGAAATCATATGGTATTTATCTTTCTCTGCAACTTATTTCACTCAGCATAATAACCTCTAGGTCCATCTATGTCGCTGCAAATGGTATGATTTCATCTTTTTTTACTGGCTTAGAAATATTCCATTGTATAACTTCTTTATCCAATCATTTGTTGATAGGCATTTAGGTTGCTTCCGTATCTTGGCTATTGTAAATTGTGCTGCCATGAACATAGGGGTGCATAGATCCTTATGAATTATTGTTTTGGTTTTCTTTGGATAAATACCCAGAAGTGCAATTATTAGGTCAAAAGGTAGATCTATTTTTAATTGAGAAACCTCAGACTGTTCCACAGTAGCTGCAACAAATTTGCAATCCCACCAACAGTATATGAAGGTTCCCTTTTTTCTACATCCTCACCAACAGTTGTTGTTCTTTGATTTATTGATGATAGCCATTCTGACAGGTATCAGGTGATATCTCACTGTGGTTTTAATTTGCATTTCTCTGATGATTAGTGACCTTGAGCATCTTTTCATATGTCTATTGGCCATCTATTTCCTCTTTGGAGAAATATCTATCCAGGTCTTCTGCCCATTTTCTTAATTGGATTGTTTTTTGTTGTTGTTGTTGTTGAGTTGTATATATTTTATTGCTTGAAATATATAAATTCTTTATATATTTTGGATATTAACCCCTTATCAGATGTATTATAAGCGAATATCTTCTCCCAGTCAGTTGTTTTTCATTTTGTGGAAGGTTTCCTTTGCTGTGCAAAAAGTTTTTAGTTTGATGTAGTCCAATTTGTTTATTTCTTTTGTTTCCCTTGTCCAAGGAGATATGTCCAAAAAGAAATAACTGTTAGCAATATCATAGAGATTACTGCCTATGTTTTCTTCTGGAAGTTTTATGAGTTTGGGTCTTATATTTAAGTTTTAATCCATTTTGAGTCTATTCTTATATACAGTTTAAGAAGGTTTTACATGTATCTGTCCAATTTTCCCAGCATCATTTATTAAAGAGACTGTCTTTACCCCTTTGTATATTCTTGTCTCCTTTGTCACAGATTGAGTGTATAGGCTGGATTTATTTCCGGGCTCTTTATTCAGTTCCACTGATCAATGCATCTGTTTTTATGCCAGTATCATGCTGTTTTGACTACTGTAGGCTTATAGTATAGTTTGATATCAGATAGTGTGATACCTCCAACTTTGTTCTTCTTTGTCAAGATTGCTGTGGCTATTCAGGGTCTTTTATGGCTCCATTTAATTTTAGGATCATTTGTTCTAGTTCTCTGAAAAATGCTACTGGTATTTTGATAGGGATTGCACTGAATCTATAAACTGCTTTGAGTAGTATGGCGATTTTAATGATGTTGATTCTTCCTACCCATGAGCATGGTATATGCTTCCATTTATTTGTATCTTCTTCAATAACATAATTTTCTGAGAACAGGTCTTTTACCTCCTTGGTTAATTTGACTCTCAGGTATTTTATTGTTTTTGATGCAATTGTAAATGGGATTGTTTTCTTAATTTCTCTTTCTGAAAGTTCATCATTGGTATAAAAATGCAACTGACTTCTAAATATTAATTTTGTATCCTCCTACTTTACTGAATTCATTGATCAGTTCTAACAGTCTTATGGTGAAATCTTTAGAATTCTCGATGTATAGTATCATGTCATCTGCAAATAATGAGTTTTACTTCTTCCTTCCCAATTCAGATACTTTTTATTTCTCTTTTTTGTCTTGTTGCTGTGGCTAAGACTTCCAATACAATGTTGAAGAGGAGTGGTGAAAGTGGGCATCCTTGTCTGTTCCTGATCTTCAGGAAAAGGCTTTTAGCCTTTCTCCATTGAGTATGATGCTACAAAAATTTTAAAAAAAGAAGAATAAAGTGGGAGGAATAGGTCTAACTGAGTTTAAAACATGATAAAGTGACTGAAATCAAGACTGTATAGTACTGGAGGAAAAACAGACTCATGGATCAATGGGACAGAGCAGAGAACCCAAAAATAGACATACATAAATATGTCAAATGATTTTTGACAAAGGTACAAAAGCAGTTGAGGGGTAGAAAGATAAGACTTCTCAATAAATATTGCAGGATATTCCCAGGCAAAAAAATAAGGCTTGACCTAAGTCTCACACCTTATACAAAAATTAACTCAAAATGGATCCTGGACAGACTTAAATGTAAAACATGCAACTATAAAGCTTTTAGGAAAAATATTTTTAAAAAATCTTTGGCATCTAAAGCTAGGTAAAGAATTCTTAGACTTGACACCAAAAGTACAATTTATAAGAGGGAAAAAAAATTGATAAATTGGACTTCATCAAAATTAAAAACTTATGCCCTTCAAAAGACCATATTGAGAGACTGAAAGATAAGCTACAAACTGAAAGAAAATATCTCCAAACCACCCATCTAACAAAAGAACTAATATTTAGAATAAAGAATTCTCAAAACAGCAAAAACAAACAAAAATCAAATAAAAAATGAACAAAAGACATCACCATACATTTCACTAAAGAGGAAGTGCATATAATAAACGAGCAAATGAGAAAATGTTCAAATTCATTTGCCATTAGGAAAATGCAAATTAAAATTAAAATGAGATAGCTCTATATCAAATGCTGGTAAGGATGTCGAGAAACTGGATCACTATAGACTGATGGTGAGAATGGATCAAAGGTAACTATGTGGGGAAAAATATGTTCTGACTCATTCAATTTCTTATCAAAGTAAACTAGTGACCCAAAATTAGAAAAATGACCAAGCAAATCTGAAGATGCTCCCAACCTAGTGAAGCACCTCTTAAGTCCTAGAGTCTAATAAGAAAAATCACAGGAAAAAGGTCAGATCAATTCCCTATTCACCTGTCCAAGGTCCCAGCTCCCCAATTTACCTCTCTCAGGTAGCTAAATAGCTACATAGAAACTAGCAGCAGCAGCAGCACCAACACAAATCTCTAGCTCAAATTTTAAAGGAAAGATCCAAAGAGTACATAAAACAAGTGTCTGCACACACAAGGTAATACAAGAGGCTTCCATTTATACAATTTTTAAGCAAGGCTAGCTAGAATCGATTCTATTCAAAAATAAATAAACAGAAATAAATGAAACCTATATAAAAATCTTGCAATGAGAAACAAACATAGGAAGCAAAAGGTAGGTGAAAGCATAGTTTCGAATACTTCATAAAAAAGAAAATCTTAAACTACATAGGACTATTTTCTCAGAAATTGAAGAGATCAAAGCATTTATTGAGATGATAGATATGATAGGCATTACAGAGACAACAGACAACTTATTTCTCAAATGAGAAAAGAACACATGAAAAACAAAAAAAGCCAAATACAGTAAAATAAAAGAAAATGCACTGAAATGGATGCTATGCATCTGAATATTTAAAAGTCTCATATATAACTCAGTAAGACCTCATATAGATGGCTCAATTTTAAGAGATCCTGAACTTCACACTTAAAAAACAACAAGAACGAAAATCCCCTCTAATTATCCAGGAAAAAATAAGCAAGTTAAAGGCAAAACATTAGGCAAAACTACAAAGGAAAAAACATTAGGCAACGTTTTCCTCTTTAATATTATATGCCAAAAAAAAAAAGCTGCAAAAAACCAAGTATTTGAGAGTGAAAATGTATTTCAATAGACTTAAATAATCAGTAAGTTGTCATTCAAAAATCAAGATAACAGGAAGATATTTTCAAATATGCAATGACTCAGTACCATATATCCTTGATTTACTACCTAATAAAGAAAAATTCATCTGAGAGTTCAATTCAGATTTTAAAACATTCACAAATAAAAAAAATGAAATCCTATACACACATCACACAGAATGAATTTTAATAAAAATGTGTTATATTTACTTCACTTATTATTTTGTCAATTGATTATAGAATTTCAATGCTTATCTCAGACATCAAGTCATCTCATTTCTACATACAATATACTTCTCTGAAAATTTTCTTACAAACCACAATACCATTATGAAATGCCTAACAAAAATGAACAATAATTCTATAGACTCATCCGACCCACAGCCTAATCAAATTTCCCCAACTGTCTTCTAAAATCAAATTGCATCAATTAGCTCACAAATGTATTTTTTACAGTTGGGTTTATTCAAATCAGGATTTAAATTATGTCCATATTCATATATAAAACAAAAAAAAAGAGAGAGAGAGAGAGAATAAGTTACATAACAAATAGCTACTAAACATGAAAACCTAAATGAAACACACGCTTCTTTTAAAAAGCAAATTATCAAAGCTTATTCAAGATATAAAACCTAAATGGACAAATAACCACAGAGGAAATAAAGAATGTTGTCAATGAGCCAGACTTCAAAAACATCCAGGCTTTTCATAGATACTTCAATCGTCCAAAAACCATAATTTTTAGGCCACACAAATCATTCCAGAAAATTAAGTAGCAGAACTTAAGGAACTCCTTTATGTGAAAACTTTATACCAATATCTGACAAAGTGAGCCCCCAAAATAGATAACAGAGAAAACCTCAGTCCAATCTCACTCCGAAATAATAAATTATCAAAGAAAATGCAGCCAAATATTTAGTGGTCATTTTAAACTAGGTTCTGTGGAAGAAAGCTCTGAGATGAGGCATTTGTGTGAAAGTGATTTATTAGAAAGTATTTCCTAGAAACACTAATAGGGAAGTAAGACACAAAAGGAAGCCAAGCATGGGTAAGATATCAAGCAAAGTTCTATTGAGGATAGTTTTAATTCAACCCTTCAGGGTAGTTCTAAAGGGACCGTAGGCACAATTCAGGGCTGTACCCATACAGTCAAGCGTTGGTTAAGGGCTGTCCTTAGGAAACAAATTCTCCAGATACTTCCACAGCTTATACAGTGGCAAAGCAGGCTGCAACAAAGAACCTTAGGAGATAGATATTGAGAGTGAAAACACATCAGGAGTCTATGAGCAGCAAGGAGATATAGGCCTATAAAGAGAGCATTAGCGTAATCTGCCATAGTGACTTTAGGACAGAGAAAGTTAAAATCCACTTGGTTTGGATTTCACTATGGAATCCCCAAAAGGTTCAGCAATGAACCATTCCAGTTGGATCACCCAACAGTGAAGAGCAGTGGTGATAAGCCCCAAGAATGCATACAGAGATTTCAATTAGTTTTTTAGTACCTGAAATATGAATGACCAATTAAGAATTGCCAGATTGTTTAAGAAAATGCCTTAATATGAAAAAAAAGGTCCAAGACAGTCAAATTTAAAGCAACTTAGAAGAGACTGAATGCAATGAGATGAAAACGTAAAAAAAAAACCTACCATTTATATCCTAATAAAAAATGCCATTCCATTTCATTCATGAAATTAGAACAAGATACTAACATTCTAAAAAATTCTGAGAACAAAAAGAACTCCTACAAATTAAAATTTAAGAAAACCAAAACCTCAATAAAAAAGCTATAGGAAGTTAAGGATGTTAAGCAAAGAGACAATGTGATGAAAAATAAGTGAGAAAATTAATAACTAAAGATCAGCTTACAGGTGCAGATAAAAGAGAAGGGAAGACATCAACAACCAATATTTCAAAGAAGTTTTCAGACTAAAAAGGTCCAACGATATTCAACACAGTGATTAAAAAGACCCATTAAAAAAAAAAAACAACCAACATTATCATGAAATTTCACAACACTTGGGTTAAAGAAATCATTCTGTAAGCTTTTGGAGAAAGGGGCAAAAGGTTACATATGAGAGATCAGGAATTAAATGGCTTTGGACTTTCATATAGCAACATCAAAAGCTGGAAAGCAATGGAGAAACACCTTAAAAATTTTAAGGAAAAATGACTTCCGGTCTAGAATTTTATACCCAGCCAGACTATCCTATGAGTATGCGGAATGCGTAAAAATCTTTTAAAGATATGACAGACTTTGGTCAGATCAATACTCAGTATATCAGACTGTGTCTATTTTAAAGCATCAGTAGGGCACTGATGCAGAAATGTTTAGCAAACTGTTAGAGATGCAGGTCTGGAGCTTGGGAAAACATTCATAGCTGGTCATTGGTATATGGAATTACAAAATGAAAAATAACAGTCAAATCTAAAATATGATCTAGCAAATAAAAGTAGGTAACACTAAATAATTATTCAGTGCAAAGAATATTCTTCTAAGTGCTTTAAATTAATTCACTTAATTATTCCACAATACAGGCTAAAAGAATTGTATAAATTCCTAATATTTTTAATAATTTGCAATAATGGCATACTATAAAATACCCAAAAGACAAGTTAAGATTTCATTTAGCATATGCCCTTCTTTGCCTTCAAAATGTATTTCAGTGATTCAACTCTTTAAGGAAATTATCGTAATAAAAAATAACAAAAAGCATTTATGAACAGTACCTGCACATAAGCCCTCAAATATATGCTAAATAAAAGATTCATAGTTAAAAATTAGAATCAATAAAAGGGGAAATTATATAAAGTATACTCATTAAATAGAATATTACACGACAAAATTTTTTTGAAGATTACATAATAACATGAAAACATGGTTAGAATACAAGTGAAAAGAAAAGGATGCAAAGTTTTAAATACAATGTTATTCCAACTATGTGCTTAAAAAAGGTTAACAATTTCTAACTGCAATCCTAAATTCTAATTTCAGTGGTGGAATTAGGGGCAACTAAAATTATTTTTTTCCTTATTTTTCCAAATTGAGTTTAATGATTATACATTACTTGAGCAGCTCTCAAAAATTTTAGTCTTAGGATTCCTTTAAACTCTTAATTAGTGTTTATAACTTGTTTATGTGGGTTATATCTATTAGATTTTTATTAGAAACTAAAACTGAAAAGTTTTCAATATTTATTCATAAACAGTAAAGACAAACCCACTACCTGTAAACATAAATAACATTTTATGGAAAATAAGGTATTTCCTAAAAATATTAGTGAGAAGAGTAGCATTGATTTAAATTATTACAAATCTCAGTAATAAAAGACAGCTGGATCTGAAATTCCATATCTCCTTCTCCATTCAATTTGTTCCAATATATTAAGTAGCTTCTAAGAAACCTGGCTGTACACTTGTGAGAGAATAAGTGAAAAAGGCAAGAAACATCTTGGTATTAGTATTAATAGTTTTGCATTTAAGGATCTCCTGGAAGGGTCTAGGAGATGTTACTTTTCGTGGACCATGCTTTGAGAATTACTGCATTATTTTGACTAAAAATTTCTCCTCCAAAAATATTTAATGGTAGCTGATACCTTGCTGGATCATGAAATAAATAAAATAGTGGCTTGAGAGTTCTGATTTTTGGGTGAATAGAACCCAAAATGGAACATTCTATATTCAAATTCCCTTCTCAACACAAAGGGTAATGTTCAAAGTAGGGAAGCAAAGTTTTGCCTTAGTTGAGTACTCTTTCTATTTGGTTTAGGTCCAATTCTCTTTAAGTTACTTACGCAGACTTGGAAATCCCAGTGTGAGTGTTAGCCACCAAGGAACAACTGTGGAAGGAAACTATGACACGCTTTTCCCTCTCCCTTTCTTCATTTTGATATAAAACAGTAAGTGTAACACAGTATTAACCTTAGGTATTATAGAAACCATTGGAGATGCAAAAATTATTTGTGGACTCACAGAACAGTAATAAAAAGGCATTTTCACCTTATGATCTCTGAATCTGAAATTGGTGAGAATAAAAACAAAAATTACAGTTCAAGATTTATACAATTTGATTTTAACTTGATTATGAGGTTTTATGTAATTTTTGGAAGGTGCTACTGATTGAGCACCTTTCGACGTATCAAATACTGTCTTAGGAGCTAAGGATATAGTCATTAGTATACAGTCCTCTGTTTAAAGAGTGTAAACTTCCAGAAAGCAAAAATAGTATTTTGCCTCTCAGAGTATGTAAAGATAAGAAAAAAATAAATCTTCTAAAGATTACATAACACTTCCCAATCAAGTTAAAATTAAATTGTAATAAGTCTCAAACTATAATCATATTTTAAAAAATATTCCCCAAATATCTGATTATCAAAAAGATATCTTTTTATTACTGTTCCATGAAAACAAATATTTTTTTGCATCCTCAACATAAATTAAAGTAGATATAAATAAATGGAGACATCTCAATTCATATATTGGAAGAATTAATATCATTAATGCCTCAATACTACCCAAGTGAACTACAGATTCATTGCAATCTCTATCGAAATCCAACAATATTTTTTGCAGAAATAGAAATACCCATAAAATTCACATGGAATTTCAATGGACCTCAAAAAGTCAAAAGAATAAAGCTGGAGAACTCACATTTCCGGATTTCAAAACTTATTATAAAAGTTATGGTAATCAAACAGTGTGGCACTGGCATAAAGATACACATATGGACCAACGGAATAAAATAGAGCTCCCATAAACAAGCCCTCAAATTCATCGTCAAAAGATTTTCGACAAGAGGGCCAAGTCTACAAAATGGGCAAAGGACAGTCTTTTTAACAAAAGGTGCTGGGAAAACTGAATATTCACATGCAAAGGAATGAAGTTGGACCCTTACCTAATACCATCTACAAAAGTTAACTCAAAATGGATCCTAAACATAAGATCTGAAACTTAAAACTCTTAGAAGGAAACAGAGGACAAAAGTTTCACAACATTGGAGGTGGCAATAATTTCTTGGATATGACATCAAAGGGACATGTAATAATAAAAAAAAGTCAAATTGAACTTAGTGAAAAATCTAAAAATTTGGGTGTCAAAAGATACTATTAAGAGAGTAAAAAGGCAACCCACAGAACAGGAGAAAATACTTGCAAATCATGTATCTAATAAAAGATTAATATCTGGCATCTATAGAGAACTCCTAAAATTCAACAACACCCAGTTCAAAAATGAGCAAAGGACATAAATACACACCTCTCCAAAGAAGACATACAAGTGGCCAATAAGCATGACCATGTTGAGGATAAAAAACACTCGACATCACTAATCATTAGGGAAATGCTCATCAAAACTACAATGAGATTATCATCTCACATCCATGAGCATGGCTACCATCAAAAATAAAAAAAAATAACTAGTGTTGGTGAAGATGTGGAAAGATGGAAACTTTTGTGCACTGCTGGTGGGAATTTAAAATGGTACAGCCACTGTGGAAAATAGTATGGCAGTTCCACAAAAAAAATTATAAAAGAATTACTATATGATCCAGCAATTCCTATTCTGAGTATATGCCTGAAAAAATTGAAAACAGGGTCTCAAGGAGATATTTGCACACCCAATAGCAGCATTATTCACAGTAGCTAAATGAGGAAGCAACCCAAGATCCACCAATGGATAAAAGGATAAGCAAAATGTGGCATATACATATATACAATGAAATATTATTCAGCCTTTAAGGAGGAAAGAAATTTTGACATAGGCTATGACATGGATGAACCTTGAGGACATTATGCTCAGTGAAATAAGCCAATTACAAAATGACAAATACTACATGATTCTACTTATGAGAGATACTTAGTTTAAATCACAGAGACAGAACATAGAATGGTGGTTGCCAGGAACTGGGGGAGGGAGGCAATGGGGAATTACTGTTTAATGGGTACAGAGTTTCAGTTTTGCGGGATAAAAACAATTCTGACAATAGATGGTGGTGATGACTGCATAACAATTTAAATGTACTTGTACCACTGAACCTTACACTTAAAAATAGTTAAGATGGTAAAATTTATGTGTATTTTACCACAACAAAAAAAATGAAAAAAAAAAAAAATCAAAGATAAAGATGTCAACTTTCTCCACATTGATCTGTATGTAATGCCATCCCAACTAAAATACAATAAAAATTTTAAAAGTTAAATAAATTGGTAAAAAGTATTTAAAATGTATGGGAAAATAAACGTGTGAACATGGGAAATTGTGGAAAGGGGCATGAGGGGTCGGTAGACAAAGCCTACCAGACCTATTTAAAATACAAGATATTAGGCCTACCATATATTAAAATGTATTATTTACAATAAACAGCCATATAGTAATAAAAATAATTTGATATTCGGGTTGAAGAGGCATATCAATGTATCTGTGAATCTGTAAAAAACCCAAAAGTTTTAATGCTTGTGTTCATACTATAGACATAGTGCTGAGAAACTTTTTTTTCCTCTAATCAGACTGTCAGAAAGTGTATCAATGAGATTGGAACATCCCACTCTTGAATAGATGATGGATCATTAATGAAAAAGCAGCAGCCTCAATTTCCAACTCAGACAGAGGTTCCCAGACACAATATTCCATATTTACCTTAATTTTACAGACTCCAAGTAAACAAGACTCTTGAGTTGGCTT
This sequence comes from Pteropus alecto, assembly GCF_000325575.1. Taxonomy (NCBI): domain Eukaryota; kingdom Metazoa; phylum Chordata; class Mammalia; order Chiroptera; family Pteropodidae; genus Pteropus; species Pteropus alecto. The sequence continues at coordinate 4,741,709 of NW_006436282.1, read as the reverse complement.
CTTAGCCTAGGTCTGATGTTAATTAACCCCTTGGCATATAGTCTTGCTGTGTTTAAACTTATCAAATATTGCTTCATTTAAATTTTTTCTAAACTCCACCCTTCAAAATCCTATTATAACCCCATCTCTTCTTCATTTAGTGAAATGTTGGCAGGTCCTCTGGTGTTCAGTTTCCCTCACAAGAGCAAGTTAATTAACCTAACTTTGTAAGCCCGAAGATATTGCTGGTCGTCTTTATCAGATTAAAATAAAGAATCCATAAAAAAACAAATGCATATGGAAATTTAATACATAATACACATAACATTTCAAATAAAAAGATGGCTTATTCAACAAATGATACTGATTTAATCTTTTGGGGGGAAAAGTAAAAAGCAACCAGCTGTATCCCTACCTTTCTTTCAAACTCCCACTGTTCCTAAGATTCCAATATTTAAAAAACAAAATTAAAACAAAACTAGAATAAAATATTTTTTATATTTTATATCATGAATTGAGATCTCCCCCAAACTCAAAAGCTATGACTATAGAAAAACTTTGAGGTTATTCACTGAATAAATTTCTGGTGGTAAAACTGTTGGTTCAAAGGCATGTTTCTGTATAAAATGTTCAAAAAAGTCTGTATAGCAAAAATAACCCAAAAAACATCGTAAAGAAAAAGACAAAAGATCAAACTAATATAAAAACAGATAAAGAAAATAAAAGTTCACAAAAAGAAAATACAATGGTCAAAGATGTTCAAATTTCACTCATATTAAAGTAAGGTAAATTAAATGAAGAGATACTATTTTTAACCTATCATACTGGCAAACAAATTTTAGTAACATTGAGTATTGACACAGATATGAGAGAAAACTGGAAAGCATACATTCTTTCTCACAATATACATACTTACTGTCTTTTGAAAGGGCAATTTGGCTATGTTTTTTAAAATGTTTAAATAAATATTCCTTGTCCTGTCATTCCATGATCAGAAATTTCTCTTATGGACACAGAGAAATCTGAAAGACATTCATGGCAGCCATAGCTATAAGAGGTTTGTTTATAAGGAACTAGTTAAAATATGGTACATCCACACCACAGAATACTCTGCAGCTATTAAAAACAATGATCCATATGTGCTAATAAGAAAAATCTTTGCATTTATGGCAAAGATTATGATCTTTTGTTAACAAGGTAAAACAAACCCAAAGTGAAACCATAGATTAAAAAAAATATATACAGAAAAGAATACGTTTTCTTTCTCACCTCTATCCCTAGTTCTCCCCAAAGGTAACTACTATTGTTTCTCGTGTATCCTTGGAAAAAAGTAACAGCTATATCAGCATGCATATAGATATATATATATATGCGTATATATACGTCCATAAATGATGATACTCTATATCCATTAGTCTCCACTTTACCTTTTTTACTTATTTTCACTCATAACACAACTTCACTCACTTTAACTGTATACGATAAAAAATTTTACTTTTAAGACAAAGCACTACAATCTGAACAGTATAACTGGTTATTGGCTCTTTGAATGCTTCTGTATATATAAAAAATTTTGGAAAGATATATACAGTAGTCCCCCCTTATCCAGTTTCACTTTCCATAGTTTATTACCTGCGGTCCAAAAATATAAAATGAGATATTCCAGAACAATTCATTAAGTTTTAAAATGCGTGCTGTTCTGAGTAGTGTGATGAAATCTCGTGCCATCCAGCTCTGTCCCATTCAACATGAATCGTCCCTTTGTCAAGTATCTAGGCTGTATATGTTCCCCTCCCCGTTACTCACTTAGTAGTCTGGTTATTAGATCCACTGGTTTCCATCTGCAACTGCTTGTGTTCAGGTCATCCTTATTTTACTTAATAATGGCCCCAAAGCACAAAAATAGTCATGCTGGCAATTCAGATATGCCAAAGAGAAGCCATAAAGTGCTTTTTTTAAGTGAAAAGGCATGTAGGTATATATGTGCATATAGGAAAAAGGAGTATATACAGGCAAATCTCATTTTATTGTGCTTCACAGATGTTACATTTTTTACAAATCAAAGGCAAAACCCCCCACCACCAAAAAGATTATGACTGACTTTATTTTAATGGTCTGGACCGAACTTGCAATATCTTCAAGGTATGCTTGTATAATAGGGTTCGGTACTATCTGCAGTTTCAGACATATATTAGTGGTTTTGGAATATATCCCCTATGGATAAGGGGGAACTGCTATATATAGGATATTTAACAAGGGCTATCTCTGGCAACTAAGACTGGGTGGTCTGGGCAAAAAGAGCAAAATTTTCATTTTATAACCTTTTTATGTTTTAATTTTATCAAGTACATACCTATTACTTTTCTGACAAAAAATAAATAAAGGTAGGCTATTTTATCTAGAGGGAAATAATATAAGAAAAATCAAAGAGCACTAATTCCTCCACACTTGTTACACAAAAAGATCTCTTGATCTTTTTCGTACTTCCCCAAGTTTCAGACTCATATACACACTAAATATTTCTACTTGGACCATAGGCATTCTTAAATTTGACATGTCCAAAAAAGACTCATTACGTTCCTCCTTTAAACTTACTCATCTTACCTAAATTACTGACCAGTGGGTTCCTATATACTAGGAGCCACCTGATTTTCTAAACTAGAAATCAGGAAGACACTCTTAACACTCTCCTTACCCTTACCTCACATCCAATTACATATCTTGCCAATTTTATTTCCTAAATATTTTTCTAATCTATCCTCTGCTCTCCATTTCTACTACTCGTCCCATTTCAGACCTTCTCTCCCTAAGCTACTGCAATACTTAACTCGTGTCCCTGACTCAAGTGCTCTCTCCTCAACTCATCCTCATTCTGTCACCAGAATGACCTATCTAAAGTGGAAAGTTGACCATGTCACTCTACAAATCCTTCATGGAACCCCACCGCCTATAAGACAAAAACTAAACACATGATATATGTCTTCCTTAACCTCGACTCTACCCAGCTTTCTGGCCTCATATTTCCATACTCCATGCCTTATAATTTATTCTTTGGCAATCCTGAACTATCTATAGTTTGCTAAATAACCCAAAGCAGTCAGCTCCTCTATTTCTACTGCCTTCTTTGTCTACACAACAAACACTCTTTTCCCTCCACCATGTATGCCCAACTATGTAAGTCCTACTAAGCCAGGGTTTCTTGACACAACTGACATCCTGAGCTGAATAATTCTCTGCTGTGGGGGATGATGTCCTATTTACGGTAAGATGTTTAGCAGCATCCCTGGCCTATACTCACTAGATGTCAGTAGCACCTCCCCAGTTGTGAAAATGAGAGGTTTTTTTTCCTCTAAGGGACATTTCCTATTTTCATAGATTACAGATTTGGGCATGTGTTTTCCCCTTGGACATTTGAATTCGATGCAAAGTGAAAATTTACACATTAGATACACATTTATATTTTAAGAAAAACTGCTAATTTCTCTTTTTACGGAAAAATTCTCCATTTATTTTCTTCTTTCTTTTAAAAAACTGACCTTAATCCCACTGAATTTTGGGTAAAAGAATTTTATCATACTTTTCTTTCCACCTATAGTTGATACACTAGCTTTTTTACTCGAATATCAACAAATCCTCTAAAAGTAACATGGTTATACTGAGAAGCTTAAAATTTTAAGTGAATTTGAACTGAACTTCAGCATAGTTGTCCATTTTCTATTTAATGCTTGTTTATACCTGCCCTGTCACAAGAATTCCAATCAACAATTTTACCACACACAGATTACTTTAAATTATCATGGTTTATAAAGTTGTAAATAATGCAATTTTTATCTCAGCACAAATCAATATACAAATAGTAAAAAACATATGTCTAGAGACAAAACGTATTTCTATGACTAGGTGAACATTAATTCATATGTACTTCTAAATAAGTTTGTGATAAAATTCTAAGAATTCCTAGATATTGAATTTACTCAGAAATATATAATCTACACCAAAAAAGCATATTTAAGAAAAACTATACCTATCTTTAAATACTACCTATAGTATTTTTAAAATGCTGACCCCTAAGGAAAACGATTCAGAAAAACATAAATTCCAGGGAAATTTAAGAGAGACATTTAATAGTCCTTCACTAGTACTGAAAAACCATATTCTTTTCCCAAGAAGAACTTTAAATGAGTCATACTTTCCTTACTAAATCACTGTTTTACTTAACACAGGGTAAAAAGAATTAACTGTTTGGTAACTTGAAACTTTACGTTCACTAAAATTTCACAATATACACTAAGGATGGCAGAAAATAAAAATAAGTATAGTTTAGTATATACAATACTTAGAAAACATAGCATCGTGTGCATAAAACTCATTTGACATTTATCTGATAAGGACGTGAAAAGCTATCAAAATACTGCCCTCAAACTCAAGATTCCCACTGTCTAAACTTACACCAGAATTAAATAACGTGAAATGATGCACAACACTTTTTCCTGGCACTCAGGCAGAGCTATGTTCTATGCCCAACTTTTAGTAAACGAACATATTTCTGCCCCTTAAACATTGGCCTAATTATTCTCTCTGATGCATTAAAGTTCTAACTTTATAACTAACTTTTAATCCATAATGAAATCAATTCATAATTAGCGCAATAGTTTCCAATGTGAAAAGCGTTAAAAAGATATACCACTATACCTATAACAAATTCAGAGAACTAGATCATAGTCAACTTCCCCGCAGTGTGTGTGTTGTGTTTTGCCTGTTATTTTTTTAAAAATAAGGGGCAAAAATAAATCCCCACCCCTAAATCAGGTTCATCTTTTAAAAGTATGTAATTTATCCAGATTCAAAGCTGTATGGCCAACTCGCCAACATCTACTAACCAAATCACACAGGGGGACGGGAGGCTCTTTTCTTGCTCCTTCCCCACGCAGCAAGTGCCCAAAGCACATCAGGCTTGCTCATTGGGCAGGGTTGGGGAAACTTTAAATAATAAATTAGTCACAGACAAACCTGATGATCCAAAAGAGTCCGAAGGAAGTCCCCGGCACTTGTAGAAGGTGCCAACACGCTGGGCACTCGGGTGGCGCGGCAGTCCGACTACTATCGCGAAAGGTGCCCACACCTGAGCAACGTGTCCCGCCCAACCCACAGGTTCGAAGGGGGCGAGGAGGGCCCTGTAGAACAGGACCGCTAAGTGGTCCTGCCGCGACCCGGGGCGCAGTCCGTGCGTCACCGTCGCCGCCAGACCACCGGCAGCGCGCGAGTAGGAGAGAGGCGCGAGAGGGCAAAAAAGAAGGACCCACAATGAAGTGGAGACAACATGTCAACAAAATAGCGGCCCGGTGGGCGGGCAGACCCGATGGCAGCTCGGAGAGCGCCGGGAGCAGGAAGTGCCCCGCGCTGCCCTCAGGAGCCGGCACGTCCCTAGCCCGGCAGCGACTTCGAGACACCTGTTTGGCCGCACAGGGGGTTTGGTTCCACCCTCCACGCTCCCCAACACACTCCGAGAGGGGGAGGGCAAGGGGAACCAAGACCTTGGACTTGCAGTCTGAGGGCGCCTCCGCCGGCCGTACCTGACATCAGCCGCGGCTCCCTCTCGCCCCTCCTGGGGGGCAGAGAAGGGGACGACACGAGACCGGCGACCTTCGCTCTTCTCGGCAGCTGCAGGAGTGGCCCGTGGCCGCTAGCCGGGGCCGCCCGCTGCCGCCCAGATTATTCCCCGGC